>NC_142203.1:28541375-28853541 GCF_049639895.1 Pseudopodoces humilis
AAATCCTAGTGTGGGACTGGGTATAGAATAAAATGACATGATCCAGAGTATTACAAAAGAAAGTATCAAAAAGCAATGAATTTGCAGTCTCAGTCTGAAAGCAATTGTATTGTTTGTGTGAGCACATGCAAAACTATCTGAAGCATATGAAAAATAAAAGTTTACCTCATATCACTTCATATTTCTCATTTGTCTGGATCTGGACATGCAAATCACAGCTGTGAAGTCAGTTATGTCTCTAAAACTGCCTGGAACTGTAAAACAAATATCTTCTGGTTTCTGGGGGAAGGGTTGGTTTTTGGTTTTTTTTTGTGTGTGTGCTGTATGATCATAAACTCCTTATACTAGGCAGAATAAGAGTCTTTGAGCAGGCAGACAAGCTGTTCTGTCGTGGAATTTTGCTACAGCACACAGCTTATATATTCCCTTAAAATTCAACTTTAGAATGTGTTGAAAACTTGATAAAATAATGTTTAGGGACAGTTTCAGACGTCTTTGACTTTCAGGCATCTGACTGGTTTGAAATTATTTAATTTTGCACAGTCTTCTGCTTTACTGGAAAAATAGCATTTGTTTTTGCAGGCACAGCGAGCAAGGGTGGAATAAGGAGCCAGGAAGATGCAAGGGGGATGATGCATCTGCTGAAACTTAGGACAGAAATTTGGACAAAGAATTATGTACACCAAACTGAGGTTTGTTCAGTGTACTACTTATATATTTAATATTTTTAAAAAGAGCAAAATCAGAAGACAATACCTGACACTAAGACTTCAGTGGTGCAGATATAGTATAGAATTGTTCATAATGCATGTGAGCCCTGAGAAAATTTTGTCAGCTTTTGAGTCATCTTGGATATAATTTGTGGCACATGGGAATCTCCTAGTTTATTTAATTAACATCCAGAAGATTATGAAATTAATCAAATACATAATTAAGCAAAATGATACAAGGTTTTATAAATCTTTCTCAGCAGCCTATCATATCCTGGAACACTGCCTGTGTTTTGAGTACTTAATGCCTGCATATTTTTCTTTCTTGTAGATTCTGTACCTTTGTCTTTACTCAGGTATAACAAATTTTGTCTCACTGAAAATAAATCTGTCTCCTCCATGGAAACCTTAGTCATTAACTTTTACAAAGTTCTTGTAATAGGTTAATAAAGTATTATCAATTTCTGTGTCATCTACATTGATACTATTCCTTTCAGGTTTAATAGACTGTATCATATACATATCCTCTTCTTATGATGAAGGGAGTTAGTTTTTATTGCCTGAGATTTATAAAATAGAAATTTACTTTCATGATGGAATACATATATCTTGATTTTTTTTACATATTGACTAAAATTACACTGAATTTCCACACTTTGCATGTATATTTTTCTCTCTTAGTAGCATTGATGTTTCTTGAAACTGGTCTCTGTCTCCATTTTTTGAGGTCACAGTTTTTCCTTGGGTAAATATGTTTCAGAGAGAAACTCTAAATAGAAAAAGTACAAGACGTGTTTCAGAAGGATGATTCACTCTAAAGCCAAAGCAGGGCGTTCAGAAAGATACAGACACTATCCCAGTTAATACAAGATTTTTTTTGTCATAGTTTTAACCTCTTACTAGAAATCTGCTTCATGTATGCATTCTCTAGATATAGACACACTGACACAAATGCCATGTGCTTCAACTGTGAGAGGCCTAATAGAACATTGTCATTAAGTCAACTGTGGGAAAAATTACCATTTTTAGTGTTTATAGGTTTGCAATGTTTACAAGCTTTACAGATTTCAATTTTGTTGTGTACATTGCTGAAATTCTTGAAAAAGTGGGAATTTACAATGTATGTACCAGTTCACATGCATGTAGTAACACAGGAAAAAGCAATTCAAACAAAATCAAAACCAAAACCAAAACCAAACAAAAACAACAACAAAACCAAACAACATCAACAACAACAACAAAACAGAAACATGAAACTGGCTAAAGGAGTATACAAAAAATGGTGTACTAGTTGCCATGGTATTAACCACTCTTATCAGACTTTTCCATAATAATTTGTGGAGAGAGAGGTCAAGCAAAAAGAGGGATAGAATCATAGAATATTCTGGGTTGGAAGGGACCTGCAAGAATCATCGTCATTCCTAGTCCTGAGGTAGGACAAACCCAAGAATCACATCATGGGGCCAAAAGTGTAGCAATGTTGAGGAGGAGAGAAATCTTTTTTTGTGGCACAAATTCAGTTCTGCAATGAGTAAAGGGTTTTCTCTATTCTGTTATGTGATTAAGAGCCATAGTTCTTCCTTCTAGGGCTTCTACAGTCATTAAAGTAATATATATATGCAATGTAGCTGTAGGCCAATGTAAATAATTTCAAACAAAAAGCTCAAAACTTTGCATAACTATTACTTACTGAGCTTATCTTGTAAATACAAATTCACACATGCTGTATTTTTGTAAGCTTCTTGTAAAAAAAAATGAGGATTTAAATCAAGTAGTATTTCAATGAGACTTCTGTAAGAGTACATTTGAAATTAGAGGATTATTGGGCTCAAGTAATAACCTGAGATAAAATAGATTTTAGTACATTAAGCTACATAGTTTAAAAATTAATTCAGAACAATTTTTTTCAAACCCCTATTTATTTTATGTTTTAGACTACAAAAAGACAAATGGAAATCTCTTACCTTTCATAGGCTTATTAAAAATACTCAGAGATAGTAATAGGTGTTTAAAATGCTGCACACAAGCAGGTATTATTTTCTTCTTCTTTAGTGTAATTAGAAGAATTTAATATGTGTATTTATGTTCTTCATGATGTTAGTTACAATTATTACATAGCGCTTGATCAATATGCTCTTGTCTGTAATATGATTTTATTTTATTTATTAAAGCACTACATTTGTTAAGGATACTGTATTTCTCTGTCTCCTTTGACTCTGTCCCCTTTTTGACAGGGGGCTTTGTATTTCTGAGATTTTTCAAAGACAAGAGATCTCTAGGCAGATTCAGAAAGCAATTTCTTCCTTCTAGGGAGAGTATGTAAGACCTACATGTGGTCTTGATAAGAAAAGAAAATGAGAGGTTATGGAGACAATGTTTAGGAAGCTATAAACTCTGTAAATGGGCTTCTCAGACACAAACTGCCAGAAGAATAAGGAGAGAAGGTTTGCTTTCTTTGAAATATATGGAGGTTCTTGCTTGAGATGAAAAAAGCTTAAAAAATCTTGTTCAGTCAGTAGATTTTTCTAGACACACCCTATTTTTAAAGGAAAATTAAATGAAATACATCTATTTATACAGAATTTAGCTATGTGTTCTTTCATTCCAAAAAATTTCTTACTAGGATTTTTGTTTGGAAAAAAATGTTAATTATTATGTTTTTAGAGGACTAAATATCCTCTGTGATCTATTCATTTGGCTTTCTTAGAAGGTCTTTGGTTTGTGTGCTTTAATTAAATAGTCCTGGATCACTGGGCACTGTTCTCCTTCATTGTTTTCCAGGTAGGAATTTACCAAAGGAAATTATATTGTTGATCTTTGAACTAGATGAAGCAAAAACATTTTTCTTTCCATTCTGGGATACTCATGAACTAAGTAACCTAACACTTACTGGCTGAAACATTTGCTAGCTGAAAATGGTTGCTTCTACTCTGAGTCAGAGTACAAACAAAAAATTCACTCTTAACTAAAAGTACTGTGATGCTCTTTTCTCCACATTTTCAGTTGTTATGAAATGCTCAGTCAATTTTTTAAACTCAGTAATTACCAAAGTTCTCTTTGACTTGTATTTCAGCTATGTTGTTAATCTAGAAGAGGAGAACAAATAATTGCTTAAAATATTTGCTGCTGCTGAAGGATCCAGCATGTAATTCAGACATTTCATTCCAGTAAAAATCAGATATGGGTAACGAGATGAGGAAAAAATTAAAGTCTAGATTGAGGTAAAAAATTGATTGCAAGGTATACTTTAACCACATTCTGAAGTTTTTAATTGTGTATCCATCATACCTCTCATACTGGCTTTTTACTAACCCAAAACAGCCATAAGAATGCAAACAAATCTTTGATAAATCACAAATTTGTTCCCAAGATTTACTGAAGCCAAAATGTGTGTAATCTTAAAATCCAGCGGTACCACAGGAAGCATTTTTCCCTTTTTTTATCTTGCATATCCATACTAGCTTTGAGTTAATTTCTCCTGAATTAATTTCTGTTGAGGTAATAGTAGTTCTTATGGGACTGTGCTTTGGATTTGTCCTGGAAACAGGGTTGATGACACAGGGATGTTTTTGTTATTGCTGAGCAGGGCTGACACAGAACCAAGGGCTTTGCTGCTTCTCATCCACCCCACCAGTGAGGAGGCCGGGGTTGTGCAAGGAGCTGGGAGGGGACATAGCTGGGACAGCTGACCCAAGAGATTTCAGACATTGTGGCATCACGCTTGGCATAGAAAGCTGGTAGGAAAGAAGGCAGGAAGGAACAGAGATGGTTCTTGTCTGCCCAAATCACTGAGGCATAGAGTTCTGCTTTCCTGGGGGTGGCTGAAAACTTGATGCCTGTCCATGTTTTGCTTTGCTTGCATCTGTAATTTTTTTTTTTTTACCTATTAAACTGTCCTTGTCTCAACACATGCATTTTCTCACTCCTACTCTTCTGATTCTCTCCCTGATGTCACTGTGTGAGATTGAGACAGTGTGGTACTTAGTTGTTATCTAGGGTTAAACCACATCAAAATCTCATCTGTTCTTATTTCAGTTATATCTTAAGAGCAACTGAAACATAACCTGACAGTTATTAAAAAAAAAAGCAATCTCTTTCTTGTTTATTATATGTAACTCAATGTAACAACCTCAAAGGTAAGATTTTACAGTGGTTCATTGAGCTGAGCTTTTTTGTTCCTACAGACATGACATGGAAACAAGAACCTCATGCTAAATATACCAGAGGCTTTCCACTCCATACAATCTAGCAATGGTTGTATTTTTTTTTAACCTCCATGTAACAGAAGCAGATATTTTGTCTCACTTAAAAATTCCGAGCATCTAAGAAAACTACTGAAGATCTTTAGATGCAAATTTCCTATCTTTAGGAAAAACAGTGTGTTTTTCTTATTAGTGATGGTAACATATTTTAAAGTGCAGCTACTATCAGAAACCTTTCCCTAAAGATTAGCTTAGCATAGGCAGGTAGTTGTGCATTACCTCTTTTTTTTCCCTAATGACATTTAGGAAATATAGTCACAGTACTGATCAATGAGAAACCTTTCTAATTAGTAGCCCATCAAGTTTGACCTGGGATCTGAAAAATAAACTGTTGTTCTTTGCATTTTAGGTAATCACTAGTGTGGAAAATCCAGGCTTCTAAAAAGGCAGCAATATAATTTTATTTAGAAACAATTTGTTTACTAGGGCTTAAATTTACTAAATTAGTTATTAGAATTAATGCATTCAAAATGGGTTCCAAAATTTATACTTGGGATTGTTTTCATTATCCTTCTCCCACTGTGACCTTATCAGAGAACTATATAATGCAATGCCTTATGAGACATAGAGGTCCTTTTACTGCCAGTTTCCCAACTGGAAGATTACAGAAAAGGGAACTGTGGATGTCATGGATTAGATTTATAAAGGGATTTTAGGCTCTGAAAATAATCCAGGCATAAGTAGGTTTTATCCTCAACACTTAAGGTACTTGGTTATTTGCAGGAAGGATTCATTCTTGGCAAAAATATGTATGTGGAAGTACAAACATTCTGTTAGAATAGACAAGATAGCTTAAAAGGCCAGTATTGTGATTTATGCATCCCGTCATAGGCAAAGTTTGCTAAAATGGCTACTGAAAAAGGATGGGGTACATCTGACAATGCTGTGCAAGGATATATTTGCAATCAAACTTACTGATCTTTTCAAGAGTGATGGAAATGTGAGAGGGGATTTCCCACAGAGGAGGAACAAAAACATAAGGGTGCTAATGTGTCCAGGAGACAGCAATATCAGAGGGGCTGCCATGCATCTGCTGCAAAGGCTGCACACCCCAGGGCCCATCTCAAATGTTTACACACAAATAGAGGAGACTCTGGCAATGAGAGGAAGGCATCAGCAGGGTGTGCAGAGTAAGTGAGCTGTGACTTCAGAGGGATGAGAGTGACACCATGGTAGCACTCTCATACCTGCAGACACACAGTGCACAGGTACAGTGCTGCAGGAATAGCAGCAAAATCTATGCAAAGGGGCAGCTCAGAAGCGTGAAATTTACCACCTGGAAAAGGTAAGCCTGAGGGTAAGGATCAGGGGACCAAACTGCTCTGGTGATGCAGAGGTGGACAAATGCAAGCAACTTGAGGACAAATTCTTGACCCAGATGACTGACAGATCAACCAGGGAAGATGAACTTAACTCACAAGGAAGGCTGTTGAATGCATGAAGTTTTAAGGGAATCTTGACTGTGGTAACTGTAAGGCTCTGGAGAAATATAACCTGAGAGAAGTGATAAACAGCAGAATTTCACAAAGGCAACCACCCTGATTTTGAGATGGGCAGTCTTTTGACGTGCTCAAATACTTGCTTGGAAACTGCCCTTAGAGGAAATGTTGCCCTAGAGCCAAAGGCACTGAAGAGAACTGAGTTCAGTCCTGTAACAGGACAAGCTGAACCTGATGACTGAGCTCTGCAGAAAAGGCCTGGGGAAGCTGGGACCAGCAATTTATCAGGACACAGCAGTAATGTCCTACCCAGGTAGTAAAAACAGCCTCTAAACTTGGGGCTGCACCACCAAGGGGAAGGATCCTGACCCATTGTTAGGCATTGGTAAGATTGTTCTGATAGTTCAGACTTGAGCTTGGCACAGGACAGACCCTGACATACAAAGGTGAGTTTAGTGGAGGATCCCCATGGCAGTGTACAGGACATGTAGGGAGACATGGAGGGCTGGTTCAACCTCGGGAAGATGAGGGGCACGGGAGACTCCATTATTTGTGATGTGTACAGTGGTACATATGTGGATAGGGTACAGAGGAAATTGAACAAAACTCTTTTTGGTGATACAGAGTAATAGAACAAGTATCAATATGCATAAGTTGGAATTTACGAAATTGTGAGGAGATATGGTTTGGATTTGTTCTTTCTTTTCTTTTCAGCAGAAGAGTGGCCAAGTACCGAAGCAGATCATTAGAGAAACTGTGGTGTCTCTGCAGTTTGAGCTGGACACAGCACTGAGAAATCTGGTCTAATTATACTTGCTTTGAACAGAGAAGCTATTTAGCAGTCCCTTGCATGCTAAATTATTACAACCATGTGGTTCTCTGGTGATGTTGAAAAGACCAGTTAACAAGTTGAACAATTCATGCAAAAGTTATTTGAAAGAGAGTTATATTTTGTAGCTGCCAATTATGTATACTTCATGATATGCTTTGATTAATAATAGTACTGTACATTGTGCCCAAGTGACAAAGTCCTCAAAAAAAAAATAGCCAAATTCTACTTTAGAAAAGTGAAACAACACATCACCCTAAGAAGATATATTAAGAGTACATAAAAATAATTTTTTCTGCCTTGTTCAAACGTTTGAACATAAATGAGTTTACTGTATGTCTTCAATTAACAATGTATATTTCTTCTGTAAGAACTGAAGGTACTATTACTTGAGGCATTTCAGAGCTACAGTCACACTGTTAAAATCACAAAAACAATGAAATCCTGGGCAACTTGAAGTTAGCAATAGCTGTTTGGTTTCTCTTATAAGGCATCTAAAGCTGCCATGTTAATGGGTGTTCAGTAAAAGAAATTTGCAAGACTTATTTCTGCCTCCATACATCACCACAATACTCTGCTGGCCAAGAAGACCTTATGTCCTTGCTTTGATATTAAATTCTTTCAGTCCCTTACAGTCTGATGCTCCATTATCAGTCTGATACAAAGGATAAGGCCTGAGAACTATGAAGCATTATTTGAAAAAAATGTGAAGAGTATTGCTTGCCCCTTCTTCTCACCTGTCTCTTCTTTTATATGAAATAAAAGCTGCCTTGATTTCCCAGCTGGCAAACGCTCTGTCACAGTCCTCATCTTAACAAATACCCTGCTCCAGTCCTGTGTGTGCATGTGCTCCAATCCCACATTCTCCCCTCCCCATACTCTGAAATGTCAGGTTGGGCTGTCACAATGCCACAAATTGCCAGAGAAGCTTCTGCTCTTTCTGAGCTGCCTGTGTAGATACTCTGGAGGGAGCAGACAGAAGACAGACTGGTTGCTCTCTATGTTGTTAACATTATTCTGATTATACAGTTCCATGACAGTTTGCATTAACACCGTGATAGTGTTATAACAAGGAATTCACTTCTGGGAGAGCTGTTACAGCATTTAAATGTGGTCAAACAGGCAGACTTCACCATTATGTGGCAATGCCAGAGTGCTTTCTTTTAAAGTATATTACAAACATGGGTTGCAACGCTGCCAGGTTTGCAGCACATATGCTTCACCACAGTTGTAGCTGAGAAATTGTAAACCACCAATCAAAAGGCAAATAAAAGTGGTCTCTCATTATGAGATATTGCTGCCTACAACCTGGAGTTCATAAAACACTTCTTTAATTTTAATTTTTCATCTTGGTTGCAGAGGTGTACTGGTTTAGATTATTTTCTTGGGATTTTTTACATCAGAATGTTATGGTATGAAAAGATAAGTAGATCAGACTGAAAATGCTTGTATTATTACTAGCACTAAAAATTAGACAAACAGAATGGGATGATTTCCCATAATTCAACTGGAGCTGATATTTTCATACTTTCAATTTAGAAAATGACAGTCTCAGTCTTCTTGTATTGTTCCAATGTTCACTATTATAGTCCTCATGATCAAGGAAACTTTGGTGGAAAGTTGCATTGGGGAACTGTTTCCACTGAAAAATTAGTAGCTGAAACAATTACTCTTTATCAAAACTACCAAGACTGAAAGAAATCTGTTATACTCAATCAAGTCTCAATACACACTTATATTAAGATCAGAACCTGAATCTTTTTCAGTGCAACCCCTTGGTTCTGAAAAAAGGTTTCAGTTTGTAATGTTTTGTTGAGAACAAAAAATGATAATAGAATGGTTTTTTAAAATGCTTAGATTTTAGCAAAGAGGTTCTACCAATTTTTCTCCAGAAAGGATTAAAAAAAGGGAATATGCATATATTTTTTAAAGGACGTGAAAAATAAAAAATATACATAGTAAAAAAAAAAAAAAAAAAAAAAAAGAAAAGTGAGGAATCATTGATTTTTTTATTTTTTTTTCATTTAGAAATTGCTTAATAATCACTGCTATGTGACAGCAACAGCATCCTTATCAAAATGTCAGCATGGCATTCCAAGAAATTAAAACAAACCTACCTTCCCCTTTCCTGACTTGATGCAATTCTTAGTTCTGTACATGCTTTCCTCTTCAAGGACAAAGGCAGAGTCAGTATATGGAAGGACATCTACTTATTTAGCAGGTGCTACTGCTAGTTCTGCTAAGCATGTTAAGAATTTTCTGCCCTATATTGTCTTACTGAGAATTTTGATTTACACACACACCTACTTTCCTTCATAACCAGTCTTGAGATGATTAAAATAAACTGTCGTTCTGGAAATAAGTAAATCAGCCTTAATCAAAATAACATAATCTTTGAAAATTCCTTTTGTTTTCAATAAGGTTATGGAAAAAACATGTGGAAATATTTTAAATACTGAATTAAACTTTACTTAGGCATATCCTAAATTATTCTGGATTCTTTCTCTCTCCAGGTGACAGCTCATTTTTCATATGGTACAAATGCATAGATATTTGCAGCTCTTTAAAACTCTATCAACATCAGCACTAAAATGAAAATTATAACATCAAAAATATTAACTTGAGGCCAAGTTCTCTCTCAAAAGCTTATTTTTATGTTTCTCCAGTGGTCTTTAATGTTTTAATAATCTTTAGGTTTTGTTGGGTTTTTTTTCCCTGTGGGGAGAGGCATTTATATTCAAAATATTCATAAAATAATTCACACACCATTTAATGAAATATTTTCTGATTTTTCAAGACAATTCTTACTTAAAGAATAGCTTTTATTTTTAAAAATATTAAAAGATATTAAAAGAAGAAATCTTTTGTTAGCATTTCTCTTTTGACTTCCTATTTGTCAATAACTATTTCCATGTTAATCAATTTTATAAAAATTTAAAAAAATATCACAAGTATATTTATGTCACTTGTCTGGAAATTTTATAATGAACGATATAGGTTTGCAAGCAAAATCAAAACCTCATGCTGTCTGTGGATTCTTAATAGATTAACTATCTAAATCCTCACAGTCCCCAAAATCTACCATAACCTAATATTATCTTTTTTTAGATGGATGGATAGATTAGATGGATGCTAGAGTGCATCCTAGCCTATGAAATCTGCTTACAAATAGAAATACTTGGTGTAAGAAGTCACAATTATAACCTTATTCTGCTTTTACAGACAGTTTTCCAGCAACATTCAGTGTTGAAATGACTAAGTGGAAAAATCCTTCAGATAATTCCACTCATAGCTTCTTTTTACTTCTTTTACTTTTTTACTGAGGCTTATCATTCGTATGAACTGCTTTTCTTAATGAGCTGCAGGATATCAACTTTTCTGTAGTTATATTTTTCTCCAGTGTGCTTTTCCTCAGAATAATAAGGTACTTAAGGGTAGAAGGTTGAATGCAAATTGCCTGGAAACACTTCTACTGTTTTTTAAGTTTTTTAATCTTTTTATCCTTTTAAGGAGAAAGAAAAGACTGAAATATTTAAGATAATAAAAGATAAAAATATTGAATTTCCCTGTAATAAGAACAGTTCCATTATCTGACCAGGTCACATGTGAATAACCTTTAAAATTAATTTTCTGATTGTGCTGTCTACTCAGACATTTGGGGAAGTGCTGGGAAGGAAATTCTTCCAGAAAGCTGCAATGTAGGGAAGTCTCCATTTCATGCTTTCTTTGGAAGGGGCTACTGACAGGCAGGGAAATGTCAAAGCTGCAAGTTGTCAAGTGAGTGGAAGACATGTCTGTCTCTCTTGCAGGTCTCAGATAAACTGGGAAGGAGCCTCTAGAGCCCTGGGTAGAATTTTCCCATTAGCACACTGTTCCACTGAGATGTTTTATTTACAAGAAGTGATTCCCAAAGGGAAATGCTTTGGCCAAGCTCCAGTAGCCAAAGGTAAGTTCCTGACCTTAAGCCTCAGTTCATTTCGTTTGTTGGTCACTTCACTGAATTTGAGGTGGCTAGTAGAGTCAAACTGCTGCTTCTTGACATCCACTGATAAGAACAAAGCCATACAGTGGAAGGAAAAAGCAAAGCTATGAACAGACCCTCTCCTCTTCAGGCAATAAAACCCCAAGCCTTCATGAACATTAAATCTCTGAAGATGCCTAAAGTATTTAATCACATGCCATATCAGATCATACGATCCAATCCTCTGCACAACTTGCATAAGATCCTTGAAGTTTTCACTTCATTTTTTTTTTTTTTACTATCTTTAAATATTACTATTTTTGGCTATCTTTAAATATTTTAATGTTCATACCAGCTGGCAAAAAATAATGGAAGCAGATAGTATATTGTATTGAAACTAGAGGAAGTCAAAATGTGAACATGAAGGAAAGGGGGGAAAAATATTTCACTTCTTTGATTTTTTCATAGTTTGACACTTAGGTGACATCAAATTAAAATAAATAATTAACATTCTATAACACTTAAAATTTAAGGGTTTTTTTATTTTTGAAAATATGGATAATATTTTAAAACTTGATGTTTCTTCAACTTGTTTCCCATTAAAACTTTCTCTAATAAAATATTGTTTATACTTCCAAGGATAAACGTACTTTTTTTATTTTCCCCCGAATGTATTGTCTTTTGGTTCCACATATATTTTTTTTATTAGAAGATAGAGTATAAAAGCTGATGAAAATTTGATCCCTTATTTCAAAGAGGCCAGATTTTGCCTTCTGTGGGATTTTTTTTTTTTAATAAATGAATCTTGAGAAAGATGCTGTAATAGAAAATTGACTTTTATTCTCTTGTGAAATTCTTGAGAAACTGCAGTATTTGCTATTTGAAACTATTTTTAAGCCTGAAAGTCTAATGTTTGGACACTCTGAGACTGATGATTGTCATATTAATTCATCTTTTGATAAACTTTTAGAAAAAAGTTATTGTGGCTATGTTTAATAAATTATTTCATCAATCTGAATTATGCTGCTCAAGATATTTTATCTTTGTATATAATAACTAACATCAATAGAGAGTTCAATACATGGATTATATGACTCATTCATAGAAACACTGAAATAATCACTATTGTGTTAATGTTGCTACAGAATGAGTCTGTAAATATAATTTGTCTGTATACGTATGAGGAAATATGAATACTGAGGTGTTTGTTCATAACTTATCACAGGATCAGAGCAGAATGTGATGGGAGTGTTTAGGAGACCACAAATATATGCAATTTTGAGCTTTGAAACAGATTCATTCACAAAGCAGTTCATTACTGTCTTACACAGTAAGAGCTGTTGAGTAGAGCTGGAACACATCTGTCCTCTCTTTCTCTATTGTCCTGCGCTGAGCTCTGATGGGCTTAGGCCATTGCCTCCCACAGCAAGAGGGTGTCCTTGGCTAATATTTGTTATCTTTGGTCTTACCAGTCACTCTTCTGTGAGTAAAGCCAGCAGGATGTTACATCTGTTTGCAATCCCCTCTGCATATCTGAACCCACACCTTGCAACTTTTTCACTTGGTTGCATTTCAAGTGCAATTACACCAATCTCCATTTGCCCCTCTGGTGACCCCATTGCAGGTAAGTTTATGTGAAATGCTTATGCATGGTGACTGACTATACTGTCATAATGATACAAAAAATATACTTTTTTTAGCTACATTATTTGAATAGGTTTGTGTTAATTTTCAAGGCCAAGTAATATTAGTTATAGGTGTATATACAAGAAATGCTTTCAGAGTTTCTTGGTGTCACAAGTCTCTGCTTTTGGTTGTAATGTTACTGAACCTGACTTAATGCAGAGTAGTTAGAATTTTTATACTTAGAAATTCTAAGGCTAAGAAATTCTAAGGCTAAGAAATTCTCAGTGCCCTCAAGAGAGGTTAAGCTCTGAAACTTTGATAGCTCCTAGAATTCTGAATCACAGAATCATTAGGCTGGAAGAGACCTCCAAGATCATCGAGTCCAACCCAGTCCTAACATCACAATTAAACCATGGCACTGAGTGCCACATCCAGTCTTTTTTTAAACACATCCAGGGATGGTGACTTTAACTCTTCCCCAGGCTGACCATTCCAGAATTTTATCACCCTTTCTGTAGAAAACTTTTTTCCTAATATCCAACCTGTGTTTTCCTTGACACAGCTTAAGACTGTGTCCTCTGGTTCTGTCAGTTGTTGCCTGGAGTATCCAGTATATATCCTAGTATTCACCAATTAATTTTGTCAATTAGTGTAACACAAAGAAAAGAGTTCACTGAATAGAGAACTTCCACTTGTGTTCCAAGGATAATCCAACTTCTCTGTACTTGGCTCCAGAATTGCCTGATTAAGGCATAGCACCATATGTAGAGCAGGAAGGGGGAAAACAAAAGTCAAACCATGAAAATACCTTATTCTTTAGTCAATTACATTTTAATATCTTTACATTCAACAGAAAAATTTAGTTTATATGGTCAAAATGTCAAAGAAAATGTCAGATGTTAGAGACAAAGGGAATTGTTATAGGCTGATGTAACACATTATTTTTAAAAAATTTCTCATGACCACATCGTACAGAATAATTTTATCAAGGTAAAGATTTCTAAAAATTATTAACTAAAGAAAAAAGTACTTTTCCCCTGCCACTCTTTTTTTTCCACTCTAAAGAGTATTTTTTCACACAGAGTCTGTGCCTTGCATTCTTTCCTGCTATATCTTACTGAGACACTGACTATTATTCACACTAAAATACATTTTCATCAGAAATCATTAAAAATTTTAGTATAATGCAAGCACTTATAAAACTAAAAATGCCATTCAGGAATGTCCTCAGTGTTGCACACTGTTTTATGCAATTATGAACTACTCCATTAATGTGTTTTAACCTATGACAATATTCATCTAGAGCAAAATGTTAACATTTCACATGAAGGGTGGTACACCAACTTTTGAAAATATGAACTGTGGTATCTGTTATCAGTTCTGCTGTAAATTGGTTCAGTTACAGACCAACATCTCCCACTTCTGTAAGCCTTTTCAAAATGTATTTTAGACATTTGATAGTGCTTTTATAAGCACTTATAACCTCCTTAAGAGGAATTTTCTTTCAAGAGACATAATTTCTCCTTCTCAATTCTCTGATTTCCTGTTCTGACTTCATATTAGCTATCACTAGGGAAAGATTTCAAATAATTTCAATTAAAAACACTCATTGAAGTTTTGAAAAATAGGAAAAAAGAACCTATTAACTCACAAGAAGTAGACTGGAAAATAGGTAAAAGGAAGTTTAAATGAGTGGAACATGCCACTGTAATAAAAAATTACACCTTACCCTCCTATTTTTAAACATACACAAGCATAGACATATGCACAAAATCATGGTGTGCTGTAAAACATGAAACAGATATTTTGATGCTCTTAATTTGCCATATTTATGGTTGAAGTTCCCTTTGTAGTCACCTGAAAACTCTTTTGGGATGATTAAAAATGTGTAGTATGCACTAAAATGTACTTAAACTGTACCAATTCACGGTGTCCTAGTTCTGAAATAAGTAAACCATTTTGTTTGAATAAGAAAACTTGAAAAAAGCCCTAATCTTTCATATCCTAAGTTAACTATACCTCTCAGAAATGTGCTACTCAGAGAGTTTATTAATATATTTACACACATTTATCCCAAGATAATTGAAACTATTCTTCTCTTAGAACTATGCGTTCTGAATACTGATTGTAACAGGACATGATATCAATAAATACTAAATAAAAGGTTTTTGTTCTCCTTATTTTTCCCAGCAAGACACAAAGCATTATATTAAAGTCCAGTTTATATCTTCCTGAAAAAAATAAATTCAGTAAACTCACAAAATCTGGTGGCTAGAAAAGCCTTTTCTGCAACAGGTCAAATATAATTAATCTGAACATGTGAGATCTAAAATACAGATGCTCCAAAGAGATTGCACTGTGAAGACCTATAGAAATAATGGGGGAAAAATATTTTCCCAAGCTAATTGTTGATTTTTTTTTTTTTATTCCTACATGGCCTGTCACTGTTCTGATAAAAATTCCAGTACTGATGTGATAAAAATTATTTAATTCCATGAAGTACAGACTATGGAAATGCTACAATTTCTCAGTTTCATATAAAACTTCTCAGTTTTCATGTAAAACTTCTCAGATACAAGACAGCAACAAGCTTTTGATGAAATCCTAGTGAGCAAGTATGTAAATGTTGAGATATTTTAACTACAGGCTATTAGTTGACAACAGAACTTCAGCCATCCATTTCTAAGTCAGGTTCATTAACATGTATGCTACCAATTTCTGATCTAATGCATTAAATTGTGTTTTGAAAATTCAGATGAAGTCAAATTAGCTTTCAGCATGGATAGTTACTTCAGATTAGTCCATCTGAACTATGGTAAGCATTAATTCATTAACCCATATACTAAAGCAGGGCAAGAACAATATTACCAACCTGCTGAGGCCTTCAAACTGGTTTCTCAGGAGACAGCAGCCCAATAGAGGAAAAATGGAGGCACTGTGGAAGTGTCCAGACTGAGAAAAACTCTTGTACTTTTTTGTGAAAGTGGTATCACATTGTGAGGGAGTTCACCTCTAGTGCTTGTCTGTGAGCTCACATAAGATAGAAAACACATTGGAAGAATGAGTTTGCTGATGCATTTGCACAGGTACAGTCTCATTGGAATTGCAGAGATTCAGTGGCATTGTCCATATGACTGAAGTTCTGCCAATGATGCACAAAAGCTTTTTAGAAGAGAAAGACCAGGAAAGAAAGCAGAGACTTGACTTCATGAAGCTTTGTCTTGACAGGTATGGCAAGTGAGTCAAGAGCTAGTGGAAAAAGGTCACAAGACAGATATTTGTTACAGATCAGTTCATCCCAAAGGGAAAGAAATTAGGTATTCTCTAGTCAGCTGAAAGAAAGCCTGTAGGCTTATGCCTTCCCTGACAGTTATGGGAATTTTAACCTCTTGAAATGTCCTGGCAGGGCAGAAGGATGGCTACAAGCAGTCCAGAAGTTAGTGGATGTTTTGAAGAAAATTTCTTGGCACAAGAGATCAAATTGCCAACTGGCTTGCTCCTCCACAGGAAAGGAAGAACAGATTAAAGAAGTGAATATGTAGGGTAGCCTTGTCAGTAATGACCATGAGACAACAGAGTATAAGATCCCATAGGAAATGAACAAAGCAAGCAGTGAAATCCCTGTTGAGAATGCCAGAACAGATTTCTTCTTACTAAGTAATATGGTTAGCATTTTCTCATGTAAGATGGCCCTGGAAGACAAAAAGACACTGGATAGCCTCTCTTCACAGAGAGGCTCCTCAAACCATAGGTAAGGAAAGATGGTAAGGTAAGGAAAGTCACAGCAGGTGACTGTCATATATGAACTGTACTTTGAGAAGATTTGCAAAGAGGTGCAAAACAAAGAGCTGACCCAGGGGAACACACATTATTTGTGTTTTCAAGGCTGGAATTAGGAAAGACAAAGCACAGGTGGAGCTGAAACGAGGTGTGGGATGTGAAGGGCAAAGACAAGGACATATATAAGTTCACTAGCAGCAAAAGAAGGTCTGAAGTAAATGGAAAAAAAACTTTTTAGTGGGACAGGAAACTGTGACCAGTCTGGGAAACTCTAAAATAATTTGTGGTTGTACTCCAGTTTCTTTTGGAGAAGACTTCCCCCAGGATGCCCAGATCCCTGCAGCCAGTGGTAATGTCACAGTGAAGACTAAGCACAGCCCAGCCTGTAGTGGATTTGGGACCATTTAAATCCAGATGGAATAAAGCTTGCACCTAACCTGCCAGTTTTCCACTTGCTCATTGTCTCCAGCAGCCTTACTCAGCCACACTGTTGCCTTTTTGAGCCCTAAAATAAAGAGCCAAACAAAGCAAGGTGATAAAATGCAGTCACCGTTTAATGAAGGGTGAACAACATGCCAACATACACACTGAAAATGTGCCAAAGATGCACTTGTGACATGGGGCATGTTCAGTTTTATAAGTTTAGCAAGTTAGCATAAATGACAAGAATATCTAATTAGAAACACAGGTAATGAAGAAATTCCTCCTCTTGGTTCAACCCTTTCTGAAGCCCCCCTCCTTGCTAGTCATTTATGTTGTATGGGAAAGTGTCTTGGGAAGCTGTCTTGTCCTTGATTCCCATAAAAAGCAAGATTAGAACAGGCCTTCAGGAATTTTGTTTGTCTAATGGGAAAAACACTTGTGGTGGGATGTTCCCCTCTGCCTCAGAAGAACTTATCTGTTCCATCAGCTGGTACGATAACTCAGGGCATCTCCCCCCTCATATGAGCTGGTGAGATAACCCAAGCCAGACAGCTGTCCTGTAATGCGTTATCTCTGGCACCATGGAGGTGGCATTCCCAGCTGACAAAAAACATTTTGCCTTGAGAACAAATTGAATTTCTGACTGACAGACATTTCACTTTGCAGACTATAGAAGCCTCACAAAACTTTCACAAGTCCCCACACATTCCCTGGAAACATACAGAGTTTTCTCTGAAGCTGGGACTCCTACTGTGTGGTTACTCTCCTGGAGGTTGAGTAAAATGACTTTGTGTGTACCCCATCATCAACTAGGTGGTAAATTACATTGAATCATAATCTAGTCTATTTCTTTGTTAGCTATAATATAGGTACCTCTATATCGTCCATTGTTTTATGCAAACCTACATACAATTTTCTGGTTTATCCTGTGTAAGTAACACTGTTTAAGACCTTTTGTCTGTTAATCTTCTCTCTATTCAATAAGCAACTCATTTTGTGATAGGCCAGATTTGCCATTTTTAAGAACTTGTGAGCCAGGGTGGTTTAGGTGAATGTCACGTGAACTCAAGCTGCTGCTAAAACCCTGAACCTAAGGCAGGGCTTGTCTAACATTTGCTCAACCCAGTCCAGTGATGGACTTAGGAAACTGTATAATTATACAATTCTAGTCTACAGAACTACAAATATATATATATAAAGAATGTATAAAAGCAAGAATAATTTTTTTGCATCAACAAGATCTTTAGTGCCCATCCCCTCAGAGAAATCACTGCTGGCTCGAGAAGGTTTGGAAGAAAGAAATGGGGATTGTACTGTACAGCTGCCCACAGGTATGAATTCAAGTGTAGCTTGAATTCACTCTCCCTGGAAATCCCTGGAGCTTGTCCTGATACAGCTCACTCTTGTCTGGGATCATCACCCCTGCCACCCTGGTGTTTACCCACCTCTGTCTGAGACTCCCTCTTTCTAAGGCCACTTTCTCTTTTCAGACTTCTTTTCTGGGTACTCTTATTTGCAGCTCTTGGTTTTCTCAATCAAATACTCATATGCTGAAGTAGAGCACATGGTCAATCTCCCAACTACAGTACTCTATTGTGTCTCTTAATCTAGATGTGCCACTTTTGCTCAGTCCAGTTGTCAAAATTTACCAGCAATTTATCCTGGTTGGAGCTAGCAAGGAGAGTTCAACATCTATATTACAGATACTCATTGCCTATCATTCTCCTCACCCTTGACCATCTGCCACCTCTCAAAGTTCACTGTTTCAGACTATATCACAACTTTGACAGCTAAAAAGGTGTTATCCTGGTTGCAGAAAGGTTGACATTGTAACAACATAATTAAATTGGACATGCACAAGCAATGAAGCTGAAAAAGTGCCAAAGGAAACAACACTGAAAGGCCAAACTATAATTTTTTCAATAGAATGGCAACTGGAAGATGACCCCAATGACCACAAAACAGCAGATGTAACGCTCATCTTCAAGAAGGTGTAACTGGGGAACTACTGGTCAGTCAACTTTATCTCAGCGCCTGGGATGACCACTGAGGAAATCCTCCTGGAAACCACATCTAGGCTTCTTAAGGACTAGGCAGTGTTACAGAACAGCCACTATGAATTTACAAAGAGAAAATTGTACCTGAGGAAGCTGATATAATTTCAAGATGAGATCTCTTGCTCAATGGATATGGGGAAAGAAGTGGATTTTGCTTCCCTTGACTTTACCAGGACATGCAGGATGGTATCTAAAGCGCTCCAATAGTTTGAGGGACAGGTACCCAGGCAAGAGTATAGGGACACTGCCCAACTGGGTAGGCATGTGATCCTGCTAGAGAGGGACGTGGCAAGAGACATAATAAGAAGGGATTCTTTAGTATGTCAACCAGAAAGAGGTCAAAGAAATCATATTCCCTCTCTCATGAACTGGACTGCCAAACTGGTAACAACAAATGAGGAAAAGGCTGAAGTACTCAAAAATGTTTTTGTCTCAGACTGTCAATCTCTCTTTCTTGTCCCACACCTCCTGAGTGGATGGACTGGAGGAGCAAAGTCCCTCCCACTGCAGAAGATAAGGACAGAGAGCACCTGAGGAACCTGAATTTACACTAGTCCGTGGGACCCAATGAGATGCACCCCAGAGTCTGGAGGATTTGCCTGATGTAGTTGCCAAGACACTTTCTCTGAGATTTGAACAGTCATGGCTGTCTGATCAAGCCACAGATGACTGGAAAAAGGGAAAAATTGTTTCCATTTTTGAAAGGGGTAGGAAGGAGGATCCTGGGAACTACCAACCTGTCAATCTTGTCTCTGTGTCCGTGAAAACCATTGAAGAGAACCTGCTTAGGCATGTGGTGGAAAGGGACGTCATTTGAGACAGTAAGCAGGGCTTCACCAAGGGCATGTCCTGCCTGACCAACCTAGTAGCCTTCTGTAAAGGAGTGACTCCATCAGTGGACAAGGGAAGGAATGTCATCTATCTCAATATCCGTAAAATGACCTTTGACACGACCCCCCACAACATCCGTCTGTCTAAAATGGAGAGGAATGGATTTGGTGGACAGAGTATTTGATGGATGTGGAATTGCTGGGATGGTCTCATCCAAACAGCATTGACCAAGTGGTTTAATGTGTGGCTGGAGTTCAGTGATGAGTGGTGTCCCTCAGGGGTCTGTATTGAGACCAGTACTGTTTAGCCTTCATCAGTGGTATAGACAGTAGAATTTAGTAGGGTAATGAAGATGCCTCTTTTGACTTATTTCATCAATGTAGAAAACAGAAACCATGTCCAAACTGAACACAAACACAAACAAAAATAACTGCTTGATTTCACAATCTGTCTGCATATTTATTTATTTAAAATAGCCTCATATTCTTATCACAAATCTAGTTATTTTCTTTATGGTTGGTAGGAAAAATCTGAAATGAAATTTCAACAACAGAAGGTATTTCTATTGCAAGAAAAAAAATGTCTTCTTTTATATTTACAAAATTTGCAGTAGATTGTAATCTCAGTTCAGCTGCAATTTCTACACAAAAAAAGTGGTAAAATATAAAAACCCTCTCCCTGCCACTTATTTGCACTTCCTTATCCGATCACTGGTGAAGTATGTCTAAAACTAAATCACACAAATTATGAAGGAACTTGTAACAGGCTGTTGTAAAGGAGAGTATAGTTTTGTCTCTTAAGGAAATAGTGGCAATGTCAAAAAATGGTGGCAAGTTTTAGGCCGATTATTTTCTCCTTACATATTACCATAACCTTCAACTGCTTTTCAATCTGTATGATGTCCTCCAAAGGGCCACACATACTTATTCCATGTCACACTGGGGATTATAATTTCTGTCACACAGTTTATTTCATGCGCATAGTTTAGGATGCTTGCCATTCAGAAAGGCTGGAATATACCCATTTCTTGCTAGAAAACTGCTATGAATCCAAACTGCACACAGTTAACAGCACTCTAAACATCTATAAAATATACTGTATTTCTGTGAAACCGAACATAGCCTGTGCTCTCTTCAATGCTCCCAAAGTAAAAGTAAGTCAAAGGAGAGCTTCCATTGACATAATTGAGAGAAAATAAATAATTCATCATTCTCTTTTCTTTTATAAAAATATTAAAAATTACAGTACAATTTCATGTTATTTAATTTAGCAATGTCTATTTCTCTAAAAAAAAAAAAAAGCTACATAGCTTTAAAATAATTCATGTTTAAGCAAGGTCACTTCCTCTTCAGTGAATAAATTAGATAAAGGTTTCAATCTTGCTTAGCACTTTAGTTCTGGCATCATCCAGGCAAGGTGGTAGAAAGATACTTGCACTTTTACAAATGAGATCCCAAATTACCATGGTCTGCTTTTTTTTGCAGCCATCCATAACATTTTTGACAATTGGATTATCACCAGATTTTCTTAGTGTTTTAAATGACTTTCAGTATTTCCTTCAGATTCCCCACCTTTACTTGGCATTCTTCTTAAATTTCAAAACCTAAAACTTCACAAAGTACTTCAGTTTGCCCATATCAAAGTAAAAGGTAAAAAAATAGTTTGCTCTGTTTTAGAGACACTATATATGAATTTCTATATGCACCCAGGTACTCTGCAACAACATATCACCTCAGTTCATGTTGATGTTATGTTTTGCTTAAGTGCCTTAGGTATCCTCTGTAAAACGACTATTACTGACTGGTTCCCCTTCCCATGCCTGTGCTTCCTTAAGTAAGCAGCACTCCGTAATTAGTTACAGAGCCTGAAACTTTGCCTGGGCTGGTAATCTTCCACAGTGTAGCTTGATCTGTGAATGTAATGAACAGCCTGCATTTTATCTTTCAGTGTACTAATGAAAAATATTGAATGTCAGTACTCACTACACACTCCTGTTTTGATTATGAACCACTGATAATTAGTCTCTGCCAACAGCTTCTAGCCAGTGCAATCCATAATGTATTTTCTACTGTGTTCTCCAAGGTGATCTGTCAAACTGTAAAATCTGAAACTGGTAAAATCCTGACATAAGTGAAGATATCACATTTTCTGCTTCTCCCCTATCCACGAAATATGTTCTTTTGTCACAGAAAAAATATTCAGACTCATCTTTTGAAATGTATTCTTTGCAATACTGTGTTACTTATCATTTTTCATTTCCTCACACTTTTTAAATGCATTTCAGCATGTTTTTATTTGTTGATATTGGCAAATAAATTCCAGCATGATTTTGGGAACTGATGAGGATCACAGGCTTAGTTTCCCATTTGCTCATTTGCAGACATACCTTTATCATTCACTTTGGTTGATGTGTGCGCCTCTAAACATGATTCAATAATGACCACTGAAGTTTTGAATCCTAGGTTTATCTGTGTGTGTGTTATGAAATCCAAATGTAGATTTGTCTGTGATGAGGGAAAAGATGGAATTTTTTTACAGCAGTATAAGGCTCTCTTTCTCTCCCCAAATTCAGCCCAGCACTGTAGATGAGCTGCCTTCCCTCCAGTTTTCAGAAAAAAACCCAAAACTTTTTCAGACATTTTCACTACAAGCCCACTGAGAATTTCTACAACAACATTTTCTGCAAATATTGCTCTGACTGGTAAAAAAAAAATAAAAATTGGAAAAATTGTTGAAACTCCCAGAAAAAAAAAAGTGAAAAAATGAGTAAAATTAATGCTATCAAAAGTTGCTCTTCCTTATTCTTACAGTGACCTGAAAAAGGCAGAAGTCCAATGAATTTTTTCATAAGCTGCTTCACATCATCAACACACATTACAAAATCATTCTATCTCTTGAAAGATAAATATGATTTTAAATCTCTGAAAAGGGAGTTAAAATGTAAATTTTTTGAGCAGCTCCAGTGGTTTATCTCTGAGTAGCAAGAACCAAATTCTTTTTTTCTTCCCACTGTTGCTGAGTAGTTAGCAAAAAAAAAATCTTGACAGGAAATTATACTTAAAACTCTAAGAACTCTTTTTCAATAAAGAATACTTACAGAAAACATTTGTCATGATTCATATTTAATATCCAGCCTAGTTTCAGAAGATACTGCAATTAAAAGTGCATTAATGGCAATGATTTCTAATTCATAGTGTAAGCCTAAGAGAGCATAGAAACTGTTAGAATTGATAGACATTTTTTAACTCTCAGAAGACAAGTTTGTCTTCAATTAGATAAGCTTTGCAATATTAAAACTAAAGTTAGATAAATGTAAAATAGCTTATAAATACTTCTGAAACAACTAAACTTTTATGACATTAATTCTGGGGCATATGACTGCAAAACTACATAGAGACAAATCCAGGAGATAGAATGACATACAATTTTTTTTTCCATTTATCACTCCTTGTGATGGCAATTTTACTAATGGAATATAGAAATATTTTTAAAAATGTATATAGATGTCCCTTATTTCAGGGATCAGCCATTGTGGGATAAAAAGGTTACAAAAAATGAGCTATCTAAATAGTTGGAAGTTGAAATTACTAAAGCAGCCAAAGCTGAACTCTGGCAACACACATATGAAGGGTGCTACAGAAGAAGATACTCAGATGACACAATGGACTTTTGTAGGAGTATAACAAAAAAAGGGAGTAGGAGGAGCAAAGATATTTAGGCTGAAATACTATGGTACCATTAAGAATGGTAGCTATGGTTTGTTTGGTGATTTTTGTACTATGATAAAAATTATGCATAGAAACATTGATAAAAGACCATGACCAACCTACAGCCTCAGACAAAGATATCCAGCTCTTCAAACTAGCTTTTGTTGTTATTACCATTACTACTACTGCTTGATGTTAACAAAGAGCACCTGGTCTTGAGGTTATGAGAGAAAGTGAATAGAAAAAGTGGTGAGGCTGACTTGAAGTCAGCCTTGTCTGATCTGTGAGATGCATGGATGGCAATAAGACAGCAAAAACTTCATACTCTCAAGAGCAATAGGATAATTCAACAGAGAATTTAAAAGGAATATATAGAGTAAGCATTCTATTATATGTCTCAGAAGTCCTTCATTACCCTTAAATATATTTGAAGGAAAAGGGATTCCAAGATAATACAGGTGTTGCTATTCTTCATAGATTTCAACCATGAGACCTGTTACAAAGCATGGTCCTCAAAGGACGCTATAATCAAAGAACTTCAGTGTGACCACTTACAGGACTTCCTAGCAGCCATACTCCTACCACCAGAGACCGTCACAGCCGGAACCGAAGTCCTTTCCCAGTGGGCAGCTCCAATGAACCACAGGGTACCTCCCTCGACTCCCCACACACCCCACTCTCACATGGTCAGACAAGGTTTCCTTATCAGCTTAACCCTGGGTTTCCCTTAGAAAGGCCTCAGATGACTTATTCCCTGAAGCAATTTATTTAGAGTTCAGTAGCACAGAAACAGCCTGAAGATGGAAAGGCACCCCTGGACTTTTATACCCTCACAATCCAAGGGCATCAGCTCCTGCTGTGTCTCACTGCCTGGTCCCCTGGCTGGTGTTACAGGTCCCAGTGCCCTTTGCTGGGCAACCAAAGGTTGGCACTTCTTGGCCTCTTGGCCTGGGCTCCCACCCAGAACTGAACCTGCAGCTCCCAGCTCAGCTGCACCTGAGCTGCCTGCACTGAATGTGTTCCTCAATAAGAAATCCTAGGGTAAGTGTTCCCCTCCACCAGTCCTGCAGAGTAAAGACAAGACTTATGAATTCCTAAGAGCAGTGGTATTGGTGGTTAAGCACCCTGTCTTCCAGATACTCTCCAAATACATCTCTGTCTTCACTGGAGAAGAATTAATGACATAAAATGACAGTTCCACATTTAAAACTTCTTCAGTTATTTGATGATTGAAGAGCTTTTGGAATAAATAGCAGTTTGACTAGTAGATCTGAACTTACAGTTAAGTTTAACTGCTGCCTTCATTGACTTTATTTGCAAACAATAATAAATGCTAATTACATAAGAATGTAAAAATAGGTATATTCACAATTTTTAATTAATTTTTATGTGACCATTTACAAAAACTTAAAAAGCTTTTGTATTTATCTAGCAACTAAAAAGTCTGCAGCTCTGAATCTTAAATATATAATATCCATTTAAATAGTTATAAAGGAAAATTCACTAGGAAATCTATTAAAATTTTCACTGTGAGGCATATTTTGAGATGAAAATTCTTTCTTACTTTTACATCTTTTTTTAGCTTTTCTCTTTTCCTTCCATTTGCAAGTACATATATTTCGTTCTCCTGCTTAATTAAGCAGGGCAGAAAGCACAGCTCATGCTGCATCTAATAATTAGTAAAGAAAGCAATAATTGGAAAGTTTTTGGGGTGTAACAAGAATCTTAAAAAAATATAGGCTAACATTATAATAGTTTGCAAAAAGGAGTAGTCAAAAGGAACAGGTAAACTTAAGCCTGCAAAAAAGAGACTATAAGTGCCCTTATTTACAACTGTTTCAGCAAAGCTGCTGGCTACCAATGCTCTAAGTGAAACCAGGATGAGACCTTGACTGCTGTCAGAAAGGCAGCTTCAGCAAAGGCCCATGCTGCAATTTTGTTTTTCCCAGATAGCCCTTCTAGGCAAAAGAGAATAATGGTTGTGAATGGATTAAGAGTTCACAAAAGTGTATCATTTACACTCAGGAATGTTTCTGATCTCACTGCTTGTCTGCCAGTTTTCCTCTAGGGCTTTGGTTCAAGAGGTGGATCCATAGTGAGAATAAAACACATTGTCCCACAGGGGGCAAATTGCTACAGAAGTACAACAGAAATCCTCTCTTAGCTGCAAAAACCATTTCTGTCTACTTCTCATGGACAAATGAAATCCTAACAAAGAAAAGCATAAAAGAAAGTGTATTTTAGATCCCAGATGATAATTTAAGAAGCCATACTTATGCTATCTCCATAAAACGGCAGGATTTATACAAGCTTTAACTTTTACACAATAGTCTTATTAAATGTACTATCTACTTAAAGCTGCTGTGCCAGTAAGATTGAATATTATATTTGCCTGCTGTGGCATTATTTCAATTGCAGTGCAGTAGGGAGTTATCTTGCAAAGGATATTCTTATTTCAGAAAATTATCAAAATACCCCAAAAAGGACATCTTTCTGTCTAAATGAACAGAATGATTCTGAAAAGTAGCTCATACAAATAAGCAATATTCCTGTGGTCAGAGACTCGGATTTTGTGATTTAAAAATCAGATAGAGTGATGATATTAAAAAATAATCACATTACCAACATTTCTTAATCAGTCCTGTGTTGCAAATACTGACTTTGTGTACTGGCAACTAAGCATATTCTATAGTAACAATATCAGCAATGGAGAGCTTTAACAGGTAATGGCTTTTGGGTATAGCCTGAAATCAGTAAATAATAAGCAACAAGCAGTAAAAAAGAAATGCAATCTTTAAACTTCTGTAGCACCAACCCATGAAAAATCCCAAACTTAATACACCATTATTAAATAAAGACAAAAAGTTTATTCTCATCCAGTGGGCAGTAGATGCATGCAACTCCTTGTTGGAGTATGTTTGGTATGCAAAATATTTGTGCATTCAAAAAGGGAATAGAACAAAAGTTACTTAGAAGTTACTGCAAATTACTGTTCACATATTAAGTCAGTAAACTGAGCTATAAATCGTAGAAGTTGGAGCAATACGTTTTTAACGTTTTTACACAGCTGTAGGTATCTGATCATGTGTACCATTTTACATCTTCCATCAAAAATTCTCAGAAATTGAAATATTTCCTCCTTCCAAAAATTTCCAGTTGAGACTGAACCTAGTAAAACTATCTTTTTGGATGTGAAGTATCTCCCTCACCAGATACAACATTTCCTTGTTAAATAACTCCATAATTTCAAAGCAGGATTTGGAAACAAGTTGGAAGAGTAAGGGCAGCCTCTTATTTTTGAGACAGGACTTCTGACAGCCATGCCAAAGAAGTCTTGTGCAAATGATATAACCAAGATTTCTGCACTTAAATTTCAGAGGTCAGCATATTTAAAAGTGAGGATTGAATTTTACCAGGAAAACTGCAATCCTGGAGTAGCCCTTCAGAGCAGGACATAGGACACAAGAGATTCTTGGTCTGAATTCACTCAGAGGTCCTATTCTGAACACTTGCTTCAAGCCCAGTAATGTAAAAATGCAAGACTGTAGGTAGGCATACAAGTATATAAGAAAGGACATTAGACAAAACAATGAACTTGGACTTTCTGAATATATGGTCTTGGTTTCAAAACAATAAATCATCTAAAATGGGGTCAGGAACAGCTTCTTCCACTAATCTCTATTCTCTGTAACTATTACAGCTATTGGCTGTAAGCTATTTGCAACTTTGTGCATTATTTGGTGTTCTTTTATAAGCATCACAAATTGATATTCTTTTTTCTGTAGGAAAGAGAAGAAAATGTTATTCCTCTTTTCCAGATACTTGGAGACTTTTGAAAATATACAGTCTCTTCTATATGAAGAGTTTCAGTGTTCCTTTAAAGAAAAGGAATTAACCCTAGAAAGCCATTTAACAGAAGGAGTTGCCCCTGGACTGCAGTATCAGAAACATATCTTTTATGGGGAACCTTGCTTCAAGCCTGACTCCAAGGCTTCAGAGGCTCTGAAGCAGTATTGAAGACTTTCAGCTTCAGATGCACATCAGGAAATAAGGAAAAATTTTCCCTGTATATGCACATGCAATATATAAAAAATAAATTATTATTGTGAAATAGAAAGGGAAGGTTTACCTACATTCTCATTCTGTGTAATCGATACAGCAGTACATTAGAAGAAAATGCCTTAGGACCCCAAGTTTTTATAACAAAGCCAGTCTACTTCAGGGGAACTCTACTTACAATACAAGACAGAATAACTGTTCTTAATTCTACCTAAACTTATATTACAACTCAGAGTAAAATCCCTAATTGTTATGTATTATCCCAAATCACAATGCAAGAGTGTATAAAAAAGCCTACATCAGAAGTGAAACTATCTTCAGGAAGCTCTTTCTATTAGAAAAACCTTTATGAAATTAACTTTGTCTTTAAATACCATCATCTTCTATCTTTGTCTCTATGTAAATGTTAAATTTTATGACATTATTTCTGTCATCTTGTTGAAAAAGACTGCTGAGAAGCAGGATGAGTTCAGATCTTACAAAAAATTCCATACAAAGAAATTTTTGTCAAAATCCAAGTATTAGAATATTACGAAAAGGAAGTAAGTCATCTTTTGAACTGGTCATAGACTAGTTTTAAAAAGGTAAAGAAATCCTCATATTTTGACAAAAAAAATAATGTAACTAGTACTGAAAAAAATATTCATTAGTGGTTTTCATATGAATAAGGCCTTTTACTTTCACTTTGGAAACCTTGGGCTAGAATAGACCTGTATTGCACAGAGAGAAACAGATGTTGTTACAAAGGGATGAGCAGACATACTAAAAATACCGCACCAACAATAGTTCTGATGAAGGAAAAAGATACCTCAATATATTTACAGATAATTATTCTTTAAACTATTGTCCTGGGGTGACTATGATACTGGTATCCCCAATCATCTGGTTTATGTTATATATTAAGTTCTGCACCTTTAAGACTGGCTCTGAGAGCAAAGGGGGGAAGAAGAAGCCGCAGTTTGTGTTGAGGAAAAACATCACTCCCACACATCCCACTCCTGGACTGTGGTGTCTGCAGCACGGACAGACAGCGGGACAGAGCTTCTCTCTGGCTTTTAGTTAGTTTTAGCTAGCTGAGGCAGAGGAGTTCCCTGGACCTCTTTTTTTTTTTTTTCTTTTTTTTTCTTGGATCTGTTCAAACCTGCTTTGGGCTGAAAAACACCCAGCCAAACACCGGGAGCTCAGGCCTGTGGCCCACCGGGGCCTGGGCCTCGGCACTATCCGGCACCGAAGGGACTGATAAGAACCTGAGTGAGCCGAGCTACACCACATGGAAAGGACTTTTCTTCCTGGATTTTCCATCCCATCAAACAGTGAGGGGTTTTATTCTTTAATATTATTAAATTTCTCTTAAATAAACAGCTTTTGCCACTTCTCTCCAAGGAAATTATTTTTGTTTCCTTTTGTTCCCTCCAGTTGGGGAGGGATCATTTTTTTTCCCTGGGGAAACCCCCATTTGGAGTTTTTCTTCCAAATTTGCCCTAAACTACGACAACTATATATATGTATGCATAAGAAAGGAACAGCAATTTGTTTATAAAACCAGGCTACTGAAGCATGGGGAAATTTTTATAGAATTGGCATTAGTAGATTGTTTTATAGACTCCTAGCGAAGTGTAAAAGGTACAGGACAGAGACATTATTCCCTACCCATTTTCCTTTAGCTAATGTTGTCAATAAACCAAAAATTACCAAAGTGTCAGGACTGGTTCATTCAAAAAGAGACAACTGAGAAGGGACCTCATCAAGGTCTACAGGTATCTGAAGGAGAAGTGCCAAAAGGGTGGAGCCAGGCTCTGGGTGCTAAACAGCAGGACAAGAGGCAATGGGCAGACACATGAACAGGAAACTCCACCTAAACGTGAGGAAGAACTTTTTAATGCACAGGTGACCATGTACTGGAACAGGTTGCCCAGAGAGATTGTCACATCTCCCTCACTGGAGGTATTTAGGAACTCTCTGTATGAAATCCTGTGCCTAGTGCTCTGGGATGACTCTGTGCAGGGAGGTTGGACCAGATGACCCTCTGTGGTCCCTTGCACCTTGATCCATTCTGTGTTTCTGTAAAAGCCAACACTTCCTTGACTGTTTCTAATGTAGAACTTTTCTTTCATGATGAGATAACCAACAATAAACATACTTTTAAAGTTCCCGTAGAATCTGAAGTTATTCTCTAGCCACTGAATCCTAAACAACTTAATCCTCTTACTCATCAGTTTCCTGCTGATACAAATTAAAATATAACAAAAAACAATCTTCTTTTAAGTTTCCTGCTATGAGTATCTCTAGCAAGACCCTGATATTTGGGGAGATCAGTAGATAATTCCCTGAGCATGGAGAGTTCTCATCCCTGTCTCTGTCCTAGTAGGCAGAGGTAAGAAAGAAAGAGACCGTGCCTCCAGTACATCATAGCTAGTACACGTGATTTGGAGGAAAACACCAATTAGCAGAGAACCCCAGGTGACAACAGCCTGTGCCAGAGTATGGTGGAAGGTTGAAGATATCCTTTACACATGCTTTTCTCCTGCCCACTAGCTGAGCCTTGGCAAAACCTAGTTTGGGCAATGAGGCTTCACAAACACCTGTGTACTTCCAGATGCTCCTCAGTTTTAGCAATCAGAGTCAGGAAGCAAAAAAAGTTATTAAAGTAGAACATAATTATCTCCTAATAATACATTGAACACAAAGTTGCTCAGTTTGCTTCTGACTTAAACTGCTTCTCCTTTTCAACCTTTTCATACACCTCATACTTGCAAACTTAGGGTGGTCTCTGCATGTTGGCTTTTTATGTGAAAGAGAGTAGATAAATTCTTTTGCTCATGGAAGTATTTATAATCAGATTTGCTACTGTTAAAGGAGCCATGCAGTAGAGTATGAAAGTTAAAATGAAATTAAAAATAGACTAGAATTTCACAAGCAACAGAACCTTTACAGTGAAATACTGCTAAACTGAGTAAACAGTGGCAAAAAAGACAAAAAGTTTCAGTAAACTCAATCAAGTTGTAAATATTTGGTACACCATTAAATGTTAAGTTTTTGTTCTTAACTAGGAGAATCTTTGCCAGCTTTAGGTTAAATTAAGTGAATTTTCATAAACTTCTCTAGCACAGAAGACATTTTTACTTTTTATACATTACTTAAATTAGTTACAATAACCCTTTTAGTGTAACAAACCATTGGCATTTTCTAATTTACTCATCACTGTACTCTCTAGAGCTCTAGAGCAAGAAAATAAATGAATTTTATGGAAGCAAGAAGAAATGAACTAAATAGTATTAAAAAGAAGGTGGCAGTATATTTAATGCAAGAAAAATATGATTTAACAGATTTTTTTAGATTAGTTTATAATACATTATTGGAATTAGCTGTCTTTTTGGGAATAATAAATTCAGGACAAGTCTAATAACATGTTTAACCAGAAAAGTAGGAAAACTGTGCTGCTGTATATTAGTGGAATAATCCAGTGTTTTTTTGAATCTTGGTGAGCTGGTTCCCTAAAATGGAGTAAATTAAATATATCTGTCCTCACCAAATATGTGAGGCATACTTATTCACTCTGAGGCAAACACAACTGCTTTCCCAATAAATGCTGTTATTGGAGCTGTGAATAATACAGTCATTAAAAGAAATAATAAACAATAATAAATAATAAATAATAAATAATACTTTCCTTGCAGTTTATTAGATTTTTTGATGTTTTGTGAAAATGGAGTAATAAGACAGCTGAAAAATAAAATTAGTCATTTGGTTGCATAATTATGTCCTTTTATAAATCTTGGAGATCTAAAGCAATATCTTTTGTAAATATATCATATTTATATAATAAATAATAAATATTTTTTCCCAAATCAGAATTTACTTCCAGACTTTCCTTCTCAAAACATCTGCACAAAAGTAGTGACATCATAAGAACACTCTTTTAGATATTCAACTTCAGGCTGTTTGCTATGAAGATCTCAGACAATACAAGATGATTCAAATTTCACTTCTGTCTATGGTTAGTGAAGCTCACTGGAGTTTTTTGGTTTCAAATAACAGAAGACATGCTAACATAATTGACAACATCACCATTGTCGTCGTCATCATCATCATCATCATCATCATCATCATCATCATCATCAGAATTGAGTAACAACAACAACAACAACAACAACAACAACAATAATAATAATCATAATAATAAAGTAATGGTAATTGTAATTTGTGTCTTTTGTCTTCAATACTGACTCCTTTTTCATCTGTTCTTCATTTGGCAGATGTCAGAAAACACCCAACTATACTATTCGTGACACCTTTTATCTTTCAGTCCAACATTCATAAAATAAAGCAATGCCAAACTTCAACCTAATTGGGTCTTTTTAACAAAATTCAAATTGTATGTATCTGAGTGTCTTTTTTTTAAAAAAGGAACTATAGCAGATACGTTTAATTTTACTGCAAAATTTATATCAGAAAAAGTTACTGATTTATTATCAATATATCCAATCCCATGTTGTTGGTTTCTGTAAACACTTTCTTCTCTTTCTGACTTGCACAACATGGAAATAATGAGCAATCCACATCACCCTCAAAGCAATTTTGACCTGGAGTACAGTACAATAATATCTGTGTGGACAAGTTGCAATATTGAGCTGTTCTCTTTACAAGAGGCTTTTGTAATAAGTATCCTCTACAGCCTGTTCCTGAAATGAGCAACCAGACATTTAATTACTCACAGAGAAGAGGACAGCTCTGGACCCACTTCTTATGTGCTACAATAAATAAAATATTCTAAAAGTTATAAAGCAAACAAACAAAAAAAAAGAAAAACAAACAAAAAACAACCCCAAAACCCGAAAGAAAAACAAAAAAACTGAAATACAAATAAACAAACAAACAAACAAACAAAACAAAACAAAAAAAAAAACATTCCAAAGCAACTTGGAATTTAGGCTGGAACTTCCAGAATTGCTCAAGCAATTCTAGAGACAAAAAATCAACAAATTCAATCAATATCCATACAAAAACTCTTTTAGGAAGACTTCATTTTTATGGTTAAATGAGTGGAATGTGGAATTATAGCTGAGGACTTATGGAAGCTGGTAGCCTAAATGGCTAATATTACTTAAGAATTCTAATGCCACATTTATTTAGTCTTTAACAGCACTCTACTGACATTTAAAAGGAAAAAAATCTCCTTTCACTTCCTCTTCCTTTATCCTCCACTCCTCACTCCTGACTGTCTTAGCTTAGGGCAAATTTGAGAGAGAACCTCTAAATGGGGTCTCCCAAGAAAGCAAATTCAAGAGGGCCCTTCCCCAACTGGTTTGGGGAAAAAGATTTCCTTGGAGAAAAGTGGAAAAAAATGTTTATTTAACAGAAATTGAATAATATTAAACAACAAAACCTCTCACTGTTCAATGAGATGGCAAATCCAGGAAGAAAAGTCCTTTTCCTGTGGTGTAGCTTGGCTCACTGAGTCTCTTATCAGTCCCTCTGGCACTGCAAAGTGCCGAGGCCCAGGCCCCGGTGGGCCACAGGCCTGAGCTCCCCGGGTTTGGCTGGGTGTTTTTCAGTCCAAAACAGGTTTGAACAGATCCAAGAAAAAGGGGAAGAAACAGTCCAGGGAACTCCTCTGCTCAGGACACTGACCCACCTATGTCAGAGTTACTTGCAGAAGTTGCAAAAAATATGCATTTTTTTAGATTCCTTTAAGCTTTGGCACCTCTCTTAATTATTGTAGAAACATAGGACTGTTAAACACAAATATATCTATTGTAAAAACTATGATGTTCTACACATGATTTTATTAACTGACATTAAGCTACCCCTGTAGCTTAATAGTCAAAAATAATTTTAATAATCCTTAAAAAGAAGTTATGCCTCACCTATTAATAACCCCTCTCTGCTTTTCCCCTTCCCCTTCTAGCTTTTTTTTTTTTTCTTTTCCTTTCCCATCTCAATTCTGTTGTGGTCAGAATTTCAAACCTTGAATATTTAGAGATTTGGGGGTTTTTACATAGTTTCTGTATCTACAAAAGTGCTTTGAGCCACATGAATATATTAACCAGTATTTCAATATACTTAGAATACACAAAAAAAAAATTTAAAACTGTGTTGTTTTTTCCTTTAAATAATTCTTAACAAGAATGAGAAAGTATAAAGAACTATCCTATAGTTATGATATATATCTGTTTTTTCATGTTAACTTTCATAGTGTTGCATAATATAAAATAATAAATCATTAGGAAATACATTAATTTTTCAGTGAACCAGATGGAAATGTCGGAGTATTTTAGAACTCAATAAATGTTTTGGAGTTGAGACTGATTGGAAAAATAGATGTATTTGCTAAACACGAAAAGGTAGATGATTGCATATGTTTTCTGCTTGCACAGAACTCCCTACAGTTCACAGATCTGCTCATTTATGGTGTCTCAGATATACTGTCTCAAAATGAGAAGAAACAAAGAAGAAGGCATTTAACCTTCCTGCTTAATTCCAATGGTTTTGACAGCTGAGAATTCCAGACACAACTGTATCAGAGACAACATAAAAAAGAAGCAGTTACAGTCTACAAAATTATCTCATTGTCATGCAGAGACTAATTAGATGATTAGAAGGTTTAGCAAAAGGCATATGAAGTACAGGCAGAAAAAGAACAGTTTTGTGTGAAATTTTTTCTCTGGGCACAGAAAGTTCTCTGAACATGGATGGAGATGGTGGCGCTCTGAAAACCAGCAGTAGCTTTAAAGGGACTTTTCTTAGTGGCAGAACAAATTACATGTCCTTTACCTGCAGTGCCTTTGCTTGGTGATATTATAATTGAGTTTTCTTCATAAAGTGATGACTACATTTAAACTGCCCAACTATTTTTAAGGAAAATTCAAGTAATGAAAAGATTAGACTCTAAGTTTCCAGAGTTAGGCCATCTTACTGAAAGATGGTACAAAGGAAAAAAGCCCCCTGACAGAGGGCTTTTACAGTTTACACAATTAAAGTTGTAGTTTACTTTTAAATAGCCAGGACAAAGGCATATTAGTCTCATCTTTTAGGTTTTTAGAAGTTGTTAATGTGAATCTTCCCGTGTCTTTGTAAAAAGTCCTAAGGGATAATTTGGTGAGCATGAATGAGTCATAATGTTTTCAATGCACTGCAATGGGAGATGATTTTCACTACAGAAGAAAAGCATGATTTTAAATAAAAGAATTTAAGAATCATAAAAATTTAATAATTTGGAGGATTTATACTGAAAAAAATTCTATATTGGTGTACTTCCATTATTTTCTTCTGATGAGGCTGTACATCTTGTTACACCATCTCAGAAGGTGTTCAAGTGCTGTTTGGAACTAGAAAGAACATAGCAGCATTTTTCAACAGAAGATAAACCATAAGTGTTTGACATTTGGAGTGATGAGTTCAAAAAAGGATCAGCATAATTGCAAATATGATGATTTTTCAGTATCGTATTGATAATATGAATCTCTGACACAAGAACATGTACTACTCAAAGTTTTTCATTCACCATTTGAGGCACACCCAGAGAAGACAACTTAATGATTTCTTTAACAGTGGTAGAAGTATGTGAAATCCAAGTGAGGGCTGTAATACAGATCAAAACTGGTATGACTGAGACTGTTTTGCTCAGGAAATATGTGTACGTTGTCAATGTAATGAAGTAGCTGAAACAGGCACTATTTACCATAAACAGAGGTTTGTCACTGCAGCTCCAAGCAGATAACAACTCCAGAGAGAATAAGACGTTTGGAAGAAATACTATCATGAAATGGATGAGGAGAAAAGAGGAAAAACAAGTTTTGGTGGAAAAGTAGATAGACAGTTATTGCTAAGGAACTTGTAAGCCGTGATATATGTGGCTGGCTTGAAACTGGTATAGCAAAACCAAAAGAATTATTCAGTGTATGAAAGTTAATTGCTATATTTTTGCTAAATTTTTTCATAGTACTTGAGACTGACCAAACTGGAGCAGTTAGCATTAAAAAAAAATATTAACAAAAGTAGTTTAACAAAGCAGTGCCACAAAGCTGCATGTAAAAGGCTTCCATATCAGCCCAGAACTCGGTACTCAGAGATTAAAGATGGAAAAAATTATCAGAAATATTTGACAACTATAAAATTCCCCATATTTCTGGTATAAACATGCTACTGTTTTAGCAGTGAGTCAGAAAAAATTTGGTCTGATACCTGATTTCAAGGTAAAATTTAATTTATACTTACATTTATATACATGTTATTCACTCTAAACATGAACGATGTCATGAATTTTAATTATTTTTTTCTATCAAAGAAGAAACAAAAAAATAGAAAGAATATGATTATGCTTTCTGTTACCTCTGTCACCATTTCTCTCCTCCAGAAATAGAAATTACTTAAAAATATATATTTTCTCAATCAGCAGATATAACATATAGATACAAAACTTTGAAATGTGTATTTTCATATTTATATTATTTTTATTATACTACAAGATATTTAGCTTTAATCATAGGTATTATTAACACCTGTAAGCACATTATTACCATATTAACCTAATTAACACAATTTTTTTCTAGAATAATCCAATTTACTGTTACTATTACTTGACTTGTCATACTCATTGCTATGATAAAATGAAAGACTTCATGCTCTATAGTGCAGCACTAATGTAAGGAAATTTTAGCACATATGGGCTAATAAAACCATGTTTATTAATACTTTAAAGATTAGTACAAAATTGAAAGAAACTTAGTACAAAATTGACTAGCACAGATAGATTGCATGGTTATACAAATGAAATTCTGAATATCTTAACATGGATACAAGATTATTTTACCAGAGTGTTTAAATGAGGCACAAGGTCATAAAGCTAGCCTGTAAAATCCTCTTAAAAATGTAGATTTAGTGTTCAGTTGTATGTTGTAATCAGAAAAAAATTAACCATTAAAAACACTGCATTTCAAGTGTATATATATATCTCAATCAAGGAAATTCAAAATGCTTTTCACAATGGGTGAATATCCTTTCTATGACAAGTCAGTTTAAAAAATACAGGTAAGTTCCTATTTCAAGTAACTTGTACTGTCATAAGAGAATAAAAGAGGGGGAAAATGTAAGAGCTGGTCCATTAGCCTAATCCTATTGAACTAAAAACTTAACTACAATGTGCTAGTTCTGCTAAACAGAGCAAGCAAGGCTGAAAGGTTTTCAAAAGGCAATTTTTACAGAGACAAACTATGGACACAGCTCCCAGTTTTCGTTCTCCTTACTCTGAAGGTCTATGTGAATCTCACACTTTCAGTTATAGCTGAGAAGAGGAAGAAAATTCTAGGAGATATGTTTCACTTTCCTATAAAGAACAAGGAGTATGTTGTATCTCTGAAACATTAGCTGAAGTTGTCATTTGAAATCCTGCAAGTTTTATATAATGAGCAATTAATTAGCACGACTACAAAGGCTGAACCTGTGAAAATAGAAATTGCTGCTTCATATATTCAAGATAGATATAAACCAATATCATACCTCTGAAAGAGACAGTGTTTTTTATGGGATTGAAGGAAATATACGGCAGTGCTTATGGGATTACTGGTTACAGCTGCCTGGATACCTCAGCACTGCTGGAATTCATCATCCTCAGGTAAAACAGTTCTGAATTTTTCTGGTCTCCCTCATCCATTCAAGTTAATGCAACTGTTGATGTTTTCATCTCTAAAAGGATTTTCAGTCTTTGATTTTGATCCCAATAAGCCCTCAGCAATAGTGATCACTAGTGCAAATTAGTTTCACAAGTTGATTTCACACGTGTGGGAAGATTCCTTTTCCCTGCTTTAAAGACAAAGGCTTTCACTTCTTCAGTGTATCACTTTGTTGACTCAAAACAGCATCTTGAAAAAGCAACCAATTAAGTGTTTTTTTTACCAAGCAGCACACTTAAATGGCATTATACAGAAACAATTTGATGACACTGTCCATGGTCCCTTTCCTCATTTCCACAAACAGTTCAAGAGAACATGAAAAATCACCAAAAATCTGCATTGGAGAGTGGCCACAAGTTATTCTCAGGCATACACTTGCCTTCTCTTGAAGGGGTTAAATGAAAAGTTAAAATTACTACAACCTACAGTGTTGAAAAGATCCTCTTCGTTCATAAGTGGTGATTACTTTTCACTTCACTGATATGGACAGGAAGTTCATTTTGCTAGTAAAGTTCACAGGATATCTTAATTGTTTCTTCCTGTAAAAGTTAGGGGTTTGTTTTGGGTTTTTTAATATTTAAATCTACCAAACAGCTGATATTATTTTTTAAGCATTGTTAAGGCAAATATTCCCAAGCAAAGATGCAATAGAAACTTTTGAAAAACAAAGTATTTTTGTTTTATTCTAGCAGGTACTAAATTCAAAGCAAAGTTTTTAAAATCACTTGATTGGGTTAAAATTGGAGTATAGATATTCAAAAGGAGAAAAATATACTAAAACTAGGTCATTAATATTTTGAAAATTGTAAAGTTTAGGGTGATTTTTGTTGGGGTTTTGGGGTTCTTTTTAGGTAGTATGAACTAGCAATTTTTTTCTTTGTAGAACTTTCATCTAGAAAGAGAGGAAACAGTTCAAAATTATTTAATTAAATTCCTCTTCACCTCTGAAGAGATTATCTTGAGAAACAAGGTCATATCAGAACAAGCAGTTATGACCAGGTCTAATCAAGTATTATTTCTAACATTTTGAAATGACAAATAGGTATCAGAGTACAAAAAGTGGATAAATATTGTGGACTACTTAAATAAATCTAGATCTTTGAAGAAAAATAAATTCAGTTGTTCTTTGAATAACTCCAGTCTGATATAAGATAAAAGAAAAGCATTTATTTCCAGAACAGGAGCTTACTTTCAACTACCATCTTAACAATTCTTGCAGACATAGAACCTAGAAACAGGTAATAAAAAAGTACTGTAGAAAAATATTATGTTGGTTTTTAGAATTTTTGAAAAAAAAAAGCATTCTAATTTCAAGTCATTGTAAATTTCTTCATTTTGACAAATAGCGAAGCAAAAAACAAAAACTGCTGAAGCATCTTTTATGCATATATGAGGTATTTATAAACAAAACTATACAAATGTTTCACCATAATGGCCTAGTATATGAAACAAGCAATAGAAAATTTAGCCCTGGCTGTTAATTTTCTTAAGGACCAAATAATCATCATTTACAGCAGGTTTCTTTTTCTGATTGTTTTTGTTTCCTCTTGTAAGAGTGAAGTACATATTGAAGACTGCCTGGAATCATGTTTATACACTCTATTACACTTGTACTTAATTCAGTTTTGTATCGTTCCTGGCACATCTTGATTAGAGCTTTCAAGCCACACCAAATTTCATATGTCTAAACACATATACTCATTCTTGAACTCTTTGTCATCTGGATAGTTCTTCAGATCCTGCATCATATACCTGGATATCTTTCACAGTTTCCACATTTAGGCTGAGACACTGTTTTAAATTCAAATGATTAAACGAACAAGATTTCTAAAGACAATGGCTTTCTTAAAAGTCACTGCAGATACAGCTTTAGAGCTGTGAATAAAATCTATAGCAGCTAGCCTTCAGGGCAATATATAAAATGTAAGAAATAGCTGTAAGTAAATAAAAAAAAGATGAGAAAGGTAGCTACATCATAACACTCTTTACTGAAATTAAAACTGTATTATTATATATTATTTTACTGTCAATATTCTAAATGAATATTATATATTTTTAAAGATTATTAGAAATATTTGGGCTTTTTGTTTAGTTTAGTTTTAGTTTGTTGGGTTTTTTTGGGTTTTTTTGCTTTTGTTTTTGTTTTTTGTTTGTTTTTAAAGTAGTATTATTACTCAGAAGTAATAGAACTTACAGAGTTTTAAAATTCTGAGGCTCAAACTTGAGAAACAATCTGAAGATCTAAAACAATCAAACAAAACAAGAAGTCAGGAAATAAAAGTATTCTTTAATACATGGTATCCACATAAACAATTCCTGAGACAGCTGAGCAGAAAACTAATATGAAACTCTCTCATAAGATATAGATCTGTATGTGTGACACAAATCCAGCAATGGATGGATGGTTTCCAGATTAGTTTCTTGATGTGTATAAAAAGAATGCATGTGTCACACTTAAAAAGGAAGAACTCAGGTACCAGACCTCCAGAGCTCCTATTCTGTATTTGAAATTGTACAACAGAGGGATGTTCTGGAAGATAGAGTTGTTAATGGTCTACTATTGAGTTCAGTTCTTAGATCTCAATTCATTTGGCAATAATAATTTTTTAAAAAAAAACACAAAGTAAAAAATGCAAGTAAAAAATGTTGAGAGAAAAAGCTTGTTTTAAAAAGATCTGGATTTTTAAATATATATAGAGAATTGTTAAAAGATAAAGAAATTAACTTCCAGCAAAGAGGGATCTGCTTTTATTTATAACTTTAGTTACTTCTGGACGAAAGCTGAAGTCAAGACAGGAATGAACAGAAAAAGTGACATGTTGAGGAAGCCTACAATTTATCTTGAATCTGTCAGAATTCTGAAGTCAAACTGATAATTCACTGTGGATCTAAGATAATGATATTGGTAAAAAAAAAAAGCATGAGGAGATGTGGGTAGGTGTAAGAAGAAAACTCTCTGTAGTATCCTGTTGAAAATAGTTCAATCAGAAGTTCAGCATAGAGCTTACACAATGAACACCAAAGGAAAAAAGTGTTTTAACCAGGTCTATGACAATGGTATTCTTCTGTCATTCAGCAGTCCCTTAAGGAAGCTGATGTTGCAATCCTTCTCCCCGATGGGGCCCCTCTGTCCCACCCCCCGTGGTGAGAGCCTGCTCGTCTCAAGGCACAGGCGGTGGAGGGGGTCCTGGAGTGGATACAACACGGACTCAAAGTATCTAGACACAGGAGGCTCAAACTTGCTGGAGTAATCCCGGGTTTATTGTCTGTAGTCCATCCGGGGCAAGAGAGAGTGAAATGCTCTGGGTCTTATCTTTTATACCAGGGGGCAGGGGTGATTAGGGGATGCAGGGAGGTCATAGCCAATGGGAAGGGGGAAGGGAAAGAAGGTTTTCAGGTAGGAACTCACATTACACAAACCAGAGGTGAGTTTTACCCTTGGGAGGTACCAAGATTTTTAGATGCACTACAACAAGCTGACAGCAAAGAAATTTATCCATGGTCCTGGGATATTAAAGGGTGATCACTGGATTGACCTAGTAGACTAATCCAAACGATGCAGTGATTAGGATAGGATTCATGAGAGGCTGAATTGTTTACTACCTGGCTAGGTTTGCCATGTTTCAATACCAAAAGAAATGTGTGAATTTTTTGGTTTGTAACATAATTTTCAGTAGGTAGAAACATGTTTCTATTGGAACATGATATGTTTCAGTGCCTACTTCTCAGTTTAAAAAAACACAGGATAGAATATGAGCCAGGCATGAAAACATGAAGATTTGTGAATAGAAAACTTTCTGCATGGTATTTGTGGTTTCTTAAGTAGTGAGGCTTATGTAGAAATGCGAAAACAGCAATTTACATGTATGCAAGAGATATCTAGACTCTGAGTCAGCCCTCTACTGGAAGATGAATTTTAAAATCAGTATATGGTCAGGGATAACCTATAGCATAGGTGAAGCATATTCTCACATTCAAGGCAAATGATTGCTCTGCAGGTGAAGCTATGATAAGCCAAAATTAAGTGTCCTATGGGACTCTTTTATGCAATAAAATTAGAGACTTGGAAAGACTCAAGACACCTAACAAAGAAATTACATATTCTAATCCTTTGAAAACAATGCAAAAATGTACATCCCCAAAGGCACTATGTCAATATAGAGTAGAAAGCAGGGAGATCTGAGTTGAGTCATCTGTTCTAATCAACACCATTCATGTGTGCCATTTCTCCAAGTGTTTTTTTAACTTATCAGTTCAGTACTTAATGCATGTACAATTCTTCATGAGACAAAAATAGCTGTGTCTTACACACAAGGCATAAACATAAAAATTAAAGACATAAACTGTTGTTTTAAATGTAAATATAGCTTAAGTAATTTAAACAAATTTTTTTCTCTTAAATTTACTTTTTCATAAGAGTTTCTTTTGAGGAAAAGATGTCTTACAGTATACCCAGCCTTGGGATTCTGACTTTTGACGCCTTTTCCTGTACTATAGGTCAGAATTCCTTATGAAAGTCATATTAGAGGTATGTGTTGTATGAATATGATATCAGCAGCTTGCTGTTTTATGGGGAAAAAAACAGAGAGCACAATAGAACAGAAAAAGGAGCCTAGTATCTTAGGCCTAGTTAAATACAAACCATGGGAGAGACAAATGCAGGTAACTACTCCCCGGGGCAGAAGTGACCAAGAGATAAGTTGTGAAACTTTGTAATGATTACCAGGTAACTGATGCCATGACAAATGTGTAACCAATAGGGGATTGTTAGCAAAAATAGAACCCTATATAAGTGTCATACAAGTAAAAACATATAAAATTGCATTGTATACTCAACAAAATTGGCTTCTGATCTTGACTCAGATGTCCCCTTCTCTCAATTGCTGATAATTGGTGCCCTGTGCAAGGAGTAAGAACTAGCCTATCTGCATGGTAATTGACAAGCTCCCTGGACCTGGAAGTGCTGGTGAAAGAACAAAGAGTGGGCCTGAAAAAAGGAGATGAACCAGGGAGAATATGAAAAAAAATATGTCTAAAGAAGAGAGATGCATTTTCAAACAAATGTTTGCTTTGCTTGCAAAACATGGCAAATCCTTGCCAAGTCTGGACTTGAAGCATGTTCTTAAATGGGTGTCTGTTCAGCACCCCAATGTCACTACCTCCTCTATTTTTATAAGTGCTTGTTTGGGATGATGTGGGGGTTATGCTCTGTGATTTAGCTACTACGGGACATGAGCCGGAAATGTGCATGCTCTGGTCTTGGAGGGTGATTTTTGAGTGATTAAAAAAACAAGAGCAGTCTCAGGCTCTTGCAGATCCCACCGGCCCCCTACCCCAATCTGACTCTTCCTGCTCACCTGAAACTGGTGTCTCTGTTACTGAAGAGCAGCCACAGCCATCAAATCCCCACCCAGTCAAAGGAGGGGAAGGCACTCTATATCATGGTCATTAGCAGCCTCTGTCACTGTCCACAGCTCTAGCAGTGAGGAGGAGGGAGACCCCTTCAATCCGGGGCCAACAGATCCAGATGCTGAGATTGACTTATTCCCTCCTGTCGTGGTTTTAAACTAGTAACTAAAAAAAATTACTTATTTCTTGCTGTGAGATATGGATTAGAACAAGAGCAAAACAGGCTTAAAACTTAAAAGAAATAAAGACAGTTTATTAACAAAACTACAAGAATAAAAATACCAGAAAAAAACTTCCAGAAAACTCTTTTATCTTCCACTACTTGACCATTCTTTTGTACACGTGACAACATAGAGACAAAAAAACTTTAGAACTTTGGTGGTTAAAACCAGTCCCAATTCTTGCTACAGTCTATTCATCAGTCTTTGTAGAGAAACAGAAGTCTCCTTCTGCTAATCTATGGAGTTTCTCACAAGAAAACTATTTCTGTTATAGTTTTCCATTGCCTTGATGCCAGCTGCCCGGAATCTGTCATCAGATTTTCTCCTCCCATTTCACATCACTCTGAGGTGTGTATGGGCCATGAGTCTAGGGATGTCATTTTAAGGATGAGTTATTCAAAGGCAAAAGTCTTCTTCATCTGTCTCTGTGAGCTTTCCTGGAAAACAGTTTTCTTATTGCCCCCAAGGCTTCAAATCTTCGCTCAACTTTGTTCCAGCAACTCACTGTATCACAATTACTCTTTTTTTTGCTCAAAATCCACACTTTGAACACTCTATTCCTCCCAATATACTTGTCATGAATTAAAGGAGTCTTTTTAAATTACTATTGTCCATCTCCATAGCTTTAACAGAAAGATATTTTCAGCTTATAAAGCATCTCCTTATTCTCTCCCCCGTCTAAAACTTAACTTTTTCTCACTGTTTTTGGTGGTTTTAATGATGTCTTCTTTATGTTGATTGTCTCTTTCTTTTTCTGTCTCTCTGGGAAAAAGGAGTAATCTGTACGTTTTATCTGGGTAATGGAAAGGTTAAAATCTTGCCCAGGCTTTGTAGATGGTTCTGTGATCTCTGCTGGAGCAGCGGCTGGAGCTGTCTGCGATGGAAGATTCTTCATGGCTGCTCTGGAGAGTGTGGTCGCTGTCTCAGCCTGCCGCAGGTCTAGAGCTTTTTTTTCCCTTCTTTACTCGGCAGTCTCTGGTGAATTCAGTCACAGCAAAACCTGCAGCCGAGCCAGGGACCGGCCAGGCCCGGCCAGAGCCCGGGGCAAGCCCCGCAGGCCCCATCTCCCGGCCGGGAGCCGCTGGGCCCAGCCCAGCCCCCGCCTGGGCCACATGGCCTGGGCAGGGAACGGGAGGCCAGCTGGAGCTCTGTTACCTTTCACAGCCAGGAAACAAAGAGAACAAGAGTGCTCTGGCTTTACCTCTTAAAGAGGTGTTTACAAGTTGACTTCACTTTTTAATAGTTAAAACTGCTGTCAATTCTTAGAAATGACTGATAATTGGTCAGCCACCAGCAGTTTCAACTTCCCCAGCTCTCAAAGCTATCTTAAAGGTAAAGCCACCCCATGACACCTCCTTACCCTCACGATAACTGGGTGTGACTAAAGAAAAAGGCTCTTAAGGAGGGTGTTTTCAATATTGCAGTGAAAATAGACGTGCCAGTCATGTTTCACAGCACCAGGGGAAAAAACTCACAGTGGGAGCTCCTCGCTTATTCGGAAATTAAGGAACTACAACACATGGCTACAGAACACAGGCTTGGGTCTCCTTATTTTGCTAATTATTTATGCTCCACATTGTCAACTCATCTTATGACCCCTCGTGATTAAAAAGGACTGGCAAACTTATGATTAACCCTAACTCAATATGCCATTTTTGATGCTCAGTAGAAAAAGGGGAAGGCAAGATCCAAAACTCCAAGTATTTGCCCTCGGTTCTGCAAAAGGAGGCATTATGCTATTCAGTGTCAATCCGAGTATAATTTTGAAGGGCATCTGATATTGGGAAACTGAAGCTGGAGCACGGGGAAGCACCATGCACAGATACAAATGCCTCAGCCGATGCCTCAGAGTGGACCACAGAAAGCCTCAACCTGGCTGTCACAAGCAGCCTCCGCTGATCTATCGCAGATCAGCAACCTGCCACAGCAGGGAGTGCCAGACTGGACCTGACAACCTCCATCACAGTAACATTACTTGATTCATCTGTTCATTTGCTTCCCACAGGAGTTTTCAAAACTCCAGCCTAGCGTGTGCATGCATTGCTTTTAGGTTGGTCATCCACCTCTTTCATGGGACTGTTTGTCTTCCCTGGGGTTATAGACTCTGACTCTGACAATGAGATAATAATCATGGCTTGGACACCTTAACCACCTTGCACTGTGCCCCAGGGAACTAAAATAGCTCAACTGATTTTACTTCCCCAAACCATGAGTGCACCTTTCACAGACAAAAGGTGAACAGAAAGATTTGGATCCATAAAACACCCCAAGTATGCTGGTTACAACCTATGTTAGAACAACGCCCCCCATGCCAATGTACCCTGGCATTAAAAGGACAAAAGATAACACTTGTAGCCTTATAGACACAGGGGCAGATGTTACAGTTATCTCTCAAGCTAAATGGCCCCCACAATGGTCCCTTGTTGAAGTGCCCCAGGTGCTTTCAGGCTTTGTGGGGTAGGTGTCAAAGCCACCACTTGATACAGATCAAAGGTGCCACTGAGGCACACTTCTCCTCAGTCAAACCCTTTGTGTTACCAGTGCCAATGGTACTATGGGGGAGGGATGTTCTCTCTCAATGGGACTCTAAGGCACCAGACCCTTTGCTTATCATTATTTTTTTTTTTACCACTTCCAGTCAATCCATGAAGGCATTCAAGCCCTAAAGGTGTAAACTAACCACAAGTAAATGATGGACTTAACTAAGTCAGCTTCTGAGAAATTAGAGACATAATAAATAGATAAGAAATTTAGTTTAAAAAGCTTATATATAAAATATATATATACTTACATATATATATATATATATATACTTACATAAAAAAAGTTTTAAGCATTATATTATGTACATTCTAGTTATTCCTTTTATTTTACAGTGTGTGCAAAAATTAATATACAAGTCACTTAAGAGAGTATTTTTGGTTAAACAGGAAGGGGGAAGTATGGGGAATAAAACAGAGAGCACAACAGAACTGATAAAGGAGATTAGTATCTTAGGCTTAATCAAACAGAAACCATGGGAGAGACAGACACAGATAACTACTCCCTGGGGTAGAAGTGACCAAGAGATATGTTGTGAAACTGTAATGATTACCAGGTAACTGATGTTATGAACAATGTGTAACTAATGGGAGATTGTTACCAAAAACAGAACCCTATCTAAGTGCCATGCAAGTAAAACCCTCTAAAAACACCTTGTATACTCAAAAAAATTGGCTTCTGATCTTTACTTGGATGTCCCCATCTCTCAATCACTGATACTGTATGCTTTAACAGGATCTTGTTTTGACAAGATATGTGTTAAATTAATATACCATGCACTTACAGCTGAAGGAGATCAAGTGTAGCAACCAAATTGTGTGCCAAAGAGTTTTACAGAGAAGCCTTTTGGCCAGGTGAGATAAATATGACATTGATTATGCGTATAACTCTGCTTAGACTTATTACCAATATAGTATCAAATATTAATGAAGTATATATCAATCAATCAATCAATCAATCAATCAGGTGTAAAACGTAAAGAGGTCTAAAAGGTTATGGTATAAGTAAGTCTGGATAGAAACATACCAGTTTGCAGTCTTTGGCCTTGCAGAATGCACAATTATAAAGAAGTAAACCACCTATGGAGCTACTTTAGGATTTTATCTCCATATGTGTCCAGAACTTAGTGCTTTTACTGATGTATTCAAAAGTGAGAGTTCTGGTCTTGGGATTCCTTGTCTACCTCCAAAGGTGTCCCTGCTGGAGTGGGGGTCAAGATTCACTTGGAAGTTGCCTGCAACCTTGGGAGACCTGTTTGTTCAGCTGTCCCAGTCTCTAGCAGCATCTAATATCATTTTGCAGGCCAATGTGTACCAAAGCCAATTGCAAAACAACACCCCCATCTCTGGAATGCATCAATTGTGCAAGCATTCAGAGAGTTCCTTTGGCAATTCCCAGCTTGTGGAATTCCCACCTGGTGGATTTGTTAGGACAAATCATACTGCCTATGTGTAAGGTATGTAGGAGGGTTCGAGGAGGGATGCACAGCAAGATTTGGCTATGTTTTGTCATTGTAACATTAAGAATATCTTTTTATAGCTAAAACTTAGCAGCTTCAGGCAATTCCTTTGTTTGAAAATAATCCTAATGATGAAAGTCAATGTCCATAAATCATTCATAACATCACAAAATTGATGAGGGTAGAAGGGACATTTGCAGGACCTCTTTAGGTCCTCAAGTCTTACAGCCCTCACCCTCCTAGACTAGATTTCTCAGGTCTGGTCTAGTCAGTTTTTTAATATCTTGAACAAGGAAGACTTCACAAACTCTCTGGGAAACCTCTTCCAGTGGCCAAACACCTCACAGCAACACGAGTAGTATTTTTTCATTACTTCTTGTCCTGCCACTGAGGATGACTCGGAAGAGCTTGTCTCCAAGTTCTTCTCATCCTCCTATAAAGTATTTATATAAATGCAACAATCCCCTGGAGCTTTCTCTTCTGAAGATGAACATTGTCAGCTCTCAGACTTTCCTCATAAGAGAAGTCACTTCGCCAACCTTATGGCCCTTCACTGAACTACCTTCTGTAAGTTCCTGTCTTTCTTGCCAGGAGGAGTGTAGAATTTGGCCCAGAATTCCAGATGCTCAGTCTCACCAGAACTGAGAGGGAAGGACTTAATTTGGTGGTAAGAATCCTTCTATAGACCAAGGGGGCATTGTTCTTTATAGTAAGAGTACTTTGCTCAGTAGGAAAAGCTAGGACCTTTCTCTGCTGAGTTATTTTCCCATTGATTGGCCCCCAGCATGTCCTCAGAACTTTTCAACTCCTATGGCAGGAGCTGGAATTTCCATGTATAATGAATTTCCTGACAGTTTCTACTTCCATCTGTGAGGTTTCTCTGAATGGCAGGAAAAAACATCTACTATATCAACCAAACATTCCAATTCATATGTAAACTCGCTGAGGGTGCACTCTGTCTCATCATTCAGATCATTAATAAATATTAAAATTATAGTGGAGACAGTATCCACCCCAGGCTCACAATACTGGTGAATGGCCTGCATGAACTGCATGCCACTCATCACAATCATTTCAGCCCAGTGGCATTTGAAAACATGTCTGATAGTTTTGTCAGTTTCCAGGCCACATCACTCTCCACTTAGATGTCACATACTCAAGCTATATGTCCTTGGGGATGTTTGGGATACAGCCTCAAGACCTTTGAAAAGACAAGGTAAATAATATTCACTATTCTCTGCTCATCCATAAAACCGGTATCTCATCATAGACAGCTATCACACAGTTTCTCATCTCCATAAATCTGTGTTGACTACTTTCAATCACCTTCATATCCTTAATGCACCTGCAAATGGCTTCCAAAATTATTTTCTCCATTATCCATACCACAGCTGAAGTGAGGCTGTGTCCTGGTTTTGGCTGGGATAGAGTTAATTTTCTTCTCTGCAGCAGGTACAGGGCTGTGTTTGGGTTCAGTATGACAGCAATGTTTGTAACACACAGATGTTTTGGTTGTCGATCAGGAGTGGTTATTCTGAGACAATGGGTCCAGTTTTCCATGCTCTGCCAATGAGTAGGTGCACATAAAGCCAGAAGGGAGCATGGCCAGGAGCATGACCAACTCAAACTGGCCACGGGGTTATTCCACAATGCAGAAAGTCATGTCCAGTATATAGACTGGGAGGAGTTGTCCAGGACATTGGTCAATGGATGGTGAGCAATTGTATTGTCTCTCAAGTTTTATTCCTTTCCCTCTTTTAGCTTTTCAAAATAGTAATAATATTAATAGTAACAACAGCTACTACTAATTAATTTATACAATAACCTGTTTTTTATCTCAAGTTGAAAGTTTTAGCTTTAACCTATTCTCTTCCCCATCCCACGGATGGAGACTTGTGAGTGAGTTAGTGGCTGTGTGGTACTCCAGCAGCCAGGTGGGATTAAACCAATGCAGGATGATGGATTTATAATTCCTCAGGTGTTTCTTGACCTTTTTGAACATAAAGGTGACATTTACCATCTTTCAGTCATGAGAAACCTGCCCTAGTCTCCATGAACTTTCACCAATAATTCCAAATGGCCTTATGATGACATAAACCATCAGCACTTGGGAGCGCAAGTTGTCCACTCTCATAGGCTTTACAGTTTGCTATCTACAGTTTGCTCATGTGTTCCCTAAATTGATCCTCTTCCTCACCTGAAATGGTGGATGGACTTTATTTTTCTTAATACTGTCTGTAGAGGCACTGAACTGTACAAGAAGAGGCAAAAATTTTAATTAGAATTATGTTAGTATACTTTAAATCTTTCAAAAAATCACTTGGTTGTGTGGAGATTTTAAAACATGTCACAACTGTCAAATCGAGGTATACAAATCCTTAGGATAGAGAAAATCATAAAAAATAACATTTTTGTACTCTTCAGTTAGCATTACTCCCATATAACCTCACCACTGGTGAATGAAAAATGTCTTTTAGAAATAAGAAATCTTATTAATAGGATTACAAAATCTTTTAATGTTATTTTAATCTTTTTCCACTGAAATCTGTGGCACAGCTAACATTAATGACAACAGAATTAGAATAACAAGGAAAATTTTTTAAATATTTTTTCCATCTTACCATCACATTTTCTGCTTCTCACCCTAAAACAAATAAATGACAAGAAACTACAAGATTAGATGATTATCTTTTTTATATCTTCTATCTGTGTCCTCACTCTTTTTAAAACAGTTTGCAAAGTAAGAAATATGTTTCTCCTTAGGGCTGTTCCAATTCCAATGTACAATTAATCAACTCAACTAACAGAATGGTAAAAAATAAAGAGAAATTTCTTTCAAAAATGCAATGTGAAACAAACCCCAGAGGATGTATTGAGTGGACTTTTCTTATGAGTTGCATATTATTTTACTTTCTAATATTTCAGTTCATTAACTTTAATATAATTTTCCTGAACTGGCAAATCTCTAACATTATAACATAGATAAATAAAATACCAATTAATTATTTTATTATGGTTCTGATGTTGCTTCATCTTCTGCAGAACAGCAGAGTCTTTTGTCTTTCATAAATTAAATGTTACTTCCAATATATTCAATCAAATCCCTAAAAGCCACAAATAGCCTTTAAATTTACATGCACACACCATTTTGTGATTTTTCTTAAAGTGTACAATGTCAGAGTACATATAAATGCTGTGGAAGTAAATTAAAATATACAAGCAAAGTGGAAGTGCAAGTGTTCGGTTAATGTAATCTTTCTCCTGACAGAGAGTGAGACGGAATGGATTCAAGGAATTTGTTTCCTGGTCCCAGGGTTCTCTCATTAACAGAGTTAACAAGCACACCAGTGCTTGTTAGGGAAAAGGTATGCACAAGCTGGCAATAACTGATCTGCTTCAAATGTCTGGTAATCCAAAGTCATCAACTTCTCCATTGGAAGCATTTTACTGGTTAGGGAAAAGAATCTTCAAACTGTACAAAACCATGTTGAAAAATGGTCACTCCCCAGTACTTACTTAAAGTAATGGAATAAGAACAAAATCACTTAGGTGACCTGAAACACTGAACAATATTCTCTTACAATTTTTTGAACATAAATTTGCTTACTAACTAACAGGAACACAGACTCCTGACAAATATTTAGTTTTCATTTCACGCTCCATTCTGGACCCTGCTTTGTCCCATCACAAAATGTTATTCAGCATCATATTTCACATGAAGGCACTCAGGGTTTAAAGTTTATAAATATCCAAATCATGCAGCAGTTACTGCTCTCTCTGTTATTTAAAAGAGGAATCAACATGCTCACAGGTATCAATGCCATCTCTCCTCTGCCTGCACAAATAGGGCCTTGGCAGGCCTTGAGCTGAAGCTGTATGAGAAGCAGCTGAGGTCAGTTGGTCTTTTCAGCTTGGAGAAGACTGAAGGGAGACCTCACTGCAGTTATAGCTTCCTTGTGAGAGGAAGAGGAGGCACTGATCTCTTCTTTCTCCTGACCTGTGACAGGACCCAAGGGAATGCCCTGGAATATTGTCATAGTAGGTTTGAGTTGGATTTGAGGAGAAGGTTCTTCCCTCAGAGGGTGGTTAGACACTGTAATTGGCTTCCCAGGGAAGTTGCAACAGCACCAAGCCTGACAGAACTTGAGAAGCTTTTGAAGAATATAATCAGGCACATGGTGTGACTCTTGGGGATGGTGCTGTTCCGTGCCAAGAGATGGACTCCATGATCCTGATGGTCCCTTCCAACTCAGCATATTCTGTGATTCTTTAAAAGTCAACAGATACAGACAAATTAATTTACAAAGTACCTCTCCAATGGTTTCTAAACAATCAGTTATATCTATCTAAAATTCTTCCAGCTTTACCTCTAGCAGTTAAACTCCATGGATTGATTCATATGTTAAAAATCCTCCATTTCAAACCACAGCTTCAGTACTTCAGTCATTTACTTTAAGGTTTTTATATTAAACTTCTACATTTCCTCTCTTAGGCATCCTGATCAACAATGTCCATAACATCAGCACTGTATATATGCACGAATATTCAGCTTTACAAATTTTCTTTTGTACCAGTCAAATGCTCATGGTAGCAGAGTTTTCAGAGATGGATGTTCAAGTGATAGTAAATCATTGTAATTCCATGACAGTAAATGTATAGACAGTGATTTACTGCAGTTGCTTCAAGTCTAGAGTTGTATTATTATAAATTCAGTATCTTCTTTCAAGTAAGAAGTTATACTAGCTTCAAACATGCACACACTAAAGGATAATCAAGTCCTTTAATTTACACCATTTCTCATCCGTGTCCTCTTGTGTCTTTCCCTGGGAAATAAGAAGGAGAGGACTGAGATCCCATTTTCTTTTTGTTCTACTTTACAGAAAATTTGTTCTATTTTATAGGAAATAGCTAAGTGTTCAGTGGCTTGGATGGCTGTCAGTTAATTGTGGTGAAAGAGGTGGTCTCTGCACATTTCTCTTCTATTGAAGAGAGTCCTAGTAGCAAAGGGAGATTATTGTTGATGGAAGAGCCAAAAAGTTGTTGATGAATACACTAAGTTGAAACAAGAAAGAAGGAACAAATACTAACCTCCATGTTATGGTTCCTTTTCTGGGGGGTGGAGCAGAACTTCGCAGACAAACTGATTCAGCCTGGAGAAGTGAAGGCTCCAGGGAGACTTTATCATCTTCCTATACCTAAACAGGGCCCACAGGAAAGTAGGAGAGGGGCTTTTTAAAGGGGCATGCAGATGGGTATGGTTGTATAAACTGACAAAGGGTAGATTTATATCAGATATTACAAAAAATGTTTTTACCCTAAGACACTGGAAGATAATTTTTTAGAGAACTTGTGAATGCCCTATCCCTGGAAGCGTTCAAGGCCAGATTGGATGGGACTCTGAGCAAATTGGATTAGTGGAAGGTGACCATGCCCACAGCAGGGAAGCTGCAACTACATGACCTTTATGATTCCCTTCCAGTTCAGACCAGTCTATTATTCTGCAACACTAAGTTTTTCAAAGTACCTTTTTAAAACAGAAAAATTGAAGAATACGTTATATATGGACCTACACAGAAGTAATTCTGGACTCAATTAATTGCAGAATCATGACTCGTTTTCTGGTCTATCATAACATTTATGCCCTTTTGAACTGTTCACGTATTTTCATGTCAGAAAGAGCAATCAGATATGACAGATGTATCTGCATCTGCAGGAATGAAGCAAAAAGGAATTGAAAGAATAGTCTCCCCTGAAGGAAACAATGGAAAGAAATGTTTCTTTAAGGTGTTCTCTCTACTGTTTGGCAAAATTGTTTCTGCTTATGTGATCAGACCTTGAAAAATAGGGTGGCACACAAAGCAATATTTTTATATCACAAAGCTGTTATATTACATTCTCCCTATTATATTAGAGGAGTCATAATTTTTATGACCAGTGCTGAAATGCTTTCCGAAGAGAGAACCAACACATGACATCTGCTGGGTTTAACAGAATGTCAAAGTAGCAATCATCAGGAAACAGCAAAATACTTGTTTTGGGATTGCTTCTGAAAATATGGTGAGAACATTTTAATAATTTTAAATTCCATGCCACTTTTTAAAGAAGAAACTGAGGCTTAATTGCCCACCATATTTATAGGATATTTATAAATTCTCAAATGAAAAGCCAGACTACTTCATTATGGTTTTAATCTGTGTTTCATAGACTTATCTACAAAGTCTTTAAGCTAAATCCTGAATCTTAGTCCTTTATTCCTCTGTTACTTCATAATTTTTCACACAGAGGTCTTTGGGAGAAATTTCCAGAAGACCAGAATGCAGAATCATGAGCCTGGGTGATATGCATTACTCATCTCAGAGATAAAGAGAGGTTTCCAGGAAAAAAAAAAAAAAAATCAAACTAACCTTATTTGCCTATCACATGCTAGTAGTGAACTGAGTAGCTACTGGCATTAGAACTAAGTTATTTCTAAACCAAGCCTCTAATATACTCTACTTTCTTGGTAAGCATACTGAAATGGGGTATTTCCCACTAAAGCTACTTTTATTCTATCCTTTCATTAAAATAAGTCTTAAAGGACATATTTCAGAAGAACACATATTTTAGTCTCCAAATCCTTAATAGCATTTTTAGAGGAACTATATTATCCCTCTGATCTTACAGGATAAAGAACTAATTACTATTGGCTGGGTATTGGCAAAGTAGCAGACACTGATCTTCCTCTGTGCAACTCTGGATTTTAGCTCCCCATATCCATATATCTAGTGCATGATCTACCAGAAACAAGAAGTTATTTTTCACAAAAATTGAGCAAAAATGGAAAGAAATCTTTAAAAAAATTATACTAGATAAACTGATTATTTTTTTTCTATGCTGCTATATTTAATTGAGTAATAATTCTTCCATCCAGTAGTTCTGCAGCCACAGCTCTAAAAAAGATTTCCAGAATGAAAAACACATGCATACAATTATTATACAGTTTCTCAGAAAATTCAAACAATTTCTGCTTTGATGTATGTTTCCAATTAAGCTTGGAAATACGTAACCTATTTCAAACAGAAATGTTTGCTCAGGTCTCCCTTTTCTTAGGTGACAGGTGATCATGTGTCATTTTGATGCAAAGCACAATACCACACAAGAACAGTAGATGGAAGGCATTTTACAAATTGTACAATTATGAGCTCATATTATTGAGGATATACTCCCATTACCACTGGAAAAGAGTCAAAGTATACTTGCTTTTTCCCTGAGAAGATGGACTCCTTCCTTCCTTCCCTCCTTCCTTCCGCACTTCCTTCCTTCCTTTCGCACTTCCGCACTTCCACACTTCCGTACTTCCGTCCTGTTAATCTGCACCTCAGTGTAGATCAGAATGGAATGACACTGAACAATTGGTGTTTGTAAATGTATATATATATATCTAAAATAAAAATATTACATAAGAAATTGCATAAGGGAAAAGTAAGAGAGAGAAGAGAAAAAATGTATTGCCACCCATAGACCTCACAGTGGGACTTGATTCTGGCAATTTAGCTGTTAGTTGGTCAAAGCGATGTTCTCCATCCATTGGGGGTGGGGGAAGAAACAGGCAAAACACAAAGTCCAGTGGGTTAAAATACACTGAGGCTCAGCAGGAAGACTCAGGTACCTCCCCTGTCTTAGAGGATGTTTTACTCTGTCCCTTGCAATACACTCTGGATCTGTTGCAATGTTTTTGGATCACATGGAGTTCTCTGGTTCAAGGCCTCAGCAGTGGGTCTAGGGGCACTATGGGGGTTTTGATTTTTCATGACACCTTCTAAGACATGACAGCTGCTTCTAATATCAGTTCAGATCAGCTGTAATGCCCCATGAGGTCTTCTCCATTACTCATAACAGTTCAGTCTCTCACACTTTCTTAAGCCATTCCTCAAACTGATTTTATTTTGTTTTATTTTATTTTTCATTTATTTTTTACCTTAAATTTTAAAATACTATTAAAACTTAATTCATCATTTCTTGGCTAATATTTCAAATTTAGAAGGCTCTATATAGTCTGCTATTACTAAGGACCTACTATGGATGACACATTGAAATACGTTATTTCAAATGTAAACATAATAAATAAAACTTCTACTTTTATGGAACCCAGACTATGAAGAAATTTTTAAAACAAGATTGTCCCTTTCAAAATTCTTTTTTTCTCAGTGATTTTTTCAAGACTGTCATGGTTTCATTACTGCACTGAACTAAAAAGAATAAAGCTAAACAAGTGTTTCAGTAGGTGCCAAGTACCAGTTGTCCCTTATAATTTTTTAAAGCAAAATTAAACTGGAGAATTTTAAGGTCCAAATTCTGTCATAATATCTTGGAGTTAGGACTGTGAAAAGTACTTGGAAATTCTGTGAAGTACCATGCAATCATGGACTTCCAAATTAGTACTCTTTCTTGTGAAATTTGAATTTTAATAGAAATTAAAATATTTAGAAGTAATTTAAATTATATTAAAAGAAGTCTTTCATCTATCACTTTAAAAAAGGTATATTTTTAATGCATTAAAAATAGTTTCAATATGGATTTTATTTTATACAGAATAGGCCAAATGAATTGAAATCAAAATATAATAGTGTAAATCTCTAATGCAGAAATCAAACATCTGAAATTCTAATATATAAAGGAATTTCAGATACACCATATTTCCTCTTAATTAATTTTCTATTTTACAGGAGACACGTAATTTTTCAGGTCAAAACCTCTTTTTACTTACTTTGTTATTCCAAGCAAAAAACTTATTTTCCAGATGTCCTGATACCTGAAGTGTATGTGAATTACTTTTAGAAAGACACTAATGTGGTTAACACAGCATGGAACATAAAAATCATAGTGAGAAAATATATAAAAAAAGAACCTCTAAAATGTTTTAATCTTTAAACTAGTGATGCAAAGTCAGTGTCACAAAACTTTTAATTTTCTTCATAAAAACTCTTAACAGTGACATGCGTTTCAGAGTACATATTGTTTACAACAATTAGTTTACAAGCTGTTCAGCTGCAGTGTTTGGTCTTAGTTGTGTCCTGCATTGTCAGCACAGTGCCTGTAGGGTAACACATGGCTTTTTTTTGCAAACCTTGCATTCAGGCAATGGGCACACATATCATCATCTTACAGAGGCTTTCTCACTTATTTTTCCTTCATCTTGAACATGTAAAGATGAAGTAGAGCTGAAAGACAAATACATAGATCTTGCAAGCAAATGAGAATTTGCTTTTAGAATTTAATTGTAATAGACTTGAATATATGCATTTTCAGAGGCACTTTTTAAATTTAAGTAATTTCTTGAGAATTCTTCATTCCCCAATCACCTAATCTGTAGTGGTGCATATTTCTGGGAGTTACCTGGTTTCTGTGTAGACCCTCCCTGCAGCTGTGATGTGTTTTCCCCTCCCCTCCCTGTTCCTGAAACATTATCCCATTGGTTGGTGTTATATGTCCCCCTGCCCCTCTCCCGAGGTTTGAAAAAGCCCGGGAAGGAGAAACCCAGCCTCTTTTTCCCCTGGAAACCAGCCAGAATAAACATCCTCCGTTACTCCGGGGGGAGACGCAGCATTTTTGGTCTTTTTCTTGGTCATGAAGGATCTCCCTGAACCCCTCCATCGACAGAGCTAGCGTGGATTACTTTGAGGGGCTAAGGGAGGATCTCTTCACTAACCTATTTTGGTTTCAAAGTGTTATGGTGGATTCATCCTGTCTGGATTCCTGGCACCCAAAAAAGCTGTTTGTTTATTCATTCCTCTTCTCAGTGGGATAGGGGAAAGAAAATATAATGAAAGACTTGTGTCGTGGGTAGAGATAGGGACAGGGAGAAATCACTCACCAGTTACTGTCACGGGCAAACAGACTAAATTTTGTGAAACCAATTCAATTTACTGTCAAGCAGATCAAAGTAAGGTAATGAAAAATAAAGCCAAACCATAAAAATTACTTCCCTCCACCCCTCCCTTCTTCTTGGCTTAAACTTCACTTGTTTTTCTACTTAACCCTGCAGCAGTGTAGGGCATGGAGAATGGGCACTGTGGTCAGTTCATGTGGCTTCTTCCTAGGGGAAGGACTCTGCACACTCTCCCTCTGCTCCCATGTGGATTCCCTCCACAGGATACAGTCCTCTGTGAACTCCTCCAATATGAATCCTTCCCACTGGTTGCAGAGCCTCACAACTGCCTCAGCATGGGTCTATTTCATGGGATTCCTTCAGGAACTGCTCCAATGCAGGCTTTCCATGGAGTCTCACACTCCTTTGGACATCCACCACTTCTAATGTGGGGTCATTCATCAGCTGAAGGTGGATCTCTGCTTCCCCATGGATCACTATGGGCTGCAGAGGCACAGCTGCTTCACCATGGTCAGCACTAGAGACTGCAGGGGAATCTCTGCCTCAACTCCTGGAGCATCTTCTGCATCCAACTCCTCCACTAACTTTGGTGTCTGCAGCGCTGTTCCTCTCAAATGTTCTCACTCCAGCAGATTTTATAAAGCACTTTTCCTCTTAGATCTGTCATCCCATATGAGCTACCATCATTACTGAGGGGTTCGGCCTTGCCCTGTGGCAATGCTGTCTTGGAGTCAGCTGGTATTGGCTCCCTCAAGGATGGGGGGCAACTTCTGGCTTCTTCTTATAGAAGTCACCACTGCATCCACCCTGCCACCAAAATCTTGCCATGAAAACCCAATATAGCCATTTTAGATTAGTTTGGATGTCATAAAAATTTACAACTAGCCCCTACTGTTTGCTGTAATCTTCTGCTTGAAAGGGAAAATTTCAGGTTTTGACATTTACCCTGAAATCTTGCAATTATCTTTAACAATTCAAGATGATTTTGTCCTCAGATACACCAAAGCTTTTTCATTTTTTTAAATAATAGTATCACATGTAGTATTTTCTCTCTACAGACACCAACACATAGCTCATTTCTGAGCTCAAAAGGTGCTAGGATAATAGAATTTTTAATCCACTTTCTTTTTGCTTAACTGAGCACTGAGTTTTTAGTATTACAGGAGCAAGACTCCATGATTTTCTTAGACTGCCTCACTATGAACTGTGGTTGCCAGAAGATTACAGCCTCTGTTGCTAAACATAATGAGCAGCACCATCTGCATTTACCATCTGGCCTATGAAAACTTCTGATAAGTTCAGGAAGTGTTTGCAACAAGGAGAGACCTTCTTCCATGTCTGATCTCACCAAAATAATGAATATAAAATGATTGATGAATAAATACCATGGATTATGAATAATAACACTCATGAAAACATAATGGCAGTGATGTTTACAAGGCCTCAGAGGATTAAAGCATTGCAAGCAGTAGAATTTAGCTTTGTCTTTCAGGATATGAAGAAGAAAGCAAAATAAGTGGTGAAACACAGAGAATAACTTTTTTTCTCATGCATTTCCTCATGGAATTTTTAAATCTCAAACTGATTTACAGGATTGATTGTTGAAGAGCTGAGAAGGTGACAAAGAGTAAAATAACTATTTTGTTAGTAAAACACAAATCTGATAAGGTGATTGGCTAAAAACTAACCGCACAGTTCTAAAATGACATTGTTACAGTTACTACTCAGCACAAACTAGTTCCTCCTTAAAATATATAAACCCCAAAAAGTATTTTACTAAAATGGCAGATCCTTATTTCTAACTATCATTGATTTAAAATTAAATAGCAATAGTAAAAAAAACCAGCAATAAGGTAAACCAAGCAGCACATCAAAGTACAGTAGCTCTTAAAAACTGCAAAAGCAGCTACGTGATGTTCAGAATCCATTAAGGTCATGTCATGGCATAGGAATGTTACTCCCCAATTTAGTTCTCCCACTGAGACTCTTCAAATCACACTACTGCTCATTCTGTCCCCCACTCACCCTCTCTCTTTGGCGGGATGGAGATGAGAATTGAAGGCGCAAAAAGTAAAGATTGTGAATTAAAATAAGAACAAACTGAAAATAACAATAAGAACATGAACAGAAGCAACAACAATACTAATGACAGAGGATGCAAGAAAGATGCAAACAATTCACACAGAAACAATAGCACCTGATCTTTTCCTCTGTCACCCTATGTGCCCTGAAAGAAAGCCCTTCTCCCATCACTGGATAGTAATGTGAGGTGATATAGAATAACCCCTGTGTCCTGGTCATACGCCCTCCTGGCCACTGCAAAAATTAACCCTGGTTTGAACCAGAACAGGTTAGAAATCAATTCTACACATAATCAGAGCTCATTAAAAAATGTTCCTTATTTTTCATTTTGTCTTTTTTAGTCTGTTCCTAGTATAGCCTCTCCATTATGAAAGATACAGCAAAATTGATACATCACCAACAGAAAGATCCCAAAGTCACAATTCCCTCCAAGACCAGCTAGATCATCCATCATCAACAAAAAATATGTGACAAAAGACCAAAAACTAGCAAAAAACTGACAAACTACCATGAAACAGAGGGTAAAGAGAAAAAGAAACCCAAAGAAAACACTGGAAGTTGAAAGAGAAATACACCTCCAAAAGAAACAGTGAAAAAATTGGGAGCTATCTAATCATTTACCAATAAATCTATCATGTTATAAAAGCTCAGCCAGAAAAGAAGAAAAGAAAAGGTGTGAAGAAGGAATGAAGGAACACCATGAAAGCAAACGGGTGTCCTTGTTAACTGCCAAAATCACTGTAAGTTGCCTTTATTTTCTGCATTGCTGCCTATCAGCTGGGTAAATACTTGTTCCCATAGCATCTGAGTGGGAGTCACCTGCGAAACATCTGCAGTTACAAATATTTGCAAGCTGAAGAGAAATAGCGTGAGTTTTCTTGTTTCTGTCATAAATATGGAACTAAAAAAGGAAATCTGATTTTAATTAAGTTGGTTAATGCTTCGACGTCTACCATTTGCAAAAGAATGAGGAAATAAGCAGCTTTTTCTCTTTTGTTGTTTTACTGCTTGCCTCTAATTCAAAGAGGCCACTGGAATTTTGAGCAGTACACTTTTCTTCAGCAGGGAATATTTTGAAAATCACAATTCTCCTGTGTCATATAGCTCTGATACAGAATCAGATAATGAGTTTCATTTCCCTGGGTGTCAGATTGCCTATTATCTGTACAGGAGTTTGACTCATATGTCAACTAATTCACTGACACCAAATGCCTGAAAATGCCAGAGCAAACTGGATGGAAGACCTGAAGACACAACGGAATTAAACTGTCTTAGAAAATATATATTTTGGCCTTGTTCTCTACCTCAGAATCAATGGGGCTTTTTTTCTGCATTGGCTACCATCACTTCTGAATAATTACTTTTAAGCTTTACTTTCAGATATGGGGCGATTTTGACATTGGTCCTAATGGACAAATTTCTGTGACATCCTCTGCTTGGTGCCCTTAGGAAAGCTCATTTGACACCAACTCTCCTCTGCTTCATGTGGTATTTCTCAGAGACTGTAGTTGGTTGTTTGGTCCAAGCTGCACAGACCCAAGTCACAGTCTGTTCCCTCCTCTTTAGAGAAAGAATTCTGCACCTATCTTTTCCATACAGACCCTTGTTCTAATATAGGAAAGAAATGGACATCTTTGAACTACCCTAATACAAATGATTGGAGAGCTGGCCCTTTTCCTCCTTTTTGTTTGCTTTCCTAACCTGTAAATCACAGCTCTGCTAGCATCACCATCACTAAATTTAATAAAATTTTGTCGGGGAAGAATTTGGGCTACAGTATTTCATAGATCAAAAATTTACCTAATGTTGGAGCATTCTGAATTATGATGTTAACAGTGTTGTCTCAGTTCAGTTTGGAGCAGAGTATGAAATAAGGAGTATTAAATCAGTTATTTCATACTGGGAAAACCTTTTTGTACCTATGGATGCTCCTACTAAAAGACATGCTAAAATGTTTTTTTAGATTTTCACACTATACGGACATTATCAAACCTTTTTTTTGCTTTCAGAACAGATAATAACCCCAGTTTTAGCAGGTTTCAGAGACCACATATCAGAATTTTCATCAAGATCACTATCACTTCTTAATAGCCTACCCTCAGTGTATTACATGCCTGTTTCTGTCTTAAAACGGAATAGACTGGTGCTTCAATGCTGTACAAGTCTTTCCATGGTTCATCTGTTATCAGCTACAGGCACAGCATAGTCATTCCCTGCAAATAGAATGGGAAAAAAAGAACAACTCAAGAAATTCTGCTATTACTGTTCTGTAGTATTGATGCAGATGAATAAAATTATGTTTCTGATTAGCTTGGGCAGTCCAAGAGAAGATGGAAGATGTGAATAAATAGAAAGAAGAGGAAATCTTCTAGAAAGTAATTTTTCACTTGTTTTAATTTATGTTAACTGCAAGGAAAAAGATATATATAGTTTGGTTTTTTTTCCATTTGAATAAAAGTACTAACTCAAATAATCTGATCTTTTTCAGACAGACTTCAATTCTAAAGCATCTTCTTCAAGGCTCTAAGAGGTTTTAAAAAACATCTTGTAATGTCCACATTAATCCTGAATAATTGTGTGTAGTGAGTGACTAGAATACATATGGGGGAAAAAAGTCACAATTTAGTTAAATTTCCAAAATAAATACTTGGCCACTTTTTGCTCTATTGTCCATAATTTTCTGCATGGGTATTAGGGGTTGTGGTGGTTTCAAACTGATTGACGTTTGGGGAAGACGTAAGAAAACACTCACGGAAGTGATTTTTCTAAGAGAAGCTGCTGGAAGCTTCCTCTGTGCCTCTGTGTAGGCAAGGCCAGTTCTGAGAACTGACAACATTTTGCACCATTCAGAAATTAGATCTGCCTCTGTGAGCTCCACATTTTAAAAACCACAAGCCCGGGAAATTTCTCTCTTTGCTTCTCTCCTCGAAAGGCAGCAGAGCTCTGGTGGGGCCGGCCCTGCTCCCCCGGGGCCTGTGCGGCCTGGATGGGGCTGGGCCGGACCCCAGCAGCTCCCGGGTAGGGATGGAGGCTGTGGGACCCCAGCCCCAGGCTGGGCCTGGCCACGGCTGCTGACACTGGCTGTGATCAACAGCCTGGGCCAGGAGACCAGCTCCTTTTTAAAAAGGCCTTTATTGAACAGGACAGCTCTGGGGTGGGGGGCGGGGGGGGGGAGGGGCCTTAGGGGTCACGCACACCACCACTGCTCCCACTTGCACACCGCAGAAAAGGAGGATCCGTGCAGCTTTGTCATCTTGGGCAGAGCTAGGCCTTCCTTCCTCACGGGAGTCCCCGGAAAAACTTGTTCTCCTAACCGCGTAGTCTAGGGTGTCATCCCAGTCGAGTCCCCTCGAGGTTATGTCGGACTCTGGAGGGAAGTCAGGGGACTCCTCTGGGTCTTCCTTGTTCGAAGGTGCTGCTTTTATTCCTTTCCTTTTGTGTGGCTCATTGTTTCGGGGTTTTTTCCAGTCTGGGTGCGTCCCATGAGTCTCTGGTCTCTCTTGTTTGCATAAAAGTCTTATGTCATCCTCCTCCTCAGGGCCCAACTGAACAAGGTACAGCAACTTGGGGCAGGGATACAATGTTGCCATGTGGGAGTCTAGGAGCAGTGGGGGTAGGGCCTGGCTGAACACGAACGAGAAGCACAGGGTACAGCAACTCGGGAGAGGGGGCAGGGCCTGGCTGAACAAGGAACAAGAAACACGGGGTACAGTAATTTGGGACAGGGGTACAAGGTAAGTAAACCTGGGACAGGGGTACAAGGTAAGGGGTTTACAAACAGTAACAGTAACATGTTATTCTTAACACTGGCCAACACCAAAACCATCCCAGGCTCCAGGCCAAAGACCGAAGACCGTCTGTCCCTCACAGCAGCTGCCGGGCTGAGAGAGCAGCCTGAAATCCAACACCATGACTGCTGTGGCCTGGGCAAGATTTAACCCTCTCACTACACAGATGAGACCTGCAAACCTTGTTCCTCTCTCCAGGGAGAGGAAAGGAGTCATGACACGTAGAAAGACAACATGAAAACACCAATGTCAGTAAAGAAAGAGTCAAGCCTCAGATGGAAGGAGAATGAAGAGATGCTGAATGGGGCTGAAATATTCTTTTGGTAGGGTGGTGGAGATGGACAATGATACACTGAAATATCCCCTTTAATTCATGAGACAGTATGGAGGAATGAAGTATTCAAACTGTAGATGTGAGCAGAGGCATCCATTGATGAAGCCAAACAGATGTTGGAGTAGCTGTGATCCATGAGAAGCTTGAACAGAGAGATGAGAGCAAAAAATACCCTTCTCCTCAGGGAGAGAAACAGAAAACCTCTGTTCACGGAGATGATCCCAGAGACATGAAGAGAACCTTTGCCTTTGAACAACTCATCCTTAAAATAATACCCTGTGAGTTCATGGCCCATGGACACACCTCTAGGAGGGCTGTGAAAATGGGAGGAATTTCATGATGACAGAATTTTTCCTGGGCAGCTGCTATTAGTGGAAATTAAAAGCCACGAGACAACCGCTTCTTCTGGAGAAGTCTCCATGGCATGAAAAGAGAAAACTTCTCTCCCTATAAGGACTGATGAAAGACTATTTTATAGTTGGGACTGCTTTAACATCCCAGATTTTGTCTCTGTGTGGTCAGTTGGGAAGGGAAAAGTTGGGTAATGGGAGGAAAGGTGTTCTGGAGTTTTTATTCTGATATTTCTTAATCTTGTAGTCCTGTTAATAAAGTTTCCTTATTCCTTTTAAGTTTTAAGCCTGTTTTGCTCTTCTCCTAATCCATATCTCACAGCAAGAAATGAGTAAGTGCCCTGGTGATTTTAACCAGCACTAAAACCCATATACAGGGGTATATGAGCTAAACCTTGTGGTGAGGAAATAGAAGGATGCAGGCTGTTTAACAATGAATTGTAAATAATTTTTCTACTAGTGCAGTGTCATGAGTTAGTAAAAATATTTTAGTGTCATTCAGTCTTTTTCCCTACACTTGTCAAGGAACAGAACTGAAAAATACATGGTACACAGATAATAGAAGATAAAAGCTAAGTACTTATTGTTAGGTGCAGTCCTTCCCATTTAGGAAAAATTATCTTGATATTATGATGCAATTCCACTGGCAAAACCCACCAAAATATATATGACAAGATGATGCTGAAGTGCTTTAAGTAGATATTTATTGTATTTGTTTGAATTATGCTTGCCTATATGTACATGTGAAAACATGATGTGAAAGGTATAGGAGATGGAAAGTTTACTAATTCTATGCAAAGTAAATTTATTACACCTACAACATGATTATTATATCAATAATATCACATATGCTATATATCACCAAAAATATTAATGTATCTACAACTGCAAGTATATATTTTCTCAGCTCATGTATGTTCTTTTCTCTTCATCTTTATTCTCAATGTATTTCCCTAGTGTGATTTTTCCCATTAAAAATTCCCATTAAAATCTCATCTGTTGGTAGATTTGTTTTTTCTACATGTGTTTGCCGCATTGTTATCCTAATCCAGATACACAATTTACAGGCTCTCAGCAGTATAGTAGATAGGAAATTTTCAGTGAAAGAAAGCCAACATTTTTGACAGATCTAGGCAGTTCTAGTAAATGTAGTTCAGTAACACTGTAATTATGAATATCCACTTTAAGCACAGAGTTGAATCAAAATTATTTTAAATGTACAATTAATGAGTGAAACTAAGGCCTAGCTACCTTTAGCAAAAGACTTATTCTAACAGATAATTAGGCATTTGAAAATTATTGATTATAACAGTATCTAATACTGAAGACTTAATAAGGGTCTTATTTAACGTGTATTCTCAGAAAGCCTGTTTTACTCCACAGAAGGAGAAATTCTGTTACGCAGTTGTAAGAAAATGTGATGAAAGCATAAAGTGAAAAAGTAACAGGATGAAGGTTTGATTAGAATAGTGAACAAAACTCAATAATAAAACACTCTGTGAAAACCATAACTGATTCAGGAATAAGAACCTTCTGCAAATACTGAAAAGTTAGATGAAAGAATAGAAAATCCTTGCTGACACTGAAAAATCCTGATTTTTCACTTACTAGACCTCTCAGGCAATTGTTGCACACCTTCAAGACATTCTTACAAATACTCACACATCCTACTGGAAAAAAGTTATAAAAATTATTTTCCATTAGATTTTTTTAATGACCTCTATCAGAAAAAGATGAGAGGGCAGGGTGTACATAGGACTTTACAGCAGAACATGCATATTCATGCTTAAGTAAAGTTTCTGTTATCACTGTTGATATAATTTCTATTATCACAGCTAGGATCATCTCTGGACCTTAATATCACTGTCAGTTAATGAGCTGCAAAAGGCACAAATTTTGTTGGTTTAGCCATTCCTACTAATTTTCTTCTTTTTTTTTTTTCCATAATTAATTCATGAAGTATCCACAAATCCCTTGTGAATTCCAACCCATTTAATCCATTTTTACTGTTGTGCAATGATAACAATATAATTAGAATGCCAAGATGGACCTGTCAAAATCAACATAATTACCAGTAACACTTTTGCTTTTGTGGGTTTGGATTTTTCTCAGTTTAATCCCACCTCACTATGAGCAGAGGAGAAAACTGGTCAATATAAACTGTTTATACTTGAAGGCTTAAATCTACTACCTCAAATGCTAAGCTTTCACTAAATTTTTCTAGAATTTTAAGGTGTCTGCCAGACCTGCAGGTGACAAATATGAGGAGAGCAGCAGAGATCTCCCATTGTCCCTGAGGTGCAGATGTGTAAAGCCAGGCACATAATTTTCCTCACGGAGGTCAGCTTTCTGGAGGCAGCAGCATGTCTCAGCTCCCGCCTTCACTGCCAGCTTGCTCTGCAGGCTGCCCAGTGTGCCTGAGAAGCCTCAGATACCAGGGCTCTATGGTTCATCTGCTTGCTAAACATATATTTTCTTATGGAAAATACATTGACCTGGTGCAAGAGTCCTCTAGAAGCACACAGAGAATGAGTGAGCTCACACACCCAGGTACAACTTTTTCCAGAAAATAGATTACTATGACAAGTTGGGACCTGCTTGTTTAAGAGGCTCATTGTGATTACAGGCCCTTCCTGAAGGAACACAAAATTTCTGCTCTGCATTATACATGATTTTTAAAACTTAAAGCAGGACTCTGGACTCATGGAACCAGAATATCCTGAGTTGAAAGGGACTCACAAGAGTCGAGCAGCATCCCTTATCCTGCACAGGCAATTCCCAGGAATCACACCAAGTACCTCAGAGCTTTGTCCAATGCTTTTCTAGGCTTGGTGCTGCGTTCACTTCTGGGAAGCCTGTTCCAGTCCCCAACCAGCCTCTGGGTGAAAAACATTCTCCTGATATCCAACCCATGCCTCCTCTGGCCCAAGTTCAGGCCATCCCCTCAGGTCCTGTCACTGTCACCACAGAGAAGAGATCAGTGCTGCCCCTCCTCTTCCCCTCACAAGGAAGCTGTAACTGCAGTGAGGTCTCCCCTCAGTGTCCTCCAGGCTGAACAGACCAAGTGACCTCAGCCACTCCTCATATGGCTTCACCTCAAGGCCCTTCACCACCTTCATGATCTCCTCTTTGAACACCCTCTAATTGTTCTAAATCCTTCTTATGTTGTGGCACCCAACCTGCCCCCAGCACTCGAGGTGAGGCTGCCCCAGCTCAGAGCAGAGCAGGACAATCCCTCCCTTGCCCAGCTGTGATGCTGGGCCTGATGCACCCCAGGACACAGGTGGCACTCCTGGCTGCCAGGGCACTGCTGAACCATGGTCAACTTGCCACTGACCAGGACCCCAGGTTCCTTTCTGTGGTGCTGCTCTCCAGCTGCTTCTTCCCCAGTCTGTACATGCATCTGGGGTCAATGTGTCCCAAGATGCATTATCCAGCACTTTCCATGTTAAACTTCATATGGCCACTGACTAATGTTTTATTTCTGTACTCATGGGATGAAGCAGCAGTTTATTCTCTACATGCAGTTTAGTCTGTATGACAAAATGGAAGCTTCATGACACGCACCAGAAAATTCCCTCCCGATAGAAAATCACAGCTAATAATTGCTTCATATCATGCAAAATTAGAACATCCTTTTCCTTATAAATTAATCATGTTTCCTACGCAGCTCTTTCTATTATTAAATAAAAACAACTTTCATCATATGTCATTCAAATAAAAATAAAAGACTGATGTCCTTTTCTTCCCCGCTTGCCCATCTTCGAGGGTAATCCTGTGTGCTGTGAGAGGGCTCTGTGTTTTTTGCAACACATGAACATTAACAATGCATATATCATTTCCACTTGCCACATTTCAATAGTTTTCATCTATTTGTAGGCTCCTTTGTCATATAGGTCATTGCATATTTTGACAATATAATTTGTATTCTGGAGATATATGACAATTTTTGAATACAAATCCACTATTCAGAATATGCTTTTCCAGGTTTCCATTAAAAATCTGAGGGTGGCAGGGAAAGCTTCCCATATGACATATTGATTTCCAGAATTAATTTTCATCTTTCTTGTTGCTGTTCATTTACACCACTTAAATCTCTAGGATGATAAGAAAAGATAAGCACAACAGCTCTTTTGGTTGTGTCACAATCTTTTTATAGATGAGGAAGTAACTGGAAAGAATATTCCTGTAGGAAACACTATTAATTTTTTTAGGAAAATTAATCTGTGGCTCAGAGATGAAAGGAAACAGATTTCTGGTGCATTTTTTTGGTTTTGTTTTTTGTTTTGCTTTTAATATTTCACTGCACATAAACCTAGGAAATAAAGCTGTTTGACACAAACTTTGAATGGTAACACAAAAACCCGTGTATTGAGAAGTGTTGAAAGCCTTGCTTCCTATAGATTTATGCACAAGACTTATGTGCCACAGAAATTTGGTACAAGATTATAACACCATCTTATTTTAGGTAATACTGACATATTTTATTTGTTTTTTAAAGAGTCAATTGCATGTTTATAACAATTCAGGGTAACAATTTTAAGAATACGAACTTCCTCTTCGTATTTTTTCAAAGCTCAGGTGTCAGAAAATTAGTTTCTGTATTTCAGAATTGCACCTGGTTTTGATTATAAATCCCAATAAGCAGTCTGTTAAGATGACAAAATCTCAAGAATGGTAGGAAAGTCAAATGGCATCTTGCATGTACTTGCTAGTCAATGACCAGTACAGGCACCTTTGACAGATTGTTTTCAGCTTTGCTGCAGCTTGAGCTGCGCATCTCTTCACTAAAGGAAAAATCTTAACTAAAGAGAACAGCACAGTGAATTCTGCGTGCTCTTGAGAATCCTTCCAAGTGCACTCTGACAGTGCAGAATTCAGCATCTTCATTAAAGGAATTGCTCAGAAATTCTACCTGTCTCTCTCACACATTTTTTTATCATTTGCTTTAACCTGTATATGAGCTTTCATCTTCACTCCAAGAAGTGCAGAAATGGTAGATGAACAGGAAAGGTAACAAGTGGCAATGCTATTAAATAGACAACTGGAGATTTATTGCTCCTCCTGGAAGTTACGCCGAGTTTTGAATTATTAGGAAAAAAGTATTGTTAGAACATGGGTAGAATTAAAAGAATTTGTTATCTCATAAATGATACAGTGCGTGGATTTCCTATATGAAAAATCTTATGAAAAATTTATGAACAATAACTGAGATTCATAGCTCTTGCTGTGTTGACGACATATGCAAATTGTACCCTTACTAGATTTTTCTCACTGGGATCTGCATTTGTTGCAGTTAACAGTTGTCACCAGATCTCAAACTGGACTCCACTAATGGGTTTATTATACAGACAAAATCTTCAAAGATTTCACAACCTGCTTGTGCAAAATCACAGGTCCAAAGAGAAAGAGAGCACACTAAAATGAAAGCTTTTCCTTAAAGCCAGACATGTTCAGGTTTTAAATAATGTTAGGTCTCCCCCTTCTAACATTTACTGGAATATGTGTGTCTTTATTCTACCATTACTGACATATTATTACATTTTCTTTGCTTCCAGCTTTTTTTTTTCTTTTTTTTTTAATTGAATATTAATGAATGTTGCAAAAGAAAGAAGGGTTCTTGCTTCTAACAATGCAGATATGCAACTAGCATGAATATAGTGAAATTTAATTTTTAATTTGGTTTTGGGAACAGTAATCAGCATTTAGGAGTAAAAAGTACTTATCACTAATTTTACAGGGAGATATATTGCACAGGAGGAGCCAGACCTGTAACGTACATAATGGATATCATAATGTTGATGATTTGTATCTATTGAAAAATTGACTCAATCTCTTTAATGTCAAATGAGAGCTAAAACTAAGTAAGTTAAAGTATTTTTTTCAGTATATCTCTGTGAGAACACAGTAGATGTACTTCCTAGTGCTCCCCATGGTTCTGTTTCCTAAGATATCAGTGAAAGACTTTTTAGACAACACATTTTCTGCTCCATCACCCTTCCTTACTTTCCTTCACACTGAAATCTGGGTATAGGAAGTCAGTATGTATATCCAGGTACCAAGCCTGTTCTCCTTCAATGTACAATCAGTCTTTGTCTCTGTCTCAGTTTTAGAAGACAGGTGTCTACTAGGGAGGGCAGGAACCTCCCTTGGAATGAAAATGTAGACCCCCTCCCTCCAAATTACTGTAATTTGGGGATCAAAGGGCTCTCAGGCAGATGTCTGGGGATAGGAGTAACAGTTCTTTACTAGTACGTATAACAAGGCAAACAAACAACAATAACTACGGCGTTAACAACAAATCAGAACCAGGGCCCCGAGACAGCTTTCTCGGCTGAGACGGGAAGGGATGGAGGAGAGGCTTTGCTTCACAAACCCCCTCGGGCGGGCAGTGCCGGTGCTCCTGCAGGGCTCTGAGCAACACTCAGCTGGAACGGCCGGGATGAGCAGAGATCCCGGGCCGGTGGCTGAGGTGGATCAGCAGCAGCTCTGCAGCGGTGGCCGGCACTGCCACACGTCCCGGCAGGACCGGGGGTGCGAGGCCACCAACGAAGAGGGAAGAAGCAGCAGCAGCTCTGTCTGGGTGATGGCGAATTTCCTTCTCTCCACAGCAATAGCTCCAGCAAAATGTCCTTCTCTCAAGCCAAAGAAACCCGCCAAAAACTGCCCCTGCCCTTCCTTTTTCCTGCCCCCCTTCCCCCTGGGCCCAGCCAAACTCTTTGTGTTTCTCAGGCACCCATCAAGTACCAGCAGTCAGGTTTTCCCCGCAACTAATGGGTAAAAATTCCACAGGTGAGCCAGAACTAAAGGAAGGATGCCTAGTCCCCAACAGTCTCCAAATTTGTTTTGTGCAGGTATTAGTAATACTGCAAGAAAAAACTTTGCGATTGGACCCTAAATCCTGAAATAACATCTAAAGAGTCTATATATTTTTCATCTTTCTTCCTTCACATTCATCAAGCATACAAACTAACACAAAGAGAAACCAAGAGAAAAAGAATTGCTGTGTATTAGCATTTTTTCCTTTCAAATTTACAGTTTCTTTACTTTGTACTGAACCAAACAGTCCTAATTTTTTTTTTTCTGTAAATTATCACTTAGGTAGCAATGACAGATGGTATATCCACCTGCTTCTTGTTCCCTTACTAACATCAATAATATTATACAACTCTATAAACCAGCTTACACTAAGGGACTGCTGTCATCAGCCATCAACGTTTACAAGGCCAGAATACTAATGAGGTTTTACTGTGGACATTACCACACTCACTGGATGAATGTTTCTCAGTATGATGTGTGTTTTTTAGCAACAGAAAAATCCCTTTCTTTTTTAGAATAAAAGACCATAAACTAAAGGGACTACTTTACCCAATGCTAATTTTTGCTATCTAGTAAGTAGAAATGCATATGATTTATTTTAGCAGCCAGGTATGTTTCACCTTAATTTTCAACTAGGAACCTTGGAAAAGATTATTATCCTTTTTTCTGTTTGGCTTTCTTACTAGATTTTCATCTTGAATGCTTTCATGTTTAGTTATTTGGATTATCAATACAGATTTATATACAGGGGTGTCACCTGGGGATATGTGACTGGCTAGCTAAACATTCAGAAATCAGTTTAACCATTTAGAAGCATTACCTTCCCTGAGTCATTCTTGTTTGGTTCTTAATGGCATGTCTAGTGTGCAGCCTAAGTCAGCACCTTGTATAGAAATGCCCTTCTGGCTTTCTCTGCATGTGGTTTTCAAAACTGCAGTAGATTATGGGTGTGAGATTTACAGTAGGTTCCTCCTGCTTAAATAGGAAAGTGTCTATTATTGCATAACCTCTGTGTTGTCCTGCATCCTAGTGGCTGTCTTCCTGCAAGATAAACCTGTTTGCACACAGCTTGGTTGCAGGGGCCAGCCTGCGTGGCCCCACCTCTTCTTCATTATGCCACCCTCTTCTCGTTTTCATCTTCCCAGCATGTAGATTCATAAACCATTAGCATGTTCCTGCAGTGTCTGCTTCATAGAGCACCATGTAGATTTACAAAATGACACAGTGGTGAGCTGCAAAACAACCTTTAGTCTTTCTAACACATGGCCGTGTGTTTTAGTTAATTGGTATGACTGCATTTTGGTGGGGAAGAACTCATGCCCTGCAGGAACCCCTCTAGACCATGGTGGCCATGATTATTTTTGCCCTCTGCAGCACACCTGCTGCAAAGGGGAGCCATCCTCTTTTCTTTCAGAGTATTTGTTCTGGCCCTTTTGGTCTCAGACTGCAAGTGTTTAGCTCACAGGCCTTCTGGACTGATGTTAACAGTTCTTATTTTGCAATCTGATGATACGAAGAGTATAACCTGCCCCTCCAAAAAGCAGAACCAGAATAACCAAACCCCAAACTCTGAGAAGTGCAGAAGAAAATCATCCTGTAGTGTGCTTGAAATGATAATCAGAAAATGGTTTGTGCTCACTGTATGTATTTAATTAGAATATCTCCACGGGCATCTGGACCCCTTTACATTTCAGTATGAACACCACTAACTATGGTTGTCTCTACTTCTGGTTTTTGTGCAAAGAATATTAAAACAATGTAATAAACCCAAGATATCTACCTTCTTCTCCTGTATGTCCTTCAAAACTGAAGTGGTTAAAACTGTTGTCAGAAAATTAATTACACTACAGCATGTCAACGCATCTGGAATACTATGTTATTAGAAAATAATCCCCCACACCCAAACTCTTCTTATAAAATTTAATTCAATTCAGTTACAATTTAGTCCACAATATTTGTCTTACCACAGTGCACAAAATGAAAGAGATGCAAGAACATAGAGGAAATGGCCTATTAAAGGTATTTTTTAAAAATAAAAATATCTTCAAAGATATTCTTTTTTGAGGCATGCTCATCAGACTCATTTTCAAATGGGAAAAATTTGATTTATCAATCACATTCCATCACTACAACAAGGACTCATGTGAAGTATCATGCTAAAGGATTTCTTATTATATAAATCAACTCTGAGCAAAGTTTTAAATAACATGTTATCTCATAAGCACATTTATTTTTATTATTCCAAAGGTTATTTGAAGGATAAACTTTTTTGAAAAGGTTTTAGTCAACCAAAATAACAAAAAAGCTTCTATTACTTATATACTATATATTTTATTACTTAGACAAGATATTTTCTTATGGTTAATTATGTAAGGTTTTATTTATTTCATATCTCTACATTTCTGATTGAATATTGATATTTAACATCAAGACTGAGATCATAAGCAAAGAGATAGCAGGAGTCAATTAAAAGATTAATTTTTATCCTCTTGCATCTAACTTTTTTTGACAAAAGTCACGGCAGAATTACAGAAATAAAGAAATTGCAGTAAAGTCAAATCTTAGCATCAATGTTTGCTCATAGATAGATGATTCTCTTTTATTGTGTATATATATTTGCTTAAATGAAACTCAACTGTCAGCTCCTGATTGCAACATAAGTATCACTATATCTTCAAGAAAATCTGTCATAGCTCATTACAGGCTGATAGTATTTTTATTTTATTACATACTGATTACAGTGTCAGAATTTTACAATGCTGAAGAAAGGGTTAATTTTTGTCCCTGTCTTCTTTTTAAAAAGTTCCGTTTCTAGCATTTAAAAATATTCCAAATTCCAGGTTTTTTTAAACTATTTTTCCTTCTATTTAAACTATTTTCCTTTCAAAATACCTCACAGCTGAGAGAAAATGAAATAATCTTTGGAATACTGTTTTACAAGCAACCCTTAAATCATTAGAAAATAAGACTGATGAATAAAAAAAAAAATAATCTCTTCTGTTACGAGGAATGTTAAATATATTCTTTACTGTATCCTGACCATGCAAAAGCTTTTTTCTTGTGCTCTGAACAACTCACAGTCCATGTGAACATATTATGACCCTTAACTAATCAACAATGCTTTCATAGGTACAGAGTCTTGAGCTGAGCTCCTGATTATCCTGACTACAGGGCTTTTAGTTATCTCAGAGAAGAAAAAGGACATGTTAACATTCCTGTGAAGAGATCCTTACTCTGCAAGGCATTAAGGATAGTTAAATCCTTCAGAAAGAGAATTTTTATCCTCATAGGATAATATGCTGTAGGATAGAGGAAGCCATTATGGGAAAATTAAAATATTTAATCTCACATGTCTGAAATACTGAAAATGGAAATTGGTAGCATATAGTATTGTCATCTACCTGTAGACCTAATTTATAAAAATTCTGGTTGATATAATATGGCTCACTTGAGATGACTAAAAGAAAACCATTTCTTCCCACCAAGATTCCATCCTCATAAAAGGATAGTTTTTACACTGAATTGCATGTTTTGGGAGGAAGACCAATGATAAAAAACTTAAGATTTCTCAAAATCTCAAAAAACACCAAATAGATAGTCTGTCATCATTTTTTCATGGGAAAGCATGCTATATTTCACAGACCCAATGAATAGCTGTATTTTGAAAAATCACAAACAAAATTATTGAACTCCTCAACCTTCCCCTTTCAGTTTATTTAATACAACTGGTAGGACAATGTGATTAAGGACATCTTGAAATCAAATGAAGTTATTTTTCTTGTCACAAGGCTGTATCCTAAAAGTCCAAAATACATTGTTGCTACTGTGAAGAATTCCTCAAAAATCATCTTTCAGTTTTCATGCAAGTAAACAGGTAATATGAACAAAATCGAGTTCTCTCTAGAGGAGCTGGGTGAGAGGGTAAGGGATATGGGTAGGACAGATAAGGGAAGAATTTTCAATTTCCTTTGTTTTCTATAAGAATAAAATATTTCTACTCTCGTCTCAGCATGGTTTCAGATCTTTTCCTAATTCACAATGCAGAGTAGGAGGTACAGGTCAATTAATAAAATCTGCTCATAATAAAGTGACACAGCTTAATTTCATTCATGTGTTGTCATAAATTTGAAATCATAAAAAAATGACAGAACTCATTTCACAAAGTCCTTCCAATTAAATCATTAACATTGGGTTGATTGTGCTCACTGTATGTATTGTTGGGTTGACAGATCTATAAGCCAATAAACACTGGACAGTTTTTTAGGTTTGGTGAATATTATTAAAATGCCAGTGAAAGTGTATTATTTTAGGGAAAAAGAAAACTCGAAATAATAATTGAATTCATCTCCAAGAAACAATGTATTTAACAGAGTTCAGAGCACAGATGAAAGACGTGCAAAAGGATCTTGCCTGATCCTGTGTGATTTCCTATGAAACTGAAAAGAAGAATTAATACATAGTGAAATAAATCTGGCAAAAGTAAACAATTCTTGTAAAACTAAGGACAAAAAAAAATATATTTAATACAATCTATTAAATGTTCCTTGTCCTTTTCCAGTAGTTTTGCTTTTGGCTCCAGTATTCCAACCTTTTCTGTGTAATAGTTTTCATTCTTCATGCCTCTTGTATCCTAGCCTTGATTCTCTTTTAGCTAACAACAAGAGGTGCTTTCTAAAAAAGAGCCAACATTAATGTTCTGTTTATTGTGCTCCAGAAAATACCATTATTTCTACAACATAATTTTTCCATCTTTCTTGCCAGGGAAGACTTCTCTGCTCTGCCAGTTCCTGGGAACAAGCAGAATATTGTCTGCAGCAACTTCAATTGTATTTCTCACTCCACAGCTTCAGAAGAAGGTTGGTATAAATCATTCTGTGTATCTGAGCAGATAATAAATAAAAATTTGAAAATCATTTTTGAGGACTGATTTTTCAGAAGCAGGACTCCCACAAGACTTTTTTGCTGGGCCAACTCAGAGCACTCATTGCTTCTGCAACTCAGTTGAATCATGACGTTTCCTGTGATTAACTGTTGTGGTTTAAAAGCAGTAACTAAAAAATTACTTATTTCTTGCTGTGAGATATGGATTAGAACAAGAGCAAAACAGGCTTAAAACTTAAAAGGAATAAAAAAAGTTTATTAACAAAACTACAAGAATAAAAACACCAGAATAAACTTCCAGAATACTCTTTTATCCCCCACTACCTGACCACTCCTTTGTACACGTGACAACATAGAGACAGAAAAACTTTAGAACTTTGGTGGTTAAAACAGTCCAAGTTCCTGCTAGAGTCTTTTTATCAGCCTTTGTAGAGAAACAGAAGTCTTCTGCTAATCTATGGAGTTTCTCACGAGAAAACTATTTCTGTTATAGTTTTCTATTTTTCTGATGCCAGCTGCCCGGAAATCCTGTCATCAGAGTTCACTCCTCCCATTTCACATCACTTTGAGATGTGTATGGGCCATGAGTCTAGGGATGTCATTTTAAGGATGAGTTATTCAAAGGCAAAAGTCTTCATCTGTCTCTGTGAGCTTTCCTAGAAAACAGTTTCCTCATTGCCCTCAAGGCCTCAAATCTTCGCTCAGCTCTGTTCCAGCACCTCACTGTATTACAATTACTCTCTCTTTTGCTCAAAATCCACACTTTGAACACTCCATTCCTCCCAATATACTCTGTCATGAATTAAAGGAGTCTTTTCAAACTACTATTGTCCATCGCCATAGCTTTAATAGAAAGATATTTCAGCTTATAAAGCATCTCCTTATTCTCTCTTCCCCATCTAAAACAACTCTTTTTCTCACTGTTGTTGGTAGTTTTATGATATCTTCTTCAAGTTGATTGTCTCTCTCTCTGTCTCTCTGGGAAGAAGGAGTAATCTGTACATTTTATCCAGGTAGTAAAAGAATTAAAGTCTTAGAAAAAGCTGCAAGAGTTCATGGTGTCAGGTTTCAGTTCAGCAGCAGAAACTGAAAACTAAGCCAGGCTGGCCGGCTCCGTTTCCCCCTTCCCCCCGCCCCCTCCTTCTGCGGCCTTGTCCGGCCTGGAGGGGGGCGAGGAGGCCGAGACAGAGCCTTGTTACCTTGTCAGAAGCTGGAAACACTAAGTGGACAAGAGAGCTTTGACTGTACATCTTAAGGGGGTGTTCACAAGTTGACTTCACTTTTTAATGGTCAAAACTGCTGTCAATTCTTAGAAATGACTGATAATTGGTCAGGAGGAAAGACTCCCATCAGCCACCAGCAGCTTCAACTTCCTTAGCTCCCAAAACCACCTTAAAGGTAAAGCCACCCCATGACATTAACATAAGTCTCAGTTGATACTGTTCAGTTCCCAAGTCTGTCCCCCATGACAACAACACTACATTATGTCAAGGTCCTTCTGAAGGGCTGCAGAGCCCTCTGGGGTATGGGCCACTCCTCCCAGCTTTGTGTTGTCAGTGAAATTGCTGAGCAGGCCTCTGCCCCTTCACCCAAGTCATTGATGGGTAAGTTAAACAAGACTGGGTCCACTATTGAACCTTGGGGGACACCACTGGGGACAGGCCTCCAGCCAGAGCCTGTGCCACTGATAATGATCTCTGGGTTCTGTTGTTTAGCATTCTCAGTCCACCTTAGTAAAAAAAATCTCTAGCTTATGTAATCTGTGTTCTATAGATGCTTTTTGATTGTTTAGTCTAAGTTATTTCCTCAGCTGAGGTCAGAACAAACTGTTTTAAAAAAACTATGGTAATATGAATCTTACATGAGTTTTCAAAGGAAAATCAATACAAGCCCAAACCATGAGGATGGTACTTCACCTGATTAAACTTCTCTAACAGCTACTTTTAGTATGTTTTCAAAATAAAATGATAGCAGGATAAATGCAAAGTATTATTGGATAAGTCTGTCTTCTGTACAAAACTTCAGAAAGCATTTGGTAAAATAAATATTCCATTTTCTTCTGTGAAAGATCAGGGTAAAATTGAACAAGATAAGGTATTTTTCCAGCTATACATCTTTTCTTACATAAAATATGACTGCAATAAATGCCGTAATAGGAAGATTGATGGAAATCCATGTACACTTAAGATAGATTGTTTACAGAGGAAAGTGAAAGCCTTCAGCAACCATAAAAGTACACAATTGATTGCTATGTTGCATCACATTTTTGTTTCATAAAGTTTTTTCAGCATTCATTGTTTGGTCATTGCAACAGAAACAGATGAATGGTTATTTTGAGGGTCTCTGGCAGTGTAAGAAATGTGTCATGAACTGAATTTTTCAGAAGCAATTTAGAGCTCAAAGTCAAAACCAGAAAAAGGCATGAGTTTATATGTGAGTGCTGGAACAAGCTTCAGGAAAAATATTCTTGAGGTTTAGAAAAGTAATTGAACAAGATTTCAATATGTTTTCTATGTAGCAGTAAAAACTGAGTAAATTTCAGCTCAAGTAAAAGGGAGCACTTTGTGCCAAACATGAATTAGTTTTTCCTTTCTTCTCTCTGTCCTTCTTTTGAAAATCACACCTATTGTGTGTGTGTGAGTTTTATTCTCAAAAGTACTGAGAGCTTCTGCTCCCACTTAACATTAACAGAAAAAAGGTTTATGACAGCCTTGAAAAGTACTTCCCCATAGTCCCCTCATAAGCAGCATCTTGTAGTACAAAGTCTCATGCTTCCCTTCTTTCTCAGCATTTCTCAAAAGTAAAATGCAACTCAAAGTGAGGGTGAGACTTTTTCAGGTGGAGGTTAGGGTAGATAGGGAAAAATGCAGGTCTGACTCCTGTTTTCCTGGCACTGCATACCAGAAACAAGATATAACAAAAATAAACCATTGAAAGATGGAATAAAGAGACAGGGAAAAGAAGAACAACACATTCAGAATCAGATAAGGTGTGCTTGATAGTCTCAGAGTGAAAACACATTTCAAGGTTGAATTTAGTGCACAAGCTGTTTTACCTGGGTGGTGAGCAGTGCATGACATAGACTTCACCTTTAAGAAATAATTAAATGTCTCCAATTACCAGGATTTAACAATCAGTAGAGCAGCCAGACCTGTGTGGAAGCTGTTTCTCAGTTGATTTTATAACTTCATGTGGAGACAAACAACAGGGGGAAAAATATTCATTCTTACAAATTTATACTACAATGCCTCTTACCAATATTCCAGCTTTTATAGAATGCACTGCCTGTGCCTTACTCGATGAAACTCTACTTTCTGATCATGCTAACAAGACAAATGTGCCAATATTGAACTGATACATCAAAAGTCTAGCAACTGTGCCTCTGCCATGCTTAGGCATACTTACAGATGTGCATGTGAGCTGACTTTTGATTATTCAGGCTTCATATGTCCCTACACCACCAAGGTTCAAACATCTCTAGGCAGGAGTGCAAATTCTTGGGAAGCTCAAAGTGGAGATAGTTCTCTGCATCCTCTCTATTAAAAATCTTTATCGACCAAACTCTTTAAATATATGGTGAAACTTCTGTAGTGTCTGTTTCTTCCCTGGTTTGACCTCACTGAGCCATTCTGCAGGGTAGATGAAAAGTGAGCTGAAGGTTAACCATATTAAATAGCCAACAAGCAGAGAACACATCCCTAGGTAGGTAGAAATCAGGACCATAATTATTTCTGCTATGTTTTCTTTTCAATGCAGTGAAGCTGTCAAATAATAGTTTACTTGTTTATTGTTTTGCTATTAATCAACAGTAGTGGAAACAAAAGCTATAACAGAATAAATTTATTTTCTTACATTACATTCAGTGGCAGAGGTGTTATGTAGTCCTACTATCAAACACAGATCTGACAGAATTTTCAGGAATTACTTAGAAAATCAGTTAAAGTCTCAGATAATACTATCCCTGAAAAGATATGACATGTTACTCTTATTTATACCTCTATGTAACAATAAAAGTACACTTATTTAAGAGATGTAATCACAGGAGTTTACAAAACAGGGGTAAGAAAAAGAAAGGGACAGCATGAATCAAATTATTTGCCCTGTATGGGTCTCACTTTGTTGTTCAAGCAAGGTTAGGAGCTGAGGAGCCAGGCCTTGATTTAGAAATGCGATTTGAATTCTGCAATAAATCAACAAAGCTTCAGTTTTACTGTCTTTCTTCTGCAAAATGGCAATTGTGAACTTTTTATTCATGTTGGGAGGTAAGAAATAACTATAGTGCTTAGAGTCAGAACTCTAGGCAGCAGGTGAACTAGTTGTGTAAGAAACAAAACAATACTATGTTTATTATTAAATAGTTTTGTTGTTTGTTTTTTTTTTTTTGCATTTTTCACTTGGTTTTTGTTATTGAAAATAAAATTATCAAATATTAAACACTTTCTTTCCACAGTCTTGTCTTTAATTTACTTCAGCATTGTACACTAAAATGAAAAATATCTTTTAAAACAACAGTTACAGAACCCCCAAATTACTATTTCTATGTCCTGGTTCTAACCAGGACAGAGTTAGGTTTTTGCAGTAGCTGGAAAGAGGATGTCGCTGAGCAGGCATGGATAGGACATTATTCTACATTATTCTATGCCACCTCAAGTCGTTGCCGGGGACGGGAGTAAGGGACACTCACTTTGAAAGGTGTGGCTTCAGTTGAAAAAATGCAGGGGGAGGGGGACAAAACCATTGGTCATTGTCTCAGGGTCCACATTTTTGTAATACTTTTTGTTACTAATATTGTTGCTGTTACTGTTCATTTTCTTCTCACACTGTTTACAGTAAATTGTTCTTATCTCAGCCTGTGATCTTTACCTTTTGTGCCTCCAGTTCTCAGTACATATTTTCTTTTTTGCAGTTTGAAATAGGCTGAAATGAGATCTACAGTTTTCATCACTTTGTGGATTCACTTTCATCACTTTCATCTGCTTTGTGGATTCCCTCATGGTTTTGAATTGTTTTCTCCCTTTCCTATTGCTGTTGTGTGCTCTCAGTGGCAGCCACTGAAAGCAGGGTGACAAGCTCCATATAGAAATAGGTTATCTAGGAGAACTCATTCAATTAAGGCTCTGTTTGGAGACAGTAGCTGTAACATATAGGCATAGTTTAAGAAATTTATATGGGAAAACACAATAGAAGCTAGAATTCCTTTGCCAGCATGAAAACTGAGGAGAAACTACTAAAACAGCTGAAAAAAAAAAAGACTTTTTTTAGTCCATAACTGATGTCTTCAAATAACTAAGCTGAACATAACAGTGCTGCAAAAAGTAGTTTATGGAAGTCAGTAATAAAACAGAAAATTGAAAACCAGTTTTCCCTACAGCTAAGCCAGTGCTTCTGAGGGATTCTTCACCTCCACTGGCCTCTTAGTGAGCAGTGCTTGGACACATCTAAACACATGGTACCTTCCAACACTGAGTTCAAGAACCAAGGAACTCTATAGGCCAATTCAATCTCTTGCCCAGAGCAGGCTCTGCTGTGGAGTCAGCTCCGACTTAGGGCTGCTAAAGGCTCCATCCTTCAGGACAGGAAACTAAGGTGGAGATGACACCATTCCCCTGAGCCCCTGTCATGTTCCCCATCTGTTCTAGCAGCAGAAAATTTTTCATTAGCTCCAGCTTCTCTGTTGCTTTTCCTATTTTTTAATACATTTTTTCTGTGGAAAGAGGTGTCTCAGTTATAACTTAGCTGTTCAGGTATATCTCTTAAATTACATGAACACTCAGGCTAAGTTTGGTAATCCTAATACTGTGGATTTATCAGACCTCCTTACTGCTACATAAAAACAGGAGTGATAACTACTGCATGCCATTTAACATCAGTTTCCTAGTACTATTAGTACTTCTAAGTTAATACACGTAACAGAATTCATACTGGGTATATGTCAGCTGCAGTGCATTAGTCCTGCCAGTAAAAAGTTGACCCACGAAAATTGTTAGACAAATTTGAATGATCCTATGCTTTAAATCATGCAGATGAAGAGCCATAGACATCAATGTATCAATGAATTACAATTTTCATAGTACAGAATCTGTTAACACCTTTATTTTGATGCTGATGTAAGAGCATAGAGCAAGACATCAGGCATATTATGTTGAGGCAGGAGATTTTTCCTCAGCTATGCTGGGTGGCCATAGTTGTTTGATGAAAATGGTTAGAGGAGACACAAGATAGCTGAGGAGGCCATGGTAGCTCCATTCTATTCCCCTGCTAAGCCTCATTATTTAAAAGACACATAGGAATATCACATGTAGTTCAGGTAATTGCCCGAGAGCCCATATTCTAGTTGTATTATTCTTTCTTCAACTCTTCCACATTATCTCAAGCCTATTAATTTATTTCAGACATTTAACTATAATAGAATAGTGTAATCCATGTGTTACATTTTATTGAGGAAAGAGCTCCTGGAAAAGAAGTTACATTATTATTATTATTATTATTATTATTATTATTATTATTATTATTATTATTTTAGTAGCACTGCATTTCTGGGTATCTTTGAATAGATTGAAGCCACTGTAGTGAAATTTTGCTCAAGATACACGGCTGTATTATTGTTGCTCTCAAATGAAATGCAGGGTAGTGGTATAGCTAATTATTAACATAATCACATTTAAAATGTAGTGGAATGGGGTTACAATAGCCTGCAGTTTGCAATACACCAATCTGCCTGAAGTCCTCAGCTTTCCACACAACAGATGATTCATGTTCCAGTCTCATTGATTTCCTTAGGTAAAAATGGATGCTGCTCCATAGGTAAGTTCAGATGGTGTCCATAACTAATTTTATGACATTTCCTCTTTGAAAAACTGAGTAAGGAGGATCTCATTGCAGATAAACTGCAGACTTCTAGACAGAAAATAGTTTTGCAAATAAAAATTAGGGACATCCTTGCAACATCCAAAAAAAACCAAACAAAAAAACAAAAACAATCAAGCTAGTTTTGTGTTGAATGTTACAGACTAGAGTTATTTGAATGTTACAGATGTAATTTGAAGCTTTACTTGTCACAGCACAAGACTCCATATGTATATTGCAATTATATAAGTAATCAATATCTGTAGCCACTGCTGTGCAGTTTCCTATCTCAGAGGATTAACATTTGTTCTTAGCACTGGGATGTCATGTAAAGAGGTTGCATGGTTATATCACAACTGTTGAGATCTTTTCTAAATTGTATAAATGAAACTTAATCAGTATTAATGCCTGTAATTGTTGGTCCTGAAATGAAACATAATTACAATGAATAATTTAGCATAATTTAATTGGATCTTGGGAATATTTTTATATGAGGTATATATTACTATCTAAAAATTACATTCTCGCTTATTATTTACAGAGATGTATGACTTTTTCTCTGTCATAATTGTCAAAGTAGCAGAAATTCAAATATAGCCAAAAAAACCCACATCCTGATATCTTACACATGAAGACACAAATCTCTGTTTGAATCTGGATGATCTAGAGATAAATGATTGAAGCACTGAATTTGTAATTTTCATTTTCCTTGTTTATAATGGAAGTACCATATGCTTATATCTTCTGATGAAACTCATTGTTTATGTTGAAGCTGAGTGTTTTCTTAAAGAAAATATTCTTTTGTGATACAATTTCATTTAAATCCCTTCATGTCTCTTTTTTTATCTCTATTTCTCCACACTGCAGCCCCATGAAAATGGCTAAGAATATTCCCTGAGGGGAGGAAAAAAATTGTGAGACTGCCTAAACCAAGTGAAACAAACATCATATCTTTGGTGCAATGATGTTTAACCTGGGCACAAAGGATCTAGTCTAAATTCAGGACATGAATAAAATTTTATGTACAATGTTGTAAATGATACAAACCAGAATGGGATATGTTGGTCTAAAACCACTACAGTTGGGTAAATCTTGATGTTAGCAAAGCTGGATACTTTGCTAGATGGCTAAAGGAACCTAAGAATAGACAGCAATAAAAACAATGGTACCAAATTAGAGGGAAGTTACTGGTCAAGTACCTTAAAAATGAGAGGAAATACATCTGTTAAGCATTTACCTTTCTACCCATAGTGCCAATAAGTGAAATATTCTTATCTTAAAAGGCTGAGATGCATCAACCCAAAAAAAAAATATGGGAGGTTGGAGCAATAAATGTGAAATTAAATTGTCTTAAAATGAAAGTTCACTTTTTTATTAAATGTCTTACTTACCAATACTGTTTCCTTTAAAAAAACAAAATATTCCCCACTGTGTTGTGTTTCCTTACTATCACTAAAGAGGACAAATAGCATGAAGAGAGTAGACTTAAGGCAGGTATGGTGAGCAACTGAACTGGCTCTGGGAACAAGGATCACAAGGATCACAAAACCTGGTGCATACTGTGCGCAAGAGAGAGTGCAGTTCCAGAAGCTACAACTCATAGAGTTCTGCTAGAAGAGACAACCCTACCTCAAAGGAGGAAAAACAAAATGCTGTAGAAGGACCATAGTAGACTACAGAGGTTTTTGAGCCTTAGAAAAGAGTACCTTATTTTACTAAAATGAAGACTGGATATAAGAACTGCCTAGAAGGACACCATACAAAGGTGGAGAGAGGCATAATAAACATCTATTTATGGTTAGGGCTTTTTCTTCGCTTTATGCTTTCTCTATTCAAAAAGTTTAAACAATTTCATTTAATTCAAATAAAGGAGTGGTTTGGTTTAGTTCAAAACCACTTAAAACTGGTGGCAGGCCTAGGTGTGGGAAATTATAAAGTGTGTTCCTTATCAGTCATCCAAAGCAGTGGCTGACTCAGATCTCTGTCAGAATGCAAAGAGCAAACTAAAGATGGAGAGCAAAAAAACCCCACATCCCTAAAACTTGTTCAGTTAGAAAAGCAATGGTATTGCACAAATAAGTGGGGTGTGTGCCAAATCAAGTATTCTTTCTGAAGAAAACTACCCTCCACACTCTGAAACCTAACAAAAATTAATTTAAGGTGTGGAAGGACAAATAAACCTTCAGATCTTCTCACACACAAACTGTACTCTATGGGTATACACAATAACCATAACTTTAATATGTTATTGCACTTACCTTATCTAAACTTTACCTTGATTTACTTCATGTTTTCCTACCTGTATTTTTGTATTCTCTTTCATGAAAACTTTTAAGAGGGAGACAAGTATATGCTAATAGGTCTATTTATATACATATTATATTAAAATCAGGAATATTTTCAGTTAAAATGATGATCAAAGATTTCAGAATTTTTTATAATTCTAAATAAAATAAAATTGAAAAATAAACATTTTTTTTACTTCTTTTTTTCCCTCCTGTGGTAAATAGCCACAGATTTATTCAATGAGCTGTTTAGCACATCACCTGATCTGATAAAACCAAATGCAGATACATACTATTCTATCTTCTTCATGGATTTTTCACATCAAGTTCTACTTCACTGGAGACCACTGCACTTATTTCTTGGCAGAAAAAGATAATATTTTTGTTTGCTTTCCAGCCTTTTAGATAATAAATTTCAATTTTAAAGCTTTTACTGTCAAACATGCACAAAATGAAAGTAGCTTTCCAAGGTTTCTGTTTGTATTCCTGGACTAGCAAAGTTTTACTGCTAGAAACAGCTGAGAAGATATATCAATTTGTTTGTTTGATTTGCCTTTCCTAATAATTTTTAAGTACAGACACTTTACAATAATCGGGGAAAACAATTGCATTAGCTCCTTTAGCTACATAAAAGCTGGTCATTCAGTTAATGTCTGTTAACTTTACTGATTTCCAAGGTATTTATTTACTAGTCTGTAAACAGGTTTGTGTAAATATAATGCTCCAAACATATATTTGGATGAGCAGTTGTTGTGGCAGGTTCGGAAGAAGAAACAAGAGTAGCACTGACAGCAGGCTGAATGTAAAATGGCCCATTTTTCCTCTCAGAGAAAATGTTAAAGATATTCCATCATTTCTTCTGAATGATTATCTGAATCAAGTTCTAAAAAAATAAATTAAAAATAAATATGAACCCTTACTTGACATCTTGAGCTAACAAATAGACATTTCTGACGGTTTAATACAATGTTAACTTACCTGACAATAACTGTATGCTAAAATCAAAGTGTGTATAGATCTTGGTTTATTATAGATCACTGCTGTTACTACAAAACCTTGGTTTCAGGGCAAACCTTTAAGGAAACATTTGATAATTGGCAAAAAAAAACCTAGAGTGATGTACTGGCTTTGGCTGGGTTAGAGTTAATTTTCCTCTTCATAGCTGCTATTATGGGGCTTTATTTTGGATTTGTGCTGGAAACAGGGTTAATAACACAGGGATTGATTACACAGAGCCAAGACCTTTGCTACTCCTCACCCCACTGCACCAACAAGGAATTGAGAGGGGACAGAGACATGACAGCTGACCTCTTGGCCAGTTGAGACTGGGAATATCCCATACGTGGAGTGATGTTTCGCATAGGAACCTGGGGAAAGAAGGAGGAAAGGGCTGTGTTTGGAGGGATAATGATGTTTGTGTTCCCAAGTAATTGTTTGGTGTAATGTACCTGCCTGCTTCTGGAAAGCAGTGAAATTAATTCTTAGATTTAGATTCATTTTCCTTGTGTTTCAGCTTTGCTTTACCTGTGAAACTGCTTTATGCCAGCTCAGGGCGTTTTGGACTTTTACTCTAGTGATATTCTCCCCCATTCCACTGAGCGTGAGGGGCTCATTGGGGTTAAACCACAACATAATATAGTCAGAAAAGGTGTATAAAAATATATGGAAATTAAAGCATTAAATTCTAAAGCAATATTTGCTTTTCAAAGACTCAGCTGCCTGCAACCTCGTGCTGAGTCATTGAGTCTTGCACTTGTAAAAGCAATCTGAGGGCTTTGGGACACATATGGTAAACAGAAAAGCATTTCTAGCATGCCTGCAGTGGGGTTATTGCTATTGGTGAAACAGTGGGAGCGGCAACTTTTTGTTCATAACATTAGCTATTATTAAAATTATGTAAAATAAAATCTGGGAGATAAATGGGGTGTCACACTAAAGTACAATGACTCCCACAATTATTAAACATTTTTATGGTATGAATACTTCTGAAAATACTTCTTATCTATGAAACCTGACATGTATTCTGTCGCAGATGCATAAAACAGAGGTTTCTTTTACCATAGAGGTTCACCCAGTTATTTCCTACTATTTGAGACATGCATCATCTCTTTACACTTCAAATACAGAAGCATGCTATTTAGCAAAGGGAAAACTCTTCAATTTTGTCTAAGATGTTATCTTCTGTGATATCAGAAGACAGCAGCAAGAGAAGGCCAGATCCAGCAGCCCAACAGAGATGAGGCTGACACAGCACTGACCACAGGTCCAGCTAGTAGCAAACCTGACCATGCACTTACCAGTGGGCACGTGCATACAAATACCTGTTTATTCCACATATGCACATGTGTACATTGCTGACCAGATGATTCAGCACAAACTGACACATGTAATACTTGTATGAAGACAAACAGCACAACTGACCTCATCCTACTTCTCTCTCTTGTTGAGGAGGATGGAAATCTGCAGAAGTGAACATACACACTTGTATATACATATGAACACTGGAAAATACTGTCCACAAACAGCCTGACCATATTAACCCTTTCCTCTTTCTGTTTTGCCATGTTTCTTCCTCCACAGACAGTATAGAAACCTCTTTGTTCCCTGCTTTGGTTATTCTCCAAGATGTACTATAATCAGCCCTGTGCAATTCTGAAATAGTCTTCCCCTCTATCTCACAACATGATCCTGCCTCTGACCCTGGCAGTGACACTCTGGATGTCACCTGAAAATGCTACTGCTGGTGATTGTCCTGGAATAAGTGATCCCTTGGCATGGATCTTGATAAATCCTGGGAGAGCCTAGGAAGACTGAGAAAGAAACTCATTCCCTTGGCCCCATTTTTGGGGTGCCTCCTCCTGCCACACTACCCATGAGCTCACTCATGCTTGTGGAGAGGTCTTTGTTAGGCTGACAGCTCCTGTGATGCCTGACAGCAGCTGGGAATAGCACTAATGGGCTCCTCCACCTGTTCCACCCTAACTCTGCCTGTGGTGCTGATGCAATTTTTATCACAGAACATAAAATGTGTTGGTGGAGTACTAGCAGGGTTACAGAACACGCAACATTATGGGTGGAATTTGGTAGTGGGTACCAGTTTGCTGCTGTCTGGAATACAAACATGCAGACAGCTCTACTGAGCTAGTTTTGAAGGATGTTTTATTCTCAATGTCAACAAGTAAGTGATAACCTTAACTAGAAGAACTTATGTTAAGTAAAAGTTATTCTAAGAACTTTTTAATGAAGCAAAATATATCTTCATATTTCTTACTTTATTGTTTTTCTATGAGTGATCAGCCAGTTGTAAGGTACACCTAATGTTGTAAATAATATCGTAACCTAGAAATATCTTCATGACATCTGCCACAAGCAGTATACTAAAGAAATTCTTTTGGGGCTTACTCAATTTATCTTGGTTTCTGAGGAGCCGCAAAAATCGATAATCCAGAAAACAGCAGTTTCCAGAAATAAACATACAGCATTTCACTGTACTATATTTAAATTTTGTTTTCCCAACATAACACCTCATTAGCAGATGAAACCATCTTCAGGGCCATCAAAATCAAGGCAACAACTGAGCTGACTAACAACCACTTCAGCAAACTGATCATCAACCTCTGCTATTAGCCAGATTATTTTACCAGTAAATATAGAAAGGTAGGCACTACAAGAAATTGTATGTAAGAAAAATTCTGTCTGTATCTTGTAACAAGCTCATTGATGACAGCTGAAAGAATTGCCTGGACTTTGTGGGCTTTGTATTTTAACTGACAGACCCATCAACATAAAATATCAACCAGCAGGAGCAATGCATCTATCCTGATCCTGATATAAATTGATTGAAATTGTAACCTGTATTAAAAGGCTGCATTAAGAGTCCACCATGAAAGTTCACTGTTTATGGAGCCCTCATTTGCCCTGTTGAAAGTTTTGCCTTTTTAGAAACCAGTCTCTACAAACTGGTCTGTGTCAAAACTTAGCTTCAGGGTTCTTGTCACTTCAACTTCTGCAGCCACTGCCATGAAAAGGGAACTGGTCTGTAATTCAAGGGATTTGTGATATCTAATTTTTTTCAACTCTACAGTGATTATACATAAGAGCAATGCCTCCATAAGAGCCTGCAGTGTATGTTATTTTCTCTGTTTCTTCAAACATGATGATCATTCACCTTTAAATGGAGAAAATTTATGCCAAGATAATTTACCTACATCTGTGTTCTTGAAATTATTTTTTCTGAAGTATATTAGTCTTTCCCAGAACCATGCATCAGGCTGCTTGGCACTCACTCTAGAAATAAGTAGTACCTTTAACATAAGTCATTCAACATGGTGCTAGTAACTGCAGGAAGAAGAAAAAAGCCCAAAATTGAGAAAGAGAAAAAAAAAAGCACAGAAATACTAATGACAAGCAGACTGACCTAACAGTACATACTTGTGCTTTTCTCTACACAACCTTTTGTGAATTAGACAAAATTATATCTATATCAGATATCATATAGGGGAAAAACTTACACTATAGCCTGACACTTTTATTCCACAAGTTGTCCTAGAAACTTCATCTTTCACAGCTGGTTTTATCTTCATCCTGGTTTACATATCTGTGTTTTAGTTGCTACTTAACTTTTATGTCCCTTCACTCTGTCAGGGAATAAAATAAATCAATAAAGCCCTTCAGTAAAACAAGAGAGAAAAAAGCCAAACATCTAAGAGCAGATCATGTCCTACTCCTAACTGAAAACACTTCCTTAACATCAAAGCTAAGGTATTTATTTTAATTACTCTGGTTCACTTTCCCATTTTCCTCTTCCTTTGCATAAGTTAATGAAAGGTGCAACTCCTCCTTCCCTTCATAGACTGACAGGAGAGGAAGATGCTGAGAACAAGGAAAAGCATTGAGTAGCTGCCTTTTGGTCTTGGTAAATAGGGAAAGATTTTTTCTCACCTTGCCTTTTCTTTTGGCAAAAAGAGCCACATACAAAGCTGGCTAAGTGTGGCAGAAAATAACATAGACCTGCTCTTCTCAGAGCTGAAGAACAATATTATGTGACAAAGAGGTTAATCCACAAAAAGCTTCCTCACAATTTTGTTCTACTTCTTCATGGAAAAACAGCAGAGTTCCATGAAACTACTTGTGCTTAGAACCCAAATGGGCAACCAAAGACAACAAAATAGCACAGTCATTGATGAAAATTATATTTCATAGTCAATACTGCAGATAGAATACTGGATTTTTTTTCCTCTTTCAGGCTTAAAGATTTGATATCTTCAAATTCAAAACATAATTCTCTCCAATACAAGACTGCAGAACTTACTCTGTTTCATAAAACTTGAATGAAGTCACAGTCTCATTCACTCTGCCCTCTTTTTTTTTTTTTCCTGAGGGTCTAATACAGAAGAATTTACTCTGGTTTAAAATTATGGTTGAAATAAATGAGAGATTTCATAAAAATAAAGTTGCTTGCAGTTTAAATGCAAACTTGTAGCTAGAGTACTTGCAAGAATTTTATCCTAAATATTTTCAGATATTTTGGAGGAGCTTGCTGTAAGGAGAAAGCATAAATATATAGTCACAAAACTCTAGCTGACATTGTTTCTATTGCAACAATTTATAACATGGAAAATTTTTTTCATATTTCACTTAGTAGAACCCAAAGGACTTCTCACAGATCACTCCAGCTTTTGGTTTTTGATTCCTATCTGTTCCTAAGTGTAGTACATTTCCTTTTCTAAAATTGATGGAGTCACAGTAGGAACACTACACCCAGAGCTGCAAAAAAATAGATTTTTATTCTTTGCGGTCCAGACTTCCCCCTGAAGCAGGCATAAAGACCTGTGTGTCTTCTTCAAAACTCAGCTCATACAAATAAATATAACAAAGAAAATGCTCTGTGACAGGAGTAAAAGCAGATTTATGTTAGCCTTATTAGACAGTTCTCCCCATAAGCTAAGCAGAGTCGATGGAATTCTGTAGGACACAGCCTCTGTAATGGTGCCAGCAGAGCCCTGCTAAAGCAGTCTGTACACCAATTCATATGCTGTATAGGAAAAAAATATAGTAGGATGATCCAGTTCACTGGATTTCAGTGAGTGCTTTTCTATAGCAGGGAAAGACCAAGTAAGCAAGGACAGAAGTAACTTTGAATCAGCACAGTGATCACCTATTTAGACCCAGAAACACAGTAATTCTATTTCTTCTATCCTCTTCCAATTCTTTCACTCCACCAGATGTATGAATTTTTTTGTAATGCAAATTTTGTTTATTCAATATTTGGTGCTACCAACTATGAAGCTCTAAATTCCATTTAAAATTTTAACTGCTTCACTGGAGTTATGCAAGAAAATAATCTGTTTTAAATCTATTTTATTCAGTTTTATAAAGGAATTACCATAAAAGGATGAAACGGAATATAATGGCAGATCCAGCTTGCAATCTCATTAAAGAGGTGCACATCTGTGTCTACTTCTGGTTCTAAACAAAACAGCTGAGTGGTACAGATACATAGCCAAGAATTTATATGGGATTTAGTTTCACAGAGATAAAGGAGACTTGAAAAAATCTTGTTCAACACACTGGTGCCTACCTTCCAGTTGGATGGTCAATAAGTAAAATGGAAAAGTCTCCCCAGTTCTGGCTTCCTAAAAAAACCTTTAAAACTTTGACTACTAATAGCTTGGTTTCAACAATGTAGACTTATGACCTCAACGTCCTTACCTATCAGTTTATTTTCCCTTCAAAAAGACAATGGCGCCCTTCTTGATTTAAAATTTATAGCTGAACTATTATGTATTATTTTATGCCACTAAACACACTTCATGTGAGTGACCATGATGCTGGTTCTATCCTATCTATTATACATTTTCCTGTATCATCCAAATATTTTTAATCTTTCTGTACATCAACACATAAGGTTTTCAGAAATGGAATCCAAAACCAGACTTTGAAACATTCAGATTTTCACTCAAACAACCAAATTTTGCAGCCTTAATTAAAACAAATGTTCGGTTTCTTCAATGGGAAATTGATCTTAGCAGACAGGGAAAGATAATGACCAAAGTTAGGAGGAAAAGAAGAACAGCAGTATTTTCCCAACCTATAGGTTAAAAGTATGTAAGTAAATTTCTTCCCTGGTCTCATCTGATCATTAATGCTAATCAATTATTTATGAGTCAGTATATTTTACGCTCTGTGACCCAGTAGGATTGTGATCTTCAGCTGTGGAATATCAAAAGGCAGCAAACAACTGGGAAAAAAATAAAAAAAATTGAAGCTTGGTTTACAGTGGGAAAAATCTAAGAAATAATCCACAGAAAATCAGTACTTTTTTAGTATTTAATAGATAACTAGATTTATTACTTATATTTGTGTTATTTAAAAGATATTGCTAAAACATATTTAAAAGCTTTAAAAGTAACTGGTATCTTAAGGAAGTATGGATTGCCAGCTAAAAATTCTCTGTTACTTCCATGTTACGTGGTTGTTATTTGTAGTGCAGTTAGGCACTCAAACATGCAAACTCCTTTTAAAATATATTTGCCATACTATCCCCAAGCAGAATTAATACCATTCACTGAACTTGAGTACTACTTTAAACAAAATACAATTTTGTATTATGCGTACAGCAGAAGCAACTTTTCCATACACTTAGTCATTCTGTTTTCAGTTGGTGAAATGGAGTAAAGAGATTTATGTACATAAAAAAATTGGAAGGAAAATTAGGTGTCTTGATTTTTTTTGCTGGTTTTTTCTCAATTTTTCTTTTATTATAATTGCCATTCACAGACTAGAAAAGTATGCTATTTGTCTCAAAATCCATTTCCACTAGAAATGTTGATGAATACATAGAGATAATTTTAGTTGTGCAGTATCACTCATTACAATGCTTATAAAAACAGGAAACACAGATGCACACAAAGCAGTTTCTTAAATGTAATCACTTGTCCAGTTCTTCAATAAAGTCCAGTGTGTGATATATGACACACTAGGAGTACATCTGGGTTGAAGAGTTTTATTATCCATTCCTATGCATAATTAATAATTATTGCTACAGATTTATGTTGCTCAGCACAGTATGCCATAAAAATATAATTGTTTAGCAATCAGAGTTAATGAGTATAAAAATTCACTATTGTCACTGTGTAGTACACTTTTTCTTCCATTGCCAATGTTTCTCAGCTAATTATCTTCTCCAAACATATGGAAGGAAAACATCTCTAGGTAAGTTTAAGGCATATGAGTGTACAGGTAATATACATTTTCCACATGTAGAAAAGGAAAACGTGTGGAAATAATGTTTACTTATAGGCAGGTCTAACTAGCAGTTTAAATTGAAGGAGGTACCCACACTTAACTGAGGTACAGCTGCATTTTTCCGTCTTGACCTGAGACCCTTTCTGATCTGGTCAATATGATAAATACAGTTCTGCTAGACTTTTGAAAGTGTTTTACTGCTGATCTACAATTTATGATGTGTAGCACAATGAACAAAGTAAGGAAAAAGCATTGCATAGATCAAATCGCCAAGAAATTTATTTATAATTCAAAAATCAAAAACCTGTACCAGACCAAGAAAAGGGCATTCTGCTAGTGGTAAATGTAATGGAGAAATGGTTATTATTATTTTTGTCCATCCTGGCCTGAAGGAGTAAAAACTTCACAAGGGAAGAGTATTTTAAACCGGAACTGCAGGCACAATGAATTTTTACTTGAATTTCATTACACCAATATTCTTATTAACAAGGAATGAATTAATATGATCTATACATTGTTAGGGAAGACATATCCTCTATAGAGATTGCAAACAAATATATTTTAAAATATTTTCAACAAGTAAGTTCAGAAAATTGAGGCTTACTTTGTACTTAAAAAGTGCATGAGAAGAAAAAAAAAAAAAATACTTGTATTTTGTCAAAGTAGCACAGAAATACAAATAAAAAAACAACCCACCCTAATTAAGAAAGTAACCTCTATGGAAAAAGACAGCTCAAAACTACTAATTTCATATTCAATTGTGGGCAATAAGAACTATAGTGTACAGTTCAGAACTCCATATAGAATTAGTAAGCTTTCTTCACATTTGGTCAGACAAAACAATCCTTTCAGGCTTGAGAATCAAAGACAACATCTGCCTCAGGCCTTGAAAAATATAAACAAAAGTGAATCAGGAAGAAGCAAATCAGGGGAATATGACTGTATTACCTGAAGCTATAATTGGTTAATTAACCTCTGTTATGCAAATAAACCAAATTTTATCTGTCTGAGAAATTGATGACCATTGTCCATCTTGAGAGTACTCTCTGTGAGGCTTTTGCACTGCCCAAGGTGTATTTATTGAAGGCTTTTAATAAATACCTACTTTATTCTTCTGCCTCTCTCTAGCCTCTGTTCTAGTTAGCTACTCCAAGACATCAACACTATTAAATTTGATCTTTTTTTTTCCCCCTCTAAGTGTTAACAGGATCTTTACAGCAATATGGACATTCATCAAAGTTATTTTAATTAAATTAATAACTTTTTTTCCTCTGGGGTATGTTCTAATTCTGTCCTAACTGGCCAAGAGGACCCCCTATGTCCTGGGGTACATCAGGCACAGCATCACAGCCAGGCAAGGGAGAGGATTGTCCTGCTCTGCTCTGCTGGGGCAGCCTTACCTCGAGTGCTGGGGGCAGTTTCAGGTACCACAGTATAAGAAAGACATTAAGTTATCAGACAGTGTCCAGGAGAGGACTAGGAAAATGTTGAAGGCTGTAGATGGGAAGCCATATGAAAAGCAGCTGAGGTCACTTGGTCTGTTCAGTCTGGAGGAGACTGAGGAGAGACCTCATTGCAGTTAAAACTTCCTTGTGAGGGGAAGAGGAGCAGCAAACACTTGTATCTACACCCTTGTGACCAGTGACAGGACCTGAGGGAATGGTGTAAATTCTCTCTCTCCTGCTCTGTCAGGGGAGGTTTAGGTTAGATATTACGGAAAAGGTCTTTACCAGAGGATGGTTGGGCACTGGAACAGGCTTCCTGGGGAAGTGGTCACAGCACCAACTTGAGAATTTCAAGAAGCATCTGGACAATTCTCTCAGGCACATGGAATGACTCTTGGGCACCCATGTGCAGGGTCAGGAGCTGGACTTCAGTGACTGCTGTGGGTCCCTTCCAGCTCAGGGTAGTCTGAGATTGTATGAAAGGTCACACTTTTTCCACTGCACTTTGGCTAACAGAATTCAGAGACTCAGAACTTTCACTCAAAGTATTTCCTTATTCCTAACTCAGAATAAGCCTAAAGCATATAATTATCTTCAAACATTTGCACCAATGTACTTAGGGGCATCAGTCTATTTCTGACTTGGGACACCATTTGTTAAACAGGTAGATTTCTTTTACAGATTAAATTCCTGTTCTCCAGATTTTAAGGGTTTTGTCATATGAGGGTCTATAGACCAAATTACCTTTGTTTGGATTTAAAATGTTGTAGAGTCCATTCCACATTTTAGAGTTTCTTAAAAAGAAGGAATTTCTTTATGATGGCACAGAAGAAAAGTTTTACTGTTGCCAGACAGATAGTTAAATGTCTAAACACTATTAATGTGTTAATCAAAAAACCCTAGGAGTCATAACCAGAGAAAAAAAAAAAAGGCAACAAAACACAGAGATTAAAAGCTATTGAAAATAAGTAAGAAAAAAGTTTTATATAAGAAAATTGCTTTGTTTGTGGCTTCTTGTAAACTTTTTCAGATTTGTACATATAACACACGTTTTTTTAACAACTTCACTTTCCTTCTACTGACCAGCAGGTCAAGTTTCCTCTGGCTACTGAAATTATGTTAGAAAAAACCCACATCTATTACTGCAAAAATATTATTTCTTTTTTTGTTGTTGTTGATTTTGGTTGTTTGGTTTTTTGGGTTTTTTTTTGTTTTGGTTGTTGTTTTTTTTTAAAATAGACACTCTTAACAGGCATTTGGATTTCACTGGGCTGGTACTGTACAGAAAAATTAGTACCTCTGCTCAGTAAATGTCCATTTCCATACATCTAGAAGGACTTAGCAAGCCAAAGGGCAGAAAAGAAGTGAACAGAAAATCACATGTGTGATGAAACTCATCCATAGTCAACAGCTATGATCATTAGAGCTGGTTATGTCTTAGATAATGTCAAAGAACATCACGGTTTTAACTGGCATATTTATAGACATTTATATTATGTCTGTATATAGATTATTTTATATATATATATATATATATATATATACATAGGTGTGTCTATATATGTATATATATACATAGTTCTATATATATATATATATGTGTGCAAATACATTTGATATAGATACACATTTCTTAGCTAGTAGTGGTCTTGTAATTTCTATGGAAAATTATGATATATGACAAAAATTTTCACTATGTTCTGTGGAACCAAAGATTGTCTGGCAAGCAGATCTGTAAATATATAATATGGTAGGAATTTATCACATTCAATTTATTCCCTATTTATGGAATGCTAGAATTTGGAAGTCAGCTGTAGAGGTCATCTTGTCTAACTCCCCTGCTCAAGCAAACTGTGTTCAGATGGCTTTTTAATATCTCCAAGAAAGAGACTCCAGAAGATCTCTGAGAAACATGTTCCAGTGAGACTCAGAAAACAGATTAAGCTTTATTTTCTCCCAAAATGTTTGTTGCAAATATTTTTCTATTTGAATAAACCATTCTAAAAGAGTAATTATCTTTTATCTGAAAGTAATCCTTTAGCTGAAAAAATATTTCTGAAAAGAAAACTAAACAAAAGAGAAATAAGGTATGCAAGATGAATTGCATTGATACATGTCTCCATTAAAATGTTATAGTCCTACACATATAAAATGTAAGACTGATTATACATCTTCAGTTATTTGGGGACCATTTTTTTTATATGACAGACAAAATAATTACCCATGTAGTTTTTCATCTTATTTTTAATATTTCTCCTTATATTTAATATTGTACCAGTAAAGGTACAAACAACTTGTAGAGTACTTGTGCAGCTTGAATTCAAGGGCCAAACTGCTGCTACTGATTTATGGAATGAACTGGACTTGCATTTTGAGCATAAAACAAAATGGTACAAGCTAAAATAAAACTGAATCTACCATATGGTCGTTTCCCATTGCCACTTCTATTATAAAAATACCATTAAAAGTAAAAATTTAATTCATTTGAGATTCTGCTTCATGTGAGCAAGGGTAGAAATTCCAAACAACTGCAACTGTTCATTATGATGTAAATTTTAGACACCTGCAAAGCAAGTGTTTCAGCATTGCAACAGAGGTTTAAAAGTCATGATAGTATATAGCAGTTGTGCTTCCATGGAATGGTCAAGATTGGAAGACAGACAGTTTCAATTCACCTGGTCCATGCCTAGAGGAGAATTCCCATTAGCAGGTTGCCCAGGTGAATGTCCAGGACAAGTTTCAGTGTTTCCAGGGGTGTAGGCTCCAGAACCCCTCTTGACAAACTGAGAGTGTTTGATCACTTTAAAAAGATTTTCTTCTTTTCACCTTGTGCACATTACCTCTGGTTCTATCACTAGGCTTCACTGAGAGGAGTCTGATTCCATTTTCTTCACTTCTGCCATAAAATTCCTCTGAGTAGTCTCCTTCTCAGACTAAGCAAGCCCACATCTATGATCCTCTCATTTATCTAAACATTTCTTGATGTTTTTATATTCCTCTACAAAGCTCTTCCCTGTTCCAGATTTCCCTTCTAGTCTCAGGGCCCTGAGACTGTTAAATGTCGGTCTTACGGACATTCTTATTAGGAATGACTGAGGAAAAGAAAGCAATAAATTTATTCTATTCCAAAACATGTATCAAAGTAAATCTGCATTTCCTTTTGTGGAAAAATGTGTTTTCTATATGCTGTTTTCTCTCTCATTTCCTATCTGTTGATATGTTTCAGGAATACTTTACAGCATTATAAAAGTAAAGAGATTACTCATTTGACTAGTAAATGCTAAGTGGAATTCTTTGTCAGTTCAGTATCTGTTGTGAGTGGCAAATAAAAACCAGAAACAGAAACATAAAATCAAAGAGGATTCTTGCTGTTTAAATTAGCCATCCTCAATTTATAAAGCATTTTTGTTGGTTTGTTTGCTTGTTTTGGTTTTGGGGTTTTGGGTTTGGTTTTGCTTGGCAACTTATATTTTTTTATCTTCGAAAACAGTAGTTGAGAATTCAGATAATACTTTTGATTAGACAAAGATCATATTCATGCCATCCATACAGTTCATGCTTATGTGGACGCTGATAAATGTACACCTGTCTTTAACTTTGTGGCTTACCTTTTGTTGTTTTCCATAGGTGTGGGTCTGCTGTTTGGAACCAGTCTCATTATTACCTCACTGGGGATAGGAAACTGCGGAAGTCCCATCTGTACTAGACCAGGACAGCAGAAATCTACAAGGATACCTAAGCTCTGTTACAACTGACAAAGCTTACGTATTTTCACAATTCAAACAAAGCTCTAACGATTTCAAAGGTCTTTAGGTCTTCCCCCTGAAGACATTCTGTTAGGTACAGAGAGTAAAGTGATTCTGATGATTTTAATGCTTGGCTTTTCAGAACCAGGATATCATGTTAGAAGCAAGGAAGAATCTGCTTGCTCTGCTTTGATCATTTCACCATATGGTGACCCACAAGAGAAAACTGAGGATGACTACAAAAATTTCTTCAATTTCCATCCCATTCAATTTACCTACAGATGTGATACTTAGAATGTTTTCTCTTCAAATATACCATATATATATGATATATAATATATTCAGAGTCTACAGGAAATATAGGTTATCATACAAAACACTACAGCTCTGAAGTTTTCAGAAAGTGGCTCTATCCTCTCTGAGCCTGGCTGTCTGCTCTATCCTGACCAGACCACTGTCTTGAGCCCTCTGCATGCTCTTGTCTCATGCTGTCCCTCTTTCCCCATCAGATCCTACAATCTCGGAAACATTTTGTTCCATCTGTGTATCCATGGCTTTTCTAGAGCAGGAGTGATCTTTGTTCTACTTAGAGGAGATCCATCTGACATAGTCCTCCCAAAACACTCCCAGCTGTAAACAGACCATGCTGGAGGCCTTGTGAATGATATATGACATCAATAGTTCCCCTGTATCGATACAGCCAGTCATCCAATCTCTGTGACTAACCAAGTTGGTCAGGCAAGATTCAGCCTCAATAAAATTAGTGGCTCTTCCTAACAGTGTATTCTGGATTTGGAAACTGCTTTTAGAAAGATTTTTTTTCACTTCCTCCATGGATGGGGTTGAGGAGGGGCTGATAAATTTTTGGTTCTTGCCCTTCTTGAATATGACGCTATCTTCTCCCAGTAAAAAGTAAACTGTTGCCACTACGTTTTGAAGACATTCACACAGTGACACCAGATGGCTATTTCATCATGGTTGGGTGTATCCTCCGTGGTCCCATAGACCTATGTGTGTGTCTTAGTGAGCTTAGAGCTAAGGCTTTGACCTCCCTTTTGTATGAGTGCTGCCTTCATCCCACAAACCCTGAGAGGAGGCTCAGAGACTGGGGTGCTGGAGGGAAGCTCTTTGCAGTGAAAAGGCCACTGAGTATCCTATAAGTTCCTTGTCAATAGGGCCCCTCTCCCAGTGTGTCACAAGTTCACCTTATCCTCAACCTTCGCTACTTACAGAAACCCATCTGGCTGACCTCCTTTGTTTATTTCAGCTCCAGCTGAGTTGTGGATTTTTGGCATTGGAAGATGCTCAAGATATTGCTTTCTTGGGCCACTTATAGAACTATAGAGATGTTTCTTGTCCCCAGTTCTACTTGTGTATGCTGTTTTGTCTCTGACCCCATAGTATTCTCAATTTTTATTGATTTTTCTGTCCACTGATTGTGGATTGTTCTTGTGCCACAATGGTTGACATCTTCTTCCTGCCATGACAGTTTCCAGGAGATCCTGTCAAAGAGATCCCCAAACAAGATGAATCTCTCTGTCCTGTCCCACATTCCTCTCTTCCTACCCCAAATGTCTTGCTAGTTTGTGGAATTACAACAGAAAATGTAAGGGATTTCAGTAGTAGAAAGGTGAATTATTATCGCCTCTGACAGTGAGACAATATCACATTCTAGCTTTTAGCTATAAACTGTCAAACTCTAATACCACCTGCTTCTATCTTCAAACTAATACATGGATAGAAAATTAAACCTGTGGTAGATAAAAAAGCCTATAGTAAATGAGAATTACTCCTGATGTAGCTGATGATCTTATTGCTGAAGATAACACTAATATTTTCTAAAAATGGAAATGATTGGGATATATCATTTTAGATTTCAGAAATAACAAAATATATCATAAGTATAATTTTCAAATGTAGCTGCTGAAAAGGGAAGTTCCAGCTCCAAGTCCAATCTCATTAGTTATAAATCAAATTAATAAGATGAAGGTTACTTCCTTACAATTTTCATAAGAGGTCAATGGAAGGCCAACCTAATTTCCTGCAGTCTTTGCTCAGTAGTATTAGTGAAATCAACCTTTATTTAATCTTGAATTCAGTTATTTCAAGCATTAATATTATTTTCTGAATTCAATGAGCATATCCATCAGACACAAGCATGTTAATTTCACCAAGATAATTTTGTAATTCAGATACCAAATTCCCAAGCTACATGCTTCCAAATTCACGGTATCTGAATTGATACTGAAATTTTAGCTTTGCATTTTTCAACCTTAGGAAGGGTAAAAGAAAAAAAAAAATTGGTAAATTTCTTGGTTCACTGTAAATGGCAGATAATATCTGACAACTCCTTAGAAAGACTTCAGTGACAAAAAGTAGGATTTAGATCTTGACAAAGACATATCAATCCAAATTGTGTAGTCTGAATTTCTAGACCAAAAGCCAAACCAAATTATCTGTTTCAGTGCCTTGTCAGCAAAGTAGCATTTACTCCCTTCATATTTTGCAAGACAGACGTTTCATTGCTGTGTCCCTGAGAGTCAAATTCTGTTAGGCAATGTTTTGTCTGAAGAAGTAAAGGCTAAAAGTGAGATCCTCATCTTCACTTTTTAGGCAATGGCCTTCTAACTTGCCTGTGTGGCTTGCTTAACAAAAGATCTCAAGACACAAAAGCCAAAGAATGAGACTGCCTGCCTACTAATACAGTGTCTTGGTCTGTTAATCTTTCTTGGGAGAAGGAATGATCTTTGAAACAACCCCTTACGATAGATTTGGAAATACCAAAATTTCATTTTGGTCTAGTCTCTGATTTGAAGTCTAAAAATCAGTAACAATCCTGTTTACAAACCCTTTTATGCTTCATTCCCATATTTAATGTATTCCCATACATACATACATACAGTTTCTTTCTACCTCAAAAAGTGAAGGTAAATCTGGCCTTAAAATACACGTTTTCTAAATCTTGCCCGAGTAATTGGAAGAATTAAATGGGAGATCTCTACTTGATTTTTTCACTCCTCTCACTGCCAGAATTTTGTGAGAAATTGCACAGCAGGTATCTAGACAGCAAGTAGTCTGTAAAGAATGATAAGAGTAGAGATAGAAATAGAAAACAACTAGAGGAATAATTTAAGAATATTAAACAGCCGCTCAAATAGAATGAAAAGAATGACTTCAGCTAAGAAGACAATAATAGGAAAAGGAACAAAAAGTAGAAGCAAGAGGTGAAATAAAGGAGAAACAGGAAGAGAGAGAGAACAGATAATTAGTTGATATTCACTTGGTGCTAATCACAAAAAAATATTATCTCTCTAACATAAGACCTTTTAAAAAACCCATGATAGTAAGAAAATAAGCTGAAGGGACTATGTTAAGAAAAAGTACCACTAAATACTAGTAAAGAATAAGTCGTAAATAAGCATAATTTCTAATTAAAACTAGCATTTCTGTGAATTCATTTTCAGTAGAATATACATAATGTAATTCACATCCACTACATTCTTCTCTCTTCTCTTCTCTTCTCTTCTCTTCTCTTCTCTTCTCTTCTCTTCTCTTCTCTTCTCTTCTCTTCTCTTCTCTTCTCTTCTCTTCTCTTCTCTTCTCTTCTCTTCTCTTCTCTTCTCTTCTCTTCTCTTCTCTTCTCTTCTCTTCTCTTCTCTTCTCTTCTCTTCTCTTCTCTTCTCTTCTCTTCTCTTCTCTTCTCTCTCTCTTTTACTTTCATTCTCTCCTTCCGTTTGTCCTTATTTTCTCTTTTTTTTTCCTTGTATTTTGTTTTTTAATTTTTCTTGATGTTGCCTAGTTATTTTTTTAATCTCAGTTTTCTGTTCTGTGGCTTTATCATCCCAGCAGAGGCCTCAACTCTGTAACTTAAGAAATAATAATGGTTCATTTCCCTTCTTATGTGAAAATAGATAGTTATAGGTGCATGTGCCTGCCTTAATGTTTGTCTTCTTTGAGATGCAAGTTTTATCAGCTTGGGGTCATCAGCCCATCATAACTGATTAATGGAGCACTCACCAGAACAACAAGGACATTGTGGATGCTGTGTTACAGAGTACTTTTATTAACTTTCTAAAAGCCTTCCAAGGTGTGCATTAGAAGTTGACTAAAAAACAACAAATTACATGCTTACAGGAAAAACACCTTTTCTCCATTAGACCAAAATAAAAGCAGGTATCTGGAAAAAAAGATGAAAGAAGAACTATACTACCTTATTACACCTTTTAGAGGATACCAATTTCATAGAGCCTGAAATCTAAAGAGCGACTGAGATAGGTGGTCCAAATCATAAGGGGAAGGAAGAGGGAAGATGTCTTGCAATGTCTTCCTTTTATCTCCTTCTTTCAAACAAAGGCAAAAAGGGTGTTTAAGGGAAACTGAGGAAAAGATGAAACAGGAGGAAGGACAGCAATGAGAGATATATTCTTCTTCTGCTATCCCTAAGCTTCCATCTTAGTGCTTCACACAGCAAAGAAAAAATTGATAGTTCTTGCTGCCTCTGATGTAGACTATCATTTAGTCTTGCCTTTGAAGAGAAAGCACAGAAGGAGTGTGCATTCCAAGAGAAACTGTAAGCCAGGCCACAGGAGTATGTGCTGTTCTAATGATAGCTCAGTTAGAAGACTCCAGTCCCCTGACGAGAATTCTCCCGTCATTGTTCTGCTGTCTCAACCACCACAATCACTGTCACTGGCTTATTTCTGCCAAACTAATTGAGGCTGACTGAACTTGGGAAAGGCTGCACGTGTGGCTGTGCCAGTAGGTCTGGGAAAAAAAGCACACTTAATTGTTATCTGCATAAAACTCTTTCTCAGATCAGGACCACTGGTGCTGCTGTCAGATGCAAATTCCTGAATCACAGTTCCTCCTCTTCTCCCTCTTTGTTCTCATAAAGCCATATACAAGTTTGACAGACACAAAGAAAACTCCACACTCAGCTAACGTATCCAGCAAGCAGCAAGACAGTGAGTAAAAGCCTCTCTCTCTCTCTGAAATACTTTGTGTAAAGCTTAAAGGCTGAAGACAAATCTGATCTAGTTAACTTTTAACTTTTAGTTAAAGTTTAGTTTTTAAGTTAACTTTTCATCCTGTACATGAAAAAATAAAACAGATTTTTTTTAAATTCACATGCAGAAACAATATATAAGTAATAAATGATTTCTAGCCCTTAATTTGATACCAGTTTTATTCATCTCACTTGCACTTCAATTCAGGAAGTTCTTTTGGTGTTCTCTGAAAAAAAGAAGAGAATATGTTCTTCAGGTTCCTAGTTTGCCATAGTAGAATGATCTTGATCTTCCCAGCCTAATCTTGAAAACATAAATTTCACGAATTCCTGGTATTTCTTCTGACAATGTCCACCGAGACTTCACATCATAGTTGGGAATCTGAGTTGGTTAAATTGGTTCAAAACCCACTGCAATCTACATTAGAGTGTCAGCTTCCAGATATCCTATAGCAGATCAAGAGCTAGCAATGACCTTGTCTGCACCTTTGCAGGTTGTCAATGATAGGTGAGAAATTGGCGATATAGCTCTGCAGGCTTGTGTAAAATAGGGAATTGCTGTTTAGCACATGCAATAACACACTGCAGAGAATATTGCCTGAGCTTGTGAGTTCCAACCTGAGCTTTTCTTGATTAAATGCCTAAATGGATGATACGTGAGCAGAATCAGGATTTTCCTGTTATCATCCTTCCTCTATGATTTTCAAGTTGATAGTGATATCTTCCCTATTTTGAAAAACATTTTTAGGTCTGTATATTTGAATTAGAATATAATTGAAAGAAATACACTGGCATCACACATAGGTCACAGCACTAGGGAAATAAAAACTTGCAGGCATGTGATTCTTTTATCTCTTAGGAGAATTCATTAAATACTCAATACTGTCTTTTTCCATTTGCTACTCAGTAATAACAGATGACTATGTGGTTTTGGTTTGTTGTTTTGGGATTTTTTTGTACTGCACAAGGTTTTTTTGCTCATTTTATGCTCATGCAGCTGTGAGTTTCAGGAAGCTGTTAAAAAAACAAAAATTGTTTTCAATGTTGTATTTTACTTTTCTTTTACTAGACGAACATAAACATTGATTTGAAAAGCTAACTGATTTGATGTAATCTTAAATTAAGTGAGCTCTATTGATAACGTGCTGCAGACAAGTCATTTTTGTGGCAGGTATACATTGTCTTTGCCCTTTAGGCCATCCCATCACAGAGGAAATTTAAGTCATTTTTCAGAAGAATTCAAAGTGGAAAAGTTATATTTATTTTTCTCTTTACAATATATCCTTACTGGTTATCTTTCAGGTCACCCCAAGGTGTCTTATTACTTGTCTGTCACAGACTGCCTGAAATACCCTACATCTACTGATCAAGGATCATTTTCAGTAGAACTCATGAGGTCTTAGTTCCAGCACATGGAAAATCTACTGAGATAATAAAAGAAAGATGCACAAATCCATCCAAGTTCTAGAAAGAGCAGAGACTTTCCTTTCTAAGACCCTTTTGCATTCCACTTGTGTATTTGAACTTCAGATGCCATTCAGCCTATTGATTTCTTTTCTGTCCTGTGAATGGTTGAAAAATCTCTCTCCAAGTTGGTTCAGAAGTTTGCCAGTCAATGGTGTAATTTCTTAGCTTTTTTGAAAATAATTTAACACCAAAAAGATTAAGAATTTTTGCATACATATATGACAAATATGTGTATGTACATATACCTCAATGTCACATTTCAGTACTTGAAATATTGACAAATATTTTTTTCCCGTTTATACGGAAATTCCACATATCTTTTTAAAAACACTTAGAATGTTGGACTACAACCTGAGTCGTCATTTTCATTTGGTAACCACATGTTCAAAGTGTCTGTAGATAACTTATTTTGCACATTTTGTGCAAATGGTATTTGCACTCTGTACAAGTTTTATTGGTCTCTGAATAAATAAAAATTCACCAAGTTACAGCTAAGTGGTTTACAAGCAGGTAGAGATAAAGAAATGGGATGAGTAATTTATCTACAAATGTCCTCAGTCATTCCAAAATTTTGCTTTCCATATCAACTACTACTCTAAATGTTCATTATGCGAAATTCTTCACTAAATAATTTCTGCTAATGACTCTGAAACTGGAACTTTTCAGAGAATAAATAACAGAAATTCTGTGAAATATTCAATGTGTTACCTAGTTCTGGTTGGACAAAGAGATCGTTCAGGATTATATATTTTACTTTAATTTAGGTAAGATTTAAATCTAGAACTTGACATGTTTGAATTGAATTCTCTTATCTGTCACTTTGCCAGTTGTATCAGCTATCCACCAGTTATCCCTTTTCCAGGTTTATTGCTGGTATCAGAAGCACTGAGGTGAATTCTTTTTACACGCTTGCTGTTGGAGCTCATTTCCACAGCTACCCAAAGATACCTGGGCTGAGAGAAAGAAAATTACGAGGTAATTTTTCTTAGCAGGGGTTCCCTATGTAGCCCGTGGCCTCTGCCTGTTCTTCCTGCCAGGGGCCACCCTTTAGCACCGCAAACTAAAAAGACCGGAAGACTGGTTTGTCTAGTAATGGTTCTACAAGAAATCATAGACTCAAACGAAGATCAAATGTCTGGATCCAGCCCATGTCTGGATACTTGGATTACGGTTAGGACAAAAAAGAGAGCATTTGGTATCCTAGAAATCATTTATCACTTAAAACAATTTTTAATGGCACCAGGAAAAATGTTCCCTCACTGCAGGACAGACAGACATTTGCTATTTCAATGGGTGAGCATCACACACTACTGACTCAGACACTGAAAGTTTTCTATTTTTTTTTTCTTCTTTAATGAGTTGGAAATAAAATACAAATATTCCACATTGCAAGTGAGTTTATTAGACTAGTTTTGAAAGAGTAGAAAATCCCTTTTGTTATTCAGAGAGAATGGATCCTAAAAAACAAAAAAAGCTTTGTTCTGTTTAGAGCCAAATTCACAAAATTCCCACCTGGAATAATTCTGTGATTTTCAAGAATGCTCTGTAAACACCTATTGACCTAATTTATCTACCAACCACAACTTTGAATAAAGCTGTAGCGTCTCTTGACTGATGGGCTTTTTAGGCGTTCCTGGGCAGAACACAGAATTTGTGTTTTTTCTACCAACACTAGTGGAAAAAAAACCTTGAAGTTGATCACATTGATGCACAAAGTTTCTCATTCTGAATTTACAACTTATCTGTAATATGCAATCCTTTAGCTCTTCTGGGAAGCTCTGCTGAATTTTTGTGTGAGGCTGTCCAGCCCAGCTCTTTCTACTATAGTGCAGTGACTCATTCACTTGTAACACAACTTGGCACATTAAGTTGGTGAGTTGTGTCATTTTCCACTTAACCTGGCACAGAGATTGGATTTTCATTAGGGCTGTGTATAGTTCAAATGGGGAAAGGTGGTTTGTTTAACCGGGCCTAGGTGAAAACAAATGTCTGTTAATTGCTCCATCTGTAAAAACAATACTGTTCCTGTCATGGCTCCAAAATTACTTCAAGATCGGATAGGAAGGAATAAATTACATAGACGCTAGAAATAAACAAGAAAACAAAATGTATAATTATTTCCATGGAGTCAGAGAGAACATAGCGAACTAAATAAGTCTAGTCTCACAATGGATGGAGGGCTGATGGAACAAGAGAAATGGCAAAACACTCAAACTAGAGCGCATAAGGATCTGGAAACAAGGGGACCTGTCAAATCATGTGATTTTCAGTAGCAAAGATACACCCAGCATACAAGACAAAGAGCAAACCCCCATACAAGTAGCAGAGTTTGACACAAAAGCCATTTGTCACAGTCAGTATCTATTCAAAGAACACATGCAAGTTAGAGGTGCTCCTGCTGACCCCAATAAACATTTACCCTGAGCACAAACACATGTGATTACTGAAGCTCAGGGGAAACATTATCTGGAAGTAACTTCTAGGAGACTTAGGTAAAGGGCCTCTAGAGATAATCCCATACATTTTGACTAGCCCAAATTCCAGTACAGTACACTAGCTGGAGAGAGGTGGTGATATTTATTGGACATGTAGACTCAATTTGATCACAGGCAGTTAGGCAAGTACCAGGGAAGCTGCCAGAGAAAGGCTGAGATAAAATGCAAAGCTAAGTACCAAATGATACTGACCAATACAAACCACAGGTTTGTACCTTTCTCCAGAAGCTTACTGAAATAATTCTAGATAATAATAAAGAAAAAATATGCACACTTCTCCTGTAAAATGAAGCAAGCTTCTTAATTATTTCATCTTGGATATAAAAACCACAGTGTTTTAGGATCTCTGAAAGGCAGTTGACAAGCCAGTACTTTACTGTATTTTCCAGCCTGATGAGTAATGCCAGTATGATCTTTTCTTGGACAATGATATCTATTCTAATAGACAACTGGGGAGAAAAAAAAAAATTAGGAACTTACAGAAATTATTTTAACAGCATAAAGAAAAAACAACTGTAAAGATAAAACAGTGACCTAGTCATGTCATTGAAGCCTTCCTTGAGACCTGTGATGCTAAGAAATGGGGAATGAAGTGGACTCAGTAGAAAAAAAAGTAAAAAATGCTGCTGCATTAGCCTTCAATTGAGGTGAAAATAAACTAGAATATGGAATAATACTGTTCCAGTCATATTTACAGATCTGTAGGCAGCAAAGAAAACCTTCAGTAAAATAAAATCCCTGGTAGTGACAAAACAAGAGCAATATATCACCTGGCATTTTAGATTAGAATATGAGTGAATGTGAGTATATGAAACAGTAAAGTACACTTTAAGGGGAAAAAAACCCCATTCAAACAAAACCCTTTAATCTGTCATTAATGCATCAGTGTGAGAAAAATGAGATACTGAGAAAAATTCAGAGATTTAGGAGAAGATAATAAATGTGCAGTAATCATAAATAGTTCCTGTGAAAACAGACAAATCACTGAAGGCAAAAACCCTTTGTGAGAACTAAAAAAAAAAAAAAATAAAATTGAGAAAGTAGACAGCATACTAAAAATTCGCAGAAATTACTATGGTTCTCACTCACTATCTCCCAAGATGAATAGCTATATAAAGGTGAAAAAAAATTTTTGAAAAAATATTGTGTGATTAAAATTTAGTTACACTAAAATCTAAGCAATTTAAGATGACTCCTGAGATGTAACTAATGGCACAGAAGATACACATAGAAAGAGTTGTTGCAATACCCTATTTATAGGAAGTGTGGCAAGGTTTTGTGTTTTCTAAGTAAAATCTATTGAAACTCTATATACACGCTTTTTTTAAAAAAAAAAGAACATATCATTAGTTTCATTTTAGTGTATAATTTTTCCCATTTAATTCTTTTCCCATCCCCCAAGGCAGTTCAAATAGCAATTAATCTTTAGCTTTACAAGAAGCAGGAAAGTTGGGGAAAAAGGAATAAGACTGCTTACACATTTTGTAATTTGATATGTAACTGCCCAGTGGGGCTTTTATTACAATGCATGCAATAGATAAAATTAATCCCTACAAGTACGCCGTGTTATTTGTTCAAGCTAGGCAAATTGAGCTCAGCCCTCCAGAGGCAGACCAGAATTAGTGTAGTGAAAGCTCATTCTTCAGTGAAGATATCCTGACAGTACTCTTCCCCTTTTCTGTTATTTGTGCCTCTGGGCACAGGGCTCTTGATCAGCCTTTGCTGCTTTCCCAGCTCTGGCTGCAATCTCATTACAAACTGCTCACGTGCCTCCTCACACTGCTTCTCTCTCTATCCCCGGTGGGATAAGAAGCCTTCAGAGCCTGGCAAACTGTGCCTGTACATGGCTCCCTGTTAATTTTTCTTATTGATCTTATTCCCAGCTCTTCACAACTACTTCATATCCTCCACTTCCACATCAGTACAGCATCTCACTTCAATACATCCATAGGTGCAGAGACACTGAGTGAAGAAAAATGAAGATTATCTGTAATTTACCACACTTGTTCTCTGAAGCTTTGCAATCTCATCATGTGAACAGTCCTGACAAAACCTACATCACTTACAGTGTTTATAGGGATATTTGCTGATCTATGGCTTAAAAAATGCTGGGTAATATTTTTACATGGTTTTCTGAACTAGGGCCTTATATAAATTGCTTGTAGAAGTATACATCAGTAAAGTCAAAAAGCTAGATTTGGGTTTCTTAGTATCTTTTTACAAGATTAATTTCACTCATATGTGAAAACCATATTCAAGCATAGGTTTCAAGGAAAAATTAAAACTTTCCTCCATGCAAAATGGACAGCTATCTAAAAAGAGAAATTTCCCATCAAAAGTTCCATTAAATATATCAGACAATAGGGTCAAAAGAGACATCTAGGTTTGTATCATGCCTTGAACTGCTAGTGTCAATAGCACAATATTAACTTCACTATTGCTGTATTGCAATTAAACTTGGTATATCAGCAGTAGAGGGATCACAGATATTGCCACTGTCTAGTGCATGAGCCATATTCTCCTTTAAGCACAAACCCAAGCATAAAATAGATGAGCTTTGTAAATTTTTAATTAATAATAGAACTGTGACACAAAAGAACTAATGTGACATATCTTCAATTTTAATATGAGTAATTTATGTCAGTCATTGACATTAACCATTAAGGAACTCACGTTCCTCTCTGTGGAAGTTTGTCTTTCCCATTTAATATTTCCTATGACATTGAAGGAGGTTTTGTGTAATTTTACCATAATTTAGAATGAGCTAGGAAGATACTGATTTGGTTTTCCCTTCTTACTGCATTCAGAACGGCTTAGAACAGCAGTTTTGCATAATACCACAATTCAAAACAATATAATTGCAAGAACTAAATGCAGCCTTAGAATTAAGGACATTCAAACACTAAGGAAAAAAGTGAGAGCGGCAATTGAATTTCATCCACACAGTCTCATAGAATCTCAGATTCACAGGATAGGTATGATTGAAAGGGACCACAGTGGGTCAGCTGGTCCAACCTTCCTGTTCAAGCAGGGTCATCCTATACCATATGGCACAGGATTGCATCCAGACAGTCCTGAATATCTTTGAATATCAGTGAGGAAGACTCTACAGCTTCTCTGGGTAATCTCTTCTAGTGCTCAGTCATCCACACAGTAAAATTCTTCCTCATGTTCAGGTGGAACTTCCTGAGTATCATTTTCTGCCCATTGCCTCTTGTCCTATTGCTCAGCACCACCAAGAAGAGCCTGGCTACATCCTCTTGGCCCCTTCCTTCAGTTACATATAGACAATGATGAGGTCCCATCTCACTCATCTCCTCGAGGCTGAACAATCCCAGCTCCCTCAGCCAATCCTCATAAGTGAGGTGCTCTTGTACCCTAACCTATGTTAACTTCTGCTGGGATTGCTCCAGTAGCTTCATGTGTCTCTTGTGCTGAGGACCCCAGAACTGGAAGCACTCCACATTTGCCTCTCTGTGGCTGACTAGAGGGGCAGAATCACCTCCTGCGAACTTCAATGTTCTTCCTAATACATCTTCCTACTGCACCTAATGCAATGCTTTTCCTATTGCACCCAGGATCCCATTGGCCTTCTTGGTCTCCAGGGCACACTGCTGGCTCATGGACAGCTTGATATGCACGAGGACCCCCAGGTCCTTCTCTGCAGAGCTGCTTCCCAGCACATCACCCCAGCCTGTGCTGGTGCCTGGGGCTGTTCCTCCCCGGGTGCAGGACCCTGCATTTGCCTTTGCTGAATTTCAAAAGGTACCGCTCTGCCATCTCTCCAGCATGTCAAGTTCCCTGTGAAGGGCTGCAGAGCTCTCTGGAGGTATTGGTCACCCCTCCCAGCTTATTGTTCAGCCAATTCTCAGTCCACCTCATTGTCCGCTTATCCAGTCCACACTTCCTGAGTTTGGGTGTTGTGAAAGACAGTGTTGAAAGTCAAGGCAGAGGATACCCACTGCTGTCCTGTAATCCATCGAGGTAGTTGTTTCCTCCTAGAAGGCAGTCAGGTTTGTCAAGTGTGCCAGACAACACAGGCAAGCAGCCACAACAACCATAAGATTGGGACTAGAGCACAAAGAGTAAATTTATATCCATTACCTTACTAAATAGGGTATCTCCAAAGCAGCATCCAGGCAGAGGTGTAAAAATGGAGAGACAGGCATTGTTAAACTCTGTATATGTTACAGGATCACTTTCCTACTGTTCAGATAGGTTGATGAAAATTTATCCCCAGCTGCCAGGTCACTTGAGTGATATACAATTGTCTTTCCCAGTCTTTAATCCATTCCTCCCAAAAGACTCCCAAATTACAGAAAGATAGCCTGAAAATTACACCAAAGGATACAGAAATTGTTTTGGATCATTAGCGTCTTTCTCTCATAGTGTTCCATTAACTCCAAATTGTTTCATTATCTTGGTGTAATTTTTTTTTAAATTCGTGAACATTGTGGTATTGTTTAATTTAGTTTCCTGGCAATCATTTAAAATACCAAGCTCCAATTTTCACTATTTATTGGCCTACTTTCCTGTAAAGTTCTGCCTTTAATGATATCTGGCCCAGATATTCTGCATTTCAGGTTTGCAAATAAAGGATCAGGAGCTCATCACTCTACTATGCACATCCTGAAATAAATGATTGAAGTAACCTTGGAGAGAACTTGCCAATCACATAACTATCAATAGTATATTACACAGACTAAATCCACCTTATTAGAGCAAACAGAAGTCAAATATTTATCATTATAAATATCAATGCATGATGTGGATTTGATTTTAGAGTAAATTTCTCATTTATGAAAATCAATCCTTCATTTCTCTCCCTTATAACACCATTGTACAAAAAGAAGCATATAAAATTAAAGGTGAATAAGATTTCTTGGTCTTTTTAATATATTGCTCCATAAGCGTGGGACCACCAAGGTTTTGAAAAACAGGAAAATAGTTTAGAAGATAGGTCCTATTGACTATTTCATAGAACCATACTATGGAATCAGGGAGGTCCTTTAGAGTATTTTTGTTATCAGTCTTTAAAAGCTTATTTTTGTGTATGTCTGATAACACCAGTGCTCCGAGGATGAACCAAGTAAAAAAGACACATTAAATAGCATATATCATCTGTTGTCATGGATTCCTTCCACTAAACACTGATAAAGCAGCACTTTAAAACTTTCCTTTGCTTTTTTTTTCATAGAAAAAATGAAAAACATTTGAAAACCACATTGAAATGTGGTTTGCTTTTTAAACATATTTGTACCTTCATATAGCAAACATGTTTCTTTTAAATGCACTTAATGCACTCAAAAGCTGCATGCCATAATTAAGCAGCTGTAATAATAAAGATATAGAAGAAACAAAAATTTTCTATTAATAAGTACTGCTTGTATATGTACTCCTTTCAAGGACATTCATTAGAGCAAATTTCACCAACTCAACCAAGTTTTAAAATATTTCATGCTGCTTTGTTATGTGTCTAATAGATTTAAGAACAGTAACCTTTCTGTCTATGCTTTAAAATTCATGTAGGTATCCAGTATTATGGCAGCTCACATGTCTGCTTCTTGCAAAGCACATTGTTGTGCACTTCAAAATATCATAAATGGCTTCAAAATGCCTTAAAAGTATTTGAGCTTACCTTTGTCATGAGGTTGAGTCAAATACACATGCTATACCTCACCGTTGTATGTTACCTGTGACAATACAATGACTTGAAATTATGCAAAAATACCAGTGGCTATGGAAATGCTGTTGGATACAGACAATATGAGTGTTTGGAGAAATTAAAAATGAAAAATTGTGATCTCTAAGTAGATCAGAAAACAAGGATTCTGTACCCTCTGTAAAATATTGTATGTATAAAAAGCCACCCTCAAAAGCTCTATTTCTTATTGAGAAGCCCTTCATGACAGTAATCTACATTGTATGAAATAAAATCTAGATGGCATATATCAGGTAGCGCATAGAAATAGTCATTTTATATTTGCAGTCACCCTTGTAGCAGACTCCAATATAGGGTCTTCATTAAGTGCAGGATTTTAAATATATGTTATGTCTGATACAAACTAATTTAATATTTAATTAATACATTTAATTTTACTTGGTCTTTCACAGATTGTAAAATAATAAAGTATATAATTCTAAGGAAACAAAATTTCTAGTGGAAGATTTTGTGTCCTTTTTTTACAGTTGCTATGTCGAACAGAAATGGTTAGTAGTGAAACAGAATAAGAGAAAGAACTACATTTGAGAGCCATGTTTATATACATACACATACATATTTCTCAGCTCTTCAGAATCTAAATATTTAAAACTTAGAATATATTTTTTAAAAATGTAAATCTACTGTATGCTGTTTCTTGTTGCATTTCTCTTTATACTGCTTTGTAGTTCTGCAATTTCTTAAATCAAAGGTCTCAATTTATTTCATAGTTAAATGTTTACAGGACTAATTTGAACTTCTTTATGTTCCTTAAATATTAGTGGTCTTAGACTTTTGTCAGTTTAATACAAAACCATATGATATTCTGTACCTCAGAGCAATAGACACTAGAAAATTGGACAATGTAGTTGAGGAAATTACCTTATTGACCAAGTACTGGAAGTAAAAATTTAAATTTTCATATTTCATCCTCTGCTGAACCCCAAGCTACTTAAAAAGTAAATGAATATTTAAGAGAGACTTATTCCATTATTCCATTTTCCTGTTTTCAGGATTTTCTTGAAAGACATTTTAGTTCCACCTCTTACACTGCTGGGGCACTTTGGTTTTGCTCACTACAAAAAGGTGTACATTTCCTAGTGTTTACTGTCCCAAGTTAATTGCTTATGAAGGAAACTTTAAACATGCATAAGTGCAGGAAAATATACCAATAAATTCTTTTATAGCAATAATTTTTCCGAAGACTACTTGCTTTCAGATGTAAAACACGTTGAATTTGACTGCCCCAATTTTTTATTATCAGTTTATCTCCAGCAGCTTGCAGGATACATTTTTGTTTCCACAAAACTTGTTTAGGGTATGTTGGAAGAAACAAGGACACTTGTCTTCTTTGCTTTGTAAAGTTAGACACTTGTCTAACTTTGCTTCTAAGTTAGCCTTACATGCCTTATATATCACAATGAGATATAAATGACACAAATACTTTGTTAAAAAAATACAAGTCCTGTTTTTGGACTTTGTATTAATCCTCATAAATAACAGGTTTGTCATCTCCAGTTATCAACTGTGGATTAACTGTGCTATAAAGGCTTTTTTAGAAGAACAGAAATGAACCTAACTTCTTCAAGGAAATATTGTGCAAGCTGTTTCTCTGTTGTATGGTGTTAGAGGAAAGTATGAGTTTGATATCTGCAGAGAGGAAGCTTTCAATGGGTGCTGTGGGCCATCCCCTCCATGGGGTGATGGTCTGCATTCGGTTCAGCTTGGCACAGCCGCAATTAGCCCTGGGACTGGAAAACCTGCTTCACAGGGCCTGGTTTGTGCAGATCTCTAGGGCACATCAGCCCTGTGCTCACCAAAGGTCTGGGTTCAGGAACAACCACACACCAAAACCGACTTCTGATACATACATAATCAGAAAAACAAATGGTTGTTCCTGAAGGAGAAAATCCCACTGAAATTCCTATCTTCCTTCTTATGGGTCCACTGAGACTATAATACTTCAGTTTTTATCACTCACAGTTGCAGGAATACTTTTGCAAAATAAAATATTTTGAATAATACAAAGGAAAAACTGTATAAATTTTGTTTTAATCTTACATAATAAACTGATTTTTTAATTTTTAAAATTTTATTTGCCATATATTATTGGAACTTTTTAAAGAAACAGTTGATGGCTTTCAATATCACTGGGAGACACAAACACAACAAAATTATAGCTAGAGGTAGGTTTGCTTACTGCATATGCCGTGTTTCAGACATAATGAAACACTTCTTTAAGCTATAAGCCCTAAACTTCCCTGGAGAGTATCAATTAAATCAGTGTGTGGAAATTTTTCTCCACGTGATTAAGCAAAGATAAGATTGATCACAGTTGCCATTACAGTACTTCAGTGGGCTTCAGCCTGACCTCTTTAAGGGCAACAAAGATAATTTTAGGTTGGTTTTGGTCACATTAGAAGAGTGGCTGGGTCTAATATCTGAAAAAAAAATAACAAGGGAGGGTCAGGAAAAAATAAACAGATGAAAGAATCCATTTAATAAGGGCAAGGGTAAGTATTGATATAAGATGTTAAAATTTAGGTTATAGATATCACATATCCCAGAATCATTTAGGTGTGAAAAGACCCCCAAAATAATTGAGTCAAATCACCACGTCATCAATTATCACTCATCAATGGCACTATGTGCCATGTCCAGTTGTTTCTTGAACACCTTCAGGGAAGGTACCACCATCTCCCTGGACAGCACATTCCAATGTTTAACATCCCCCATCACGAAGAAATTCTTCCTGACATCCAACCTGAATCTCCCACAGTGCAGCTTGAGGCCATTTCCTCTTGTCCTGCTGCTGATTTCCTGGGAGAAGAGGCTAGGCCTCACCTGGCTATACACTCCTTTTAGGCAGCTGTAGAGAGCAAGAAGGGCACCCCTGAGCCTCCTTTTCCTCGGGATAATCACCCCCAGCTCCCTCATCAGATTTATTTTCTATGCTTCACCAGCTTCTCTGCCCTTCTCAGGACTCTCTTCAGCCCCTCAATGTCCTGCTTTCAGTGAGGAGCCCAGAACTGGACACAGCAGTCAATGCACAGCCTCACCAGTCCCAAGTACAGAGGGACAATCACCGCCCTGGTCCTGCTGGCCACATTACTGCTGATGCAGGCCAGGATGCCATTGGCCTTCTTGGACACCTGGTCACAGGGCTGGCTCATTTTTATAAAGCTGTCAACCAGCATTCCCACATCCTTTTCTGCTAGACCGCTTTCCAGCCAGCATCTTTAATGCTTTTAATTTTTTTCTATATCAAGAAATCTATTTTCTTCAGTAAAATGTCTGCTTTTCAGCCTCTTTGAAGAAAATCAAAATGCGTCTTATTTAATTAATTAAATAAAAGTTTCATTAACTTCCAGTGAAAAATGTCTAACCTTTAGATTAAAAAAATCCTTTTTCCTCACAGGTATACATACTAAATCTTGTGTTCTCCTTCTCCTATTTTATTTTTTCATAATCCACTTGCAGGAGTAGAACAAGACTTTTCCAGTTTCTGCCCTTAACTTTTAAACACTGGTAATTTCTGGTAATTTTTTTTCTCTGTTTGATTGCTTCCTGAATTGCAGCATGACAGCATAAATATCCCACTCACAAAAGCAAACTCCAAAGCTGACAACATCATCATGTTTAAGCACAAATAGAAATAATAATATAGTAACAGCCGGGCAGTTTCTATATAACAGGTTAGTAGCAGAGTGCTGGAGCAAGGTGTCCTCCTGCAGTGCAAGGGATTTGTTGTATTTGAAATAATTTAATGGAAATTATTTTGCATATGTTTTCTTTATGGCAGTGCTATTTTATGAAGGCAACCCTCTTCCTACTTGTGTGTGAATTAGATGAGGAGCTGAGTTTTAGTGAACCAGCAAAATAATATAATCAAAACACCTAGGGAAGACTTAGAAGGATCTCCTCAAAATCAAGTGCTGTTTAACCATACTAAAATTAATTTCTTTCTTCCAACAATGTCTATAGACTTTTTTTCCTCTCCTTATGGCTGAGGCTTATGCATGACTTAATTTTGTTTAAAGAAATATCCAGACTGAGGTAGGTTGTGGCATGACTATGTAAGACAATTGAAGTTTATACAAATGTGCCAGAGATGTCCCTGTAATTATTCTGGTGTCTACTGAGGAGCTGTGGTTTGTACCTCTTACAGTGCTTTCTCTACCAGATTTTTGTCCCTTCTTGGTTGTGAGGCAGAAGACAGTATGGCAGCATTTGCATTAAAAAGGGTTCCTTTTACAGAATCTGTGCTTTCACCCACATCAGTTATGATGTCATTTAGCTATAGCCATACCTATCCTCTAACTACAGTTTTTGTGAAACCCTTTTCTTCTTATCTGTCAATCCTATTCATCACAATCTCTTTTTACTCACAGAGAAATTAATCCAGAAAGAAAGGATCATGGATTGGCACAGAATACTGGCAGTGTATTCCTATGTCTATCTGTTTTTCAATGATGCTTACAAAATATTTCCATTTCTTCACTATCCTTGAAGTACTGGAATGAAGAAAAGAAAGTAGACAGAGATGCCTTGGCAAACATCAATGAATGACCATGACTGCAGTGCAGTGAATTTAAACAGTTTCTTTCTAAACCTTAAGCTAAAATTGGTGACAGCTTTTCCTATTAAGGCTAAACAAGGCTAGAATTCTTGTTTTATAGCTAAGTATTTAACAGTTGCTTTTTTAAAAATTCAGCTGTATTTGAAACACAGACACATACCTGTCTATGTGGATTCTGGAGTAGCAGTGAAAATAAATCATGCCTATCTTAATCTGTACCTTTGTCCTTTATAAAGTCTATTCAAAAATAAATATTGCACCCCCTTCCACAAATAAAATAATAAACCTTGTATTTTTCTTTGAAAACTGTTCTCAAAAGGTCAGTGTTCTGTCATATCTGGTTTAGCTCTCACTGAGACAGCTGATTTTTTTCTTTATTGTTTTGTTTTTTTTTCTTTTTTGCAACACAGAATGACATGCAGAGCTTTCTGTAAAATTTGAAGTACAGAAACTATTACTGTAATTTCATGTGATCCAATATCTTAACTATAGAACTGGAAATTCTCTTGCAATCAAATTATCATAACAGAAATTAATTTTTTTTCTTCTGCAAGCTCTTGTCCTTCTGATACAAGTACATTCACCACAAGAAAATGTATAAAAAGAATAAATTATTCATTTTAAGATAAATCTAATTGGTTTAATACAAAGTATGTATTTCTATCAAAGAATCACAGACTTTGTGAGCTTTACAGACTGTGTTCTAAGACCAGGAAAGGAACAGTTAAATATTTTATCTTTTTGCGCAAACAAAATAGCCTCTATTGGTACTGTTCACTTTTGAAAAAACATTTTCAAATTTCACATAAAAATCTGTTTTTGAAAATTAATAAGACAATCTACCTCTGCTTCATTTTGGTTTAATTTGGTTGGCTTGTTTGTTTTCTTCTTTTTTTTTATTTCCAAACCCCGCCCCCCAGCATACTGTATAGACTAGCAGGCTTTTTACTAAAATTGTCCCCAAAATCAAAATTAGCTAAATAAAAATACATAAATTTTGCTTTCAATGTTTATTCAGTTTATTAAGTGATATTTTTCATTTAGATTAAGAGCTTTCTAATGAAAAATATTGTCTTTAGCAGTTTTTTTTGTTTTCTTTGTCCCTACATGGATTATTACTTTGAGGCAATAATATTCTATTAATACATTTTGCCTGAGAATAACCTAAACAATACTAATGTTTTTATATTTCCCCAAAACAACTTTCAAGCAATATTTAAGTTTTCTTCTAATTAAATAGTTTACCAGAGGAAATTTCACAGACCTATTCTTGCAAGTGTTTCTTTGGAAAGATGGGAACCAAATAAGGCATCCACTAATGTTATTGGAAAAACTCTGCAGGCTAGGAAGTCCTTATTAAGTTTTTGCCTGCTGAGAAGTAAATCCATATTAATTGTGTGGATAACTATAGCAAGAAACAAATCCATTGACATGAAGGAGTGGCAGGGGGAGGGGAAGGGAGGGAGGAAGGAGGAGAAAAAAGGGATATTTTTTCCCTTGATATATTTTCCATTCCTTTTTGACACTTGCATTGGTGCATTAAATTTGGATAAGCTGCATTAACTGGAAATCAGTAGTCCGCTCTTTATATGAGAAGCACTTCCACGAATTTATCACAATGGAACTTCTTTTCAGTACATTTTCTTGCCAAGGTGCTCATGTGTAATTTAATCTCATCATCCCCTGCTTCTCCCTTGTCCTTGTTCCTTTTCATCTTTAGACTTCAAATCAGTAATCAGTGAAATAGATCAATTTACTCTGCAGCAGATTTTCATATGACCATCTTGCTTTAGATGGTCACACAAAACTCTGTACTTATAGACCATATTTTGCTATGTGAAAACACACCTTGAATTAGAAAAAAACAATTCAAAGCATAATTCTGGGTGTACCTAGACTAAAGTGCCTGCAGCCTGTGCAAACAGTACAAATCCACTATTTACTCCTTGCCTCAGGATAGTGGTAGCACAACTGCGTGATGATCCACGCAGCAAACACCCATATTCTTATTTTGCAGTGTATTTTGAATCCTGTATTATCACAGCTATAAAAACCATCCCACGAGTCTGCTTCTTCAAGGGTGGTTTCATCATGTCTTGGCATGAAATAGTCAGTGATTGCAAGATAAGCTTCACCATAAATAATGAAGACACTACAACTAGGGATTTGTGTTGAGGTGCATAGTGTTTTAGACATATCAGAGAGAATAACTGATGTCAGAGAGAACAGCTGCTCCTATAGGTCAAGAGAGGCATAGGGAGGAATTTTAAAAATTGCAACTATGAAATAAACATTGGAAAATATAATAAAAATGCCTGCTTTCATTCCTTTCACACCAGGGTTGTATTCTTGGAGCTTGAAGGGCTTTAACAGGTAAAAGACTAACAAGAGGACTGAATATTTAAATACAGAAGTTACCACTTCACTTGGTTATTTTCTGGGGGGAAGTTGAAGCAGTATTCCATCACATTCAACTTCAGCTCTGAGCTTTTTAGAATTTTCAAGAGACTGAAAAATTTGAAAGAAGACAAGTGACTTTCTTGTCTCTTAAGGTTCTCTTTCCCAGTGCAGTGCCTCAGGGGGAAAAACAAGAGGATGAGCATGGGAAGCTGGAATCTGATGAAAATCTAAACACTGACGCAATATTATTTTTGAAGATGCTCTGGAAAATGCACTTCTTACTCCTCCACCCTCTTCTTGACCATGTAAATAGGCCAGTTAAAACTCCTGGCATCTGTAGAATTCCATTTCTAAAAGCACAATAAATCCTCAAAACCTTTTCTTTCTCTTCCCATAGGTTTATTCCTATCTATAGAAAGATTTTTGTTCTCAGAAAATGTACCCAGATGAGATTTTGATGAAACACTGAAAGAAATTTATGAATGTAGCAATTCCAAGTAGAAGTTCCAAGGACTTCTGTGTTTCCTGCGGCTTTCATTTTGTCTTCTAGCATTTCATTCTGTCCCCTTACAAATTTGGATATGTCTGAAATTGTTTCTTTACCCCTGTGAACCAGACATAACACTGCTGAAATCATACTGTTTGTGAAGGCTTGTACTGAGTAAATATTTTATTAAATTATTGTTATTTCACTAACAGAGATGGAGAAAAACAAACAAACAAACTCATTTTTGATGGCCTTGAAAGCAAACATTTCAGAGATTTTAAACAACAGCCATTACTTTATTCAAATTCATCCTAGTCCCCAAGAAAAGATCTGCTTTTCTTGACAACTAGATGCCCTGGCTCATAATAAAACTAGTATGTTTCCCACATCTTTGGATTTCCTGGAAACTCAGTGTAGTTATTTCATGTTTTATCAAAATTGGAAGTGAGGAAAAAAATGTCTTGTTCTGCAGAAGCTTTCAGGTCTGCTCGGGAGGGATTTGGAACCTGGCCTCTGTCAGCAGAGCTATAAGCCCAAGGCACTGTCCAGGCAAAACAAAGGTGTTAGTGAACATATCCATGCATGCAGCTGCAGCACAGTACTTGCGAGAAGCTCCTTACCTGCCCATCTAAGTATCTCCACAAATTTCAATGGAATTATCTTCACAGGGTGGGGCTGAGCTATAGTTTAACCACTTCTTTCCTTCTAGAAGTCAGAAACTTAACTTCTTAGGGTTAGCTACATTATTTGATAGAGAGGCGCAACATCGTTAAGCCGGTGCAGGGAACCAGACAATGCTGATGAACTGCAGTCTACTTCGTATGAGTTTGGGATGACATGATTCATTTCAGAACATCTCTAATCTCATCTACTGAATATCCCTATATTGGCTGGTGCACAGCATGTAAGCCTACCATATGAACTGTAACTATAAGTATATTGTATGTGCTCCACTCTCTTATATAAATCAGAGGGAAAGATTAGAATATTTACTTAAAAACTATCCTTCTCATCCAAAACTAAAAGTTTTTACAATCAATTTTCTTTCTTTACCAAGAACATTTAAATCCCTTTCATTATAGCTCTCGTTGCACTGCCAGAATAACAGTTAAACTAGTTTATGTAGAACCAAACAATATTGAATTACATTGGAATCTGCAAAAGCCTATAATGTTCAGACTTACAGTAGAAAAATTGTGGTTTTTTGGGGGGGAGGCGTGCCTGGGAGGGAAGGAAGAAGCTGTAGTTTTATTTGCAGACTTAAGCATGAATCATTTTTTGATCACATGGAAAATTCACATCCATTTTACAGAAAGTAAACAGCACATTATAAACCATTTACTAGAGTATAGTATACTAAATAATTAATAGCCAAACAATACCAAAGAAATTTTCTGCAACACTGCCTGAAAGCTGTCAATGATGTAAAAAAACTCTGAATGACCTGAAGCTCTTTCTGAGGTTCTGCAGATCCTGGGTCATTTCTCTTTTTAGTGACTTCATTGCATTTAGAACAAGCCAAAGCTCCATGCCTAGAGGTTGTTCTCCCCACCTATTCACAGTTTAGAGCATCCCTGAATCTGCTTTCAACTTTTGATGCTTGTATTGAAAACTTGGCCTAAGGTTACCTCAACTGTGTGCTGACCACACAATGAAAAAGACTCTGTGACTCTTTGTGACAAACCTTTCATTAACTCTTGACTTTCTAATAAGCAAACCTGTGCAAGACTTCTTGCCATTGTTTGGAAAGAATAGGATGTTTTTTTCACTAAAATAACCACAGAACCTCTGTGATGCTGTCAGGCTCCTGGTAAGCATTCACCTGACTTTGTTAACACTTGAGAAAACAGGATCTGGACAGACAAGACAGACAGACAAGAGCAAGAAGTGTGTGAAACACTACTTTTCCCATTTACAATAAATACACATGCCAATTTAAACAGGGAACTACTCGAAAAACTTGGTGAAGACTATAAGAAGCAAACTTCTTTTGGAACCAAAGCCTGGAGGAAAGTTTATGCAAGATAAACTCAGGAGACTCTTTCCATCCCAAAGCAAATGCTAATAAATAAATCAGGTGGAGCTTTGTTTGTTTGTTTGGGGTTTGTTTTCTCTTTTGTCTGAAGAAAGTCAAAATGAAGAAAAAAGTCAAAGAGAAAAATGTTAGTAGTCATATTAAAGAAAAAGTACTAAATTCTTAGAGAAAATGTGTTCTCACAAGAAAGCAAAAGAAATGATGAGTGAATATTGGAAATTTCAAGGAAGATGATAAAGCACAGGGAATGAGAAAAGCCAGTTACTAAAGAGTGATAATTGACATCTCAGAGCTGAAATGTAGTATCTTACAGTGTGAATCAGTGCTGTTTCAAATAAAATCTATAGAAGAAATATAGCAAAAAATTCGAACTTATCCAGAAAAAAATGGTGTGCATGGATAACAATCAAGGAGTGGTAGAGATTAGCAAGCAAATAACAAGAGACTGTAAATATATAATATTATGTATTTTAAACACTATTAAAAAAATTATGAGGGGATGCAAATAAAAAATATAAAAAAAAAAAAAAAGCCAAAGGCTCATTGAAGGATAAAGGATGGACTGACCTTAATTAAAAGGAGAAAGAGTGCTGTGATCCATCCTCAAGGTGGAGTAGCTGAGGTTCTTGTTAATAAATCCCTTGGGTGGGTTAGAGTGAAACAACACTGAATGAGTGGTGTTTATACATATATATACATATATATATACACACACATATATATATGTATGCATGTATGTATAGGTATGTATATGTATGTATACATATATATGTATGTATATGTATGTATAGGTATATGTGTGTGTGTATATATAGTATGTTTGTATATATAGTATACTATATATAGTATATATAGTATTTTGTATATGAGGTATGTGTGTAAATATAGTATATATTTATATACATGAATATAGATGAAACAGATGATAGATAGATAGATAGATAGATAGATATAGACATAAATATATAGATATACAGGACAGGTCTGTTTTAGAACAATTTCAAATGGAAAGGAGGTATAAGCCATGTTAATTATTATCAATAAAAAAACAGCAATATAAAAGTATAAAGAAAAAAAAATATATAAGGAAATGTATACTTTTAAGGAAAAGTAAGAAAGAGGAACAAAGGACAAGAGTAGGTAGTGGAAAGATATCACCTCCCATGGATCATGCAATAAGATTTGGTCGTTGCTATATTGATGTCAGCTGGTCAAAGTGATGGTCACAGTCTTGATCTATCAGGGATGGGGTAAGCCCATGAAACAAGAAGTTCAGCGGATTAATACATAATTGGGTTCAGGTGGGAGCACTCAGCTACCTCCTCTTGGGGCTAGTTTTTGACCAATACAACACTATGGATCATGGTGGAAGGCCCCAGAAATGAGCCTGGCAACGCTTTAGGGAGCTTTGATGATGACATGCCATCTGTCCCATGACTTGGAGTGACCTTTGTTTGACTAGTGATACAGATATGAACCGTTTCTTCCTTTTACACAATTGTCCTGAGTGGGATTTTTTTGTCAGGATCTGTCAAGTTAAAACAGAATGCACCAACCAGATCTCACCCTCTCCTGGAATCAGTGCCATCCCAGCTCAAATTCTTCCCATTTGTGCTTATCTCGAGCTCCTGGTGTGGTGGCTTATCTTACGCCTTATCTTCCATCTGTGGCCTTATCAGTTTTTGAGACAGCTGTCCTCTAACTTCAAAGAAGGTTTATAGTAAAATTGAACATAGGAGAAGAGAGAAAAGTGTAAAACAAGAGTCTGAAAAATAAGATTTCAAAACTATGGACTTGAAAAATATGGTTCTGTGTAAAAACAGCCCTTCACCATGTAGGCAAGGTTGTTGACATTCCCAATATTCCGTGCATGAGGTGCTGCTGAGCACTAACTACCACTTGAATACAGAGGGTAGTAGGTAGGATATAATTTCACCCAGACTTTGGTTTCTGGCTGAATATTTCCATGTCTTTTGTGGCAAGTACATAGGAACCACCTTCTCTTCTGTTCTGATAAACTGAATTTGCTATATTCTAAGTATCACCTATCTTAGAAAAAAATATTCTTCTTGTGTTATTGCCTATACACACTATTCTGCTGCTTTTAACAGTAACACCAATATTTAAAGTGACAATGCAATGTAGTAATGAGTGCAAAGCAAATATTCACTTGTTTTAATACTAGTTTTCCCTCAGTTCTCCTTCTTCAGTTTACCCTCTCTTGGCTTGCATCGCACTTCCATTTCACACAAACAACTTCACTAGTCATGACAACTGTTTTATTCAGTTCTTCAGCAAGGAGGGGCAGGAGCCCTCACTGCTTTCAGAAATAAATTTCAAAAATAAATTTCCAAACAAACATTTCCCAAAGCTTTCCCATGTAAAAAAATTGACGTGTGAACAGTCATCCTTATAGGAAAGTATATGACTAAGCTACTACTGATAGTAATATTGGGACAAGGAAACAAATGGAGGTCTAATATTGTTTTTGTCATCACAATTTTTATGTTATGTGGGTGTGTAAGCCAAACGCTTTTTCAACAGCAGAGTGAAGCTGAGGGCTCTTGTCATGAGCTGCATGGTCTAACTAGTCGCTGTCTAATTTCTTCTCCTGCCCTCGCTTAATGTGCTCTATTTTGTAGCAACTCCTAGTGGTCCTATAGGAGGGATCATTGCTTAGATGTGCATAAGATACAGTTTGGTAATGAATTTAAAAAACAAGTGCTCTGTACACTGTTGTTTAACAGAGGAATAGCATGTGATTTCAGAGGGCTTTTAGCATTTTGCTGGGAATCAAGGAACACCAAAAAAACTTATAGCTACCTTTTGATTTGCCCTTTTCTACCTCCCAACACCAACATCCAGAGGGACCAGCACATCATAAATTAACATTCTCCTACCAAGAAAATAATTTCGTGGACATCTTAATATTTCTGTGGCACTGAGATTAAAATATACTCATCTAAAATCTCTTGTGCAATTCTTGCATAGATTAATTTTATTAGGAGAATAATGATTTACAAAAAACACAAATGATTCCATAGGCCAAGAAAGGACCTTTACAGTATCCTAATTTTGTGAGTTGCATAAAGCCAGTGTTCACCACAAAATTTGTTGCATTTGCTTCATATTTTTCAATGGTTATGAAGAAAATTCTGAGGACATGATTATTGTAATTCATTAGTGCACTTTGTTGTATCTGTCTGCAGTCACGTTTAAAGAGAAGTTCCAGGAAATATGAAAGACTACATTCAATAGCTATTAATTAATTTTGGATATGTCTGATTTAACTACAAGCATTCATAACTGTTCCAGTGCTGAAACATCAACACTGATAATTGTTCCACTACAAATTCCTTCTCCACTCTCTTCTCCAAGTGAAAAAAATAACAGCTATTTTTCAAAATATCAGATCCTTTGAGTTGTATTACTACAAAGATAGGTGACTTCAAAATTTGCTTTTCGCAGAGGTTTACTGGAAAAATGTTAACCTTAAAAAAATAATAGAAAATAATCAATAAATTCTGAATTAAAATAATTAGATAACAAAGACATAGAACTACTTTCAGAGTTCCAATGCAGTAAAAAGGCCAGTTTAATTAATAGTATAATAATTTGTATTATTTTTTACTGGAACCAAGGATCTTAAAGATGTAGGAGTTTTGGTGTTTGGAACCTAAGCAATATTGCAGTCTGGTTTTGCTACTTGTTCTCACACACAAAGCTAAAGTAACAAATCTCCAAAGAGTTCTGCTCTTCTAGAAACACGAGCAGCATAAGAAAGCAGCATTTTCTATTCTCTCAGAATCTGGTGTTGAAAAAGGAAACTAGGTTATTGCTAAATCCGATTTTTGTGAGTGGAAAATAAAAAGGGTGTGGGACAGAAAAAATTACCTTTTGCTGCTGTGGGATAAAGTACATTTGATTGGTTTGTTTCTGCTGTGCTAACAACACTGATACATTATCTGAGGTTTTTTATGAAGATGTTTCTAGAAGACTTAAGCCTCTCCCAGGGAGAAAAAAAATATATTTAAATTTACATCTCTTACATATCAGCATCACTATTGCTCCTGTCTGTTGCAATACACAAAGTAATCACTAGGCCAAGAAGGTGGAATTATTCAAGGAGGAATTCCTAAAGGCATGGGAGCAGGCTGCCTCCCTCCCATGTGCTGAAAGATGAGCTTTTGCTTGTAATAGCATAGTACAGGTTACTTTGAATGGTCTTGAATAATAAAATTCATTAGAAAATAACTAGATTTCCATACTGTAGCAGGTTTGTGGGTGAAATAGTTAAAGAGCTACAATGAAGTCAGTGAAACTTGGGCATCTCACTACTCAGTGAAAACTGGTAGTATATTCCCTCAGGCATTTTTGAAAGCCACATCTACAATTGTGCACTGATTACTTTAGTTGCTTTGTACAGTTTCTAATAAAAGAAGGATTTTTATTCTTTGCCTTTCTTCTTAGCTCCGTTTCTATAGTGTTTTCATTAGTGGTTATTACCTATAATGGTTATTACACATAATTCACATGGTATTATTTTCATCCCCTACAGGATAAATGATGTCATACAGGGAAGCATGAGGATGTGATGAAGCCTTATGAAGAAGGAATGTAGTTTCAACAACGCATAAAGTATATGTTGCCCACTCCACAGATACATTTCCTGACAAAATGTATTAAAAAAAAAATAAAATCCAAACCATAGAAATTCTGGAAAAAAAAAGGTAATTTCTGTCCAGATTTTTCTTCTACAATAACTAGTACATTCTGTGCATGATCATAATTTAGTTACATTTCTTTGATTTTCCAAAATACTGCATTTGGTACATAATAATCCCTACTTTGTGATAAATAGCACAGAAAACCAAATAGAACTGGCAGTGACAATTGTGTACACAGGACCATGAAGTATCTTCTTAAACTTTTTGTAAAAAAGATTATCTAAGATTCCTTTTTTGCCACACCACCTCAATGAGTAAGAGTGAACTAAACTCTAATATCTGTAGTTCCAATTCACTCAATAACAGCATAAAAAGATATTCATAGTACTTCAAATTTAGTAAAGCCATATGAAATATGTATTCATTTACCACTAAATAACAGCTTTTGCATAAGGACAGTGTTTCCTGTTTTATGCTAGGCCAGCACTCATGAAATATCTAGTTTATGAATGCAGAAATGATAAAAAGTAATTCTTGAATCCAGATACAGTTTTCTCTGTCTGCACGTACTACTTGGAAAGATTGACCTACTTCTGCTGACTGAGTGAGGCAGAGCTGGAAGTGACCTTTGATCAAGAAGGGTGCATTGGGCAGGGCACAACTAGGAGAGGCATTTTGGAAGTAGTAGGATTTCAGAGCATCTTTTTGGCCAGTTGTCCTGATGGTGAGTTCAGTGGTGTACTTCACTAGACATCATGAAGACATAGCAGCAGAAAGAAGATAACTTGGGTCTTATATTCATCTCTCCCTTTCAGTAAATCTAAACCACATTTCTTTACCAAAAATACAGCCCAAAAAGCAAATGATTAACAAATACTGTAGCAAAAATATACAATCCAGGAAGCTCTTTAGCTGTTAAAAACTGAGCATACAGACTTTTCTGGAAGGACCATCACACATGTAAATGAATCAAAACCCTAACTTAGGTCCATTAAACAAAGACAATTGTATCAGCTCCAAGATTTTGGGAGTATAAAGAACACAGAATTCAGGGTTAAAAAACCAAAACCACACATACACAAAACCAACAAAACAACCAAAAAAACACTTCCTCCCATAAAAACCAAATAAACAAAACCCCACTAAACCTGCAATCCCTGGAAGAGATCTTTTCATCTTTTGCATCTTTTCAGCACCATTTACTTGCCTACTTTGCTGTTTTATGTTATTTTCAATGTTATCTGAATCATCAACCATAAAGTAAATGATGTCTCCCCTTTATTTTCTGTCTTTGTTCTTCCTGTGGAATTACTGACATTGCAATACCTTCATAAAATGAGGGCACGGTAACTTTCTGGTTCTGTCTCTGTAATTCAGATAGAATCCTATTCCTTTGAAATCAATAACCAAATTATAAATTCAAGCTAACTGTTGTTGGTATGGTAACATATACATTTACATATTAAAGGTGCCAAATAGACTTTAATTCCTTTTCAGAGAATGACAACATGTGGAAAGCAATCTGACACACAAATTGTTGAGTCTGCATGAAAACACTAGGGCTACTGAAAAAGGAATTTCCAACTCACCTTCTATTCAACAGTATTTGTCTTCTGTTTCTGTTCATACCATGATTCAAGATGACTGTTCTTGCTTTCATATCTTGATAAGTTTTTACAGGAGTCAGGTGGGAGTTTGTTATTTGCATAACTTTACCAAATTCATAGTACATCCTGTGAAGGTATACAACTATTTGAGGTATTTGCAAGATCAGAGATGAATTCCAACAATTAAATTTTGCCTTAGTCATCACATGGATTTCTGTGTTCACATGATTCAACTGTTTCGCATTCTTTCTTCCTACTTAAAAAAAAAAAAAAAATGCTATTATTTTACCCATCTAAAATCCTATTAAGTTCTGTAGAAGTATTTGGAATTTGAAGGTCAAAAGGCAAAAAGAAATGTGGTCAACGTAATAAAAGGAAAAGACTCATGCTTTCCTTTTCTGCAGTAACTTAGAGAAAGTATTGAGGTTCTTATTTCAAGCTATGTTATTTCTCAATAATGACACAATCTGTCACATGCCATGGAGATAAAATTTCCCTACTTTTGTTCCAGATGAACTATAAATGCAGAGGACATAAGTTTCTTCTGCCAAGGTCCACCACCAAACAGCAGAAACCACAAAGCCACAGAGATATTTAGACACATTAGTAAACACTTCACATATATGTTATATACATCTCCTTGAGTTTTTTGAAGCATGTTTTTGGTCAGGAAAGCAAAGTAATATTCTTATCTAATTGTTCAGGCATCAAGACCCTTGTTGCAATAAAATTGTAGGAATAATTTAGACAATGTGAACAGTACTTCTTTCTCTGTTACTCACCTAGAGCTAATAATGAAAGATATGACATGAGCTCTGCATTTTGCAAAAGGAAATGTGCAGAATAATTTCTATTAACAGAAATCCACCTGCATCAGTCATATCTGGGCAAATATGAGGAGAAGAAAATGAAGAATAACAGTGAGGAATTACTGTCAAAAAATTTCTCAACGTGATAAAGAAAGTGAATTTTCATTAGAAACAGAGAGTTTCAATAGGAGAAAAACAAACTTAGTTTATTCTTTCAGTGTTAACATGAGCATCGTACTGATTATTTTATTTATTAGCATAATGGCCTATTATCAAAAAAAAATCTTGTGTCCTTGAAACATAATCTGTAATCAGATTTGAGTATACATTGAAATAATTACATGCTTGACATATCATAAATAATTTTGAATCCCAGCCTTAACAATGCTCAAAATTAAGAATTATGCTTGATGTCGCTACTAGTAATCATTTAAATGCATAAATGCCATACCAAATTAGCATTTGTTACATGCTTGGGACCTTGATTAGATCTAGTTTCTCTGGGTTCCCCTCTGTCCTGCAGCAGGGGACATAGCACTAGGTGAGCTTTTAAATCACTTCCAACCTGAGTCATTCTATGATTCTATAATTCTAAGTTTTTAAGGTTAGTCTCTCTTGATGGAGTCATTCTACCTTGATAGAGACATGCAAATAATTAAAACATTCATTAGAGCAAGACTCAAACACTGGGAACTCAGACATAGGTGCCATCTGTCTGGTAGCCTCCAAGACAATCCCTGGTTTTACTCTTTGATTCAGTGTATTTGGTTCAGTCTTATTTGAAGAAAACAGAGAGATTCACCTCCAAAAAAAACCTGTAAACTTGTGATTTTGGGTATTCATTGCATAAGTGAGAAGGAGAAACTTGAATATTGGATTTCCATACCTGAGGTAAGTTTTCAGCTCTTAAGAGGGTACAGTCAGACATATTTCACATTTTCCTGTACAATGACCAGAAGTCCATTACATAATAACTGGAATCTGTTGCTGATGAAAGCAATAGCAAAGCTGTCAGAACCAGTGAGGTGAGCGCTGGTACTCAAAACATATGGATTTCCCAGGAGCATTGTTTTCCTTCTGCTATTTTATTTAATATTGAACCAAAAAAGTTAAAGAATACATTTCAAAAGCTAAAAAAAAGAAATAGTCTTGTATAAACAATAGTCTTTGTATAAAACAAAAATAATCATCCTTATTTATGAAAACATCTTTCTACAATAATATCACAAATTAAGATTCAAATAGACTAGATACTCACTAACCAAAGAGTGAACAAGGTTTGGTACCTTGCAAGGTCATTCTTAGATATACTGGAGCATCTACTCCTTATGAAGAACCTCAAGAATGAAAAAAAAAAAAAAAAGAAAAAAGAAAAAGAAAGAAAAGTCACCGCAGAAAACTTACCCTTATCTGCATACTTTAATATTCAGCAAAACAGCCCATATTTCAGATCACTGATTTAAGCCAGCAGCAGGAGTAAGGGTGCATTACAGAAGTAAATGTTTGCAGACTAAAGCTCCATTATATCTGCATCACTGCAAGCTATTTTTCAACACTCAAAAAATTCCTGAGCCATACCACAGACCCCTACTAGCTAATGCAGACTCTATGTGCTTCAGATGTTAGAATTATATGCTTTTGAAGCAAAAAGATATATCTTTCATAAATGAATGTGAAAATTCTAAAGAAAGAATGGGCATAATAAAATAAACACTGTAGGATTATGATTTTCAAAGGAGGTTTTTTCTGGAGGAAGGGAAGTTCTGTGCAGATACTGAGCATATATTTGTTACAAGCACATTGAATGAAATATAGGGACTTTTGTCAAAGATAAGACAGGATCTCTGAATAAACAAATAGCTCAGTTTTGCAGCAGATTGTTGTGTGTTGCTTAATATATGTCATCTTGAAAGCTACACAGATATGTTGCATACTTTTCATTTTGTATGACACTTATTTGTTCAGAACAATTAATTCTGTGTATTCTAAGCATGAGATATTAGCAAAGCAACACATCTAATTCATTTTTAAAGACAAAAATCACCTGTTTATGTACTTATAATGGAGTCAGGACCTCCAAACTGCATCCTTTTATGAATAGTAAGTCACACTATAAAAAGGAAAAGATAAAGCAAACCTCTGAGTTTAGGACAGCCATTTGCTTCCAAATTTCTACTCAAACTTCCAGTTGGCTTTTTAATTAATAAATGTCTGAAATGCCTTAGATTCCAAATGAGAAAGATGAAACGTTTAGACATCATAACTCAAATGTTTACTGGTATTTGAGGATGGGAGGATTCAGCTGAGGAGGGCCTGCCTATACCACGCCAGATACATTCCCCTGAAGATACATGCCCCATTTACATATTTATTTCACATAAAACATTTAGTACAACCTTAAATTAACTGGAATTCCATGACAGATTTTGAATAGCTAGCTACCTATATACAAAGAAGGACATATCTAAAATGCCACAAGGATAAAGGGATCAATGCTCAGATGGAACCAGGTTGCTGCTTTTTTTTCCCAGTTGTTAGCTCACTTTCACATTTAATCATAGTTCAACAATCAAAACCTGAGCCATCTAATACCGTTAGTGAGTTGAGGAAATGCAGGTGAACCTTCAAAGGAAAGACTACATTTCTAGCAGCCTCACTGAAAGAAAAGATAGCAGTAGGAGGACAGATTTAGCAATATCTGTGTGAAAGCTGATACTCCATTTAATAAAAAAAAATCTGCTTGATTTTTTGGTGGGGTTTTCACATATTCTTTTTTTTTTAATCTTGTATTTAAAAGCACAGAGGCTTAACTTAATTCCCCATCTCTTCCCTTTATTTATTCAGCAGTTTTAAGAACATCTCAGAACTATCTCTTCTTGCTAATTTCTGTTTTCAGTTAAAATTAAATCTGTAGGCAATTCACATACAAGTATTCACGGTTATTTTGTTTGTATTTTGTTTTCTTCTTTTTTCTTTTAACAATTCACTTTAGTATTCTATATCTCATTGCCTCCTAAGGACAAACATACTTTAAAACGTTCTCATAAATCAAATTTAAGTGCACTACAGAGGTAACAGTGATAGCAAAAATGTCATGCTTTGTCAGTGAGTTAGTAGAGAATGACCCATTTTCATATTAAAGTGATAAAATTCGTATGATAAAACACATAAAAAATGGTGACATTTATACTGCTGATACGCCAGGGAGATTTAGATCAAACCGGTATCACCAATTCATTCTAAATAATCTAGAAAAGCAGTGTATTCCTAGAGAAGCAGGTAAAAACAGATATGCTTATTTCTTCTCCTTTGGGACCTGGATACCAAATGCAAATGAGAAAATTCTGACATATTAAAAATAATAGACCATATATAAGAAGAAACCTTTTATCCGTTTTTTTTTTTTATTTTTACTTTCTTGTTTTGTTGTGGGAAAGCACACTAGGGAAAATATTGCCATTCAAAATTAGTAGTCTTGAAAGTATGCCATTAACTGCACCTACAAATAATAGTCAGGCATCCTCAACTCCAATAGGAGGCATTGCCCGGTTAGTTTAGATAGGACACTTGAAATTTTGTTATCATGACATAAGGGTGTGAAAGCAAAATCACAACTTTAAAACAATTTCAAAGGTTAACCTCTTTATAATTCACTATTATGTTCATCATTATCTAATTATATGAATCTCTTGGCTACCAAAATGACAGCAGCTACACTGTTCATTCCATGAGGCTTTGGAAAGTGGCAATACTTTTGAGAGAAAATAATTGCAGGGCACAGGTGCTTATTTCTCAAATCCATAGTTAATTACAGTATGAACACACAAAGACAGGAAAATTTGTCTCAAATAGTTCTCACATATCTAATTGGTTCAAAATGGTGATTTAGAGCTAATAGAGTGAAAACTGTAGCTACAAGAATGAAAAGTCTTAATTGAACTCTAGCAGTGGTCATCTTTCTCTAATTCTTCTCACAGACACTTATTATATCATTAAATTTTTGTTATTTTCAGATGGTATTTTTGGGCAGATTCTGAGATGAATATCTGCACCATGATTTATTTCAAGCCATGTCTATCTATGCTCAATTCTGCTTTATGTAACATACACAATAAATTCTACAATTAATTTTAAATTTGTGGATAGTTTTTTAGTTGTTAAAGCATGAAAATTTTATATTAGGGATTAAATATCCCAGATTCATTAGATATGCTGAGCCAGAAGGGACTATATGTGTATGTATATGTACATATATACATGGATGTAGACTTTTATCCAAGTAAATATGTACACACATATGTTTAGAAAAGGATTTTTTCTGAACTTGGGTACACAAAAGCGTAGATACATTTGTATTCTTAAATTTTAAAGCTCAAATGTTCCTTTGAGGCTTCTAGAAGGAAATGGATTGATAAACAGATATAAACATTTCTGAAAGAGGTACTGTTCAATATTGCTTTGTCACAGAGTTGAGCTTTACTCTTATGAGCACACACTATAAAGTGACAGCTTTCAAAACAATTTTCAAAGAAAATAATAAGACAGAAGGATTTTCTTCCTTCTGAGAAACCTGCAGGTCACTAATGAGATTCTAGATATAAAAAAGCATTTGAAACAAGAATTTCTAAATTTTCTGTGTTTTACCTACTGCAATGTCTTTCTGCTTCATAGAAATTTCACACTTCTATTTACAAGTTAAATATGAATAACAGGGTTTTAATAATGTCCACTACACCATAAAAAGAAAATTAAACAAATTATAGTTTATTCTGGGGTTTGGGGTGTTTTGTTTTGTATTTTTTTGTTTGTTTTTTTTGCTTTTGGGGGCTTTTATTTATCTTTTATTGATAAGAACATTCAAAGTTGCTGCAAGGACATAAGAATTTGCATTATAACATAGAAGCATAGATTATGTTACCAAATAAATTTAAGTTCTGCAATCCTATTTCCTATCAGCTATGAAAAGCAACCTCAAGACTGATTCAAGTATCAGCTAGCCTTTGTCACAGGTGAACATAGTGCTATGCTCTTATACTGTGGGTTTGATCAAAATTTTTTTCCTGCTGCTAAGAGTAAACATTCCTTCACTCATTTCTTCAAAGTAGGAGCCTCCACAGTTAATCACAGACGTGAACCTGTCTCACACTGTTAGCTGTTAAGATGTCAAAGGACTGTATGCAAGAAAACATGGCTGAAAACACAGTGCTCCTGGCTCAAAAAAACTGACTGTCTTGAGATATATTAATTTTGCCAATCAACAGGCTGGATGATATCTTTCAAAATACGAAAAAAAGTTTATGATGAAGTTAGAAAGATTTTATATGTTTCCAGAGTGCAAACAATAAACCTATAATACAGTCATAATCAAAATAAAGAGCTATTTTGACTTTAGTAGTATGTGATTTATCAAGGTATAAATCTTATTCAGATTGAACAGGGGAACATTTCACTGACGCTATAAAATTCTGTTTTCATTGTACACCAGTACCAGATTTACCTGCCCTACTTTTTTCAGCTATGACACTGAGCATACTTTTTTTTAGGACACTCTTGAAACTTTCAAGGCACTTTTTGCGAATCTTGATGACAAAGTAGTGGTCAAAAAGCACTTCCAAATAGTATATTAAAGTATGTATTAAAATGTGTATTAAAATGTTTGGAGAAAAAATTAAGAAAAGGTTGTTTGGATTATTTTTAAATAGTCATAAAATATACATTTTTATCACTTACAAATATTTATTTATAAAAAGAAGATTTATCCTAATTTGCATTTTTTCATGGTGACATGAACTTTCTGGATAATATTGTTACTTTTTGCTGCATGGGAAAAACACACTGATATAGATGAGGGCACACACTTTGAGCCTAGAGGAGTGAAGGAGTTGTGCTTAGCTGACCCCTTGTGCACAAACTGCTCCCAGATGGCAGGAGACACAAGTACCCCGATGAAGATGAGTGCTGTTTTTTCCTGGAATAGAGTCAGTTTTCTCCATAGTAACTAGAATTTGTCTATGTTTTGGATTTTGGAAACAAGGTTGACAACACAGGGATGTTCTTGTCACAAAGAGAGCCTCTGCTGCTCCTTTTCCCTGGAAGGATGCTGGGGATGTAGAAGGAGCTGTGAGGGGACACAGCCAGGACCGGTGATGCCAACTGACCCAAGGGGTATCCCACACCATATGGTGTTGTGCTCAGCATATAAATCTTGAGGAAAAAGGAGAAAGAGGGGAATGTTTGGAGTGGTGCTGTTTGTCTGCCCAAGTCAGTGTTAGGCATGATGGAGTCCTGCTTTCCTGTGTGTGGTTAAGCACCTGCCTGTCCATGGGAAGCAGGAATCAATTCCCTTTTTTTCTCTGCTCAAAAACATGGCTTTTGCTTTATCTGTAAAACTATCCTTACATCAAGTCACAAATTTTCTCCTGCCTACCAGAGAAGGAGGATGTCCAAAGGAGGTTGTGAACCCCAGGGGAAGATCGCACTGGAAGAGGCTCCTTGCAGCACCTGTGACCCCTTGGAGAGAGGCACTCATGCTGGAGGAGGTTTGCTGGCAGGTTTTGTGACCTTGCAGAGATACAACACTGAAGGGGTGCACTCATAGAGGAGCCCCATGCTGAAGCAGTTTGTGAAGAACTGCAGCCAGTGAGAAATGCCCATCTTGGAGAAGTTGATGGAGGACTCTCTCATGTGGGAGTGTCCCTGCACTGGAGCATGAAGAGTATGAATGGCTCTCACCCTTAGGAGGAAGCAGTGGCAAAAACAGACTGCAGTCAATATTCCTCGTTCACCTGCACTGTGGAGAAAATGGAGAGTAAAGCTGGTCCTATTAATAAGGGAGGGGCAGAGGGATGGGGTTTTAAAAATTTTGTTTCACATAATTCAATTTGATTGTCAATAAATTAATTTCCCCAAGTTGAGTTTATTATGCCCATGTAATTGCTGAGTGATGTCTCTCTGTCTTGACCCATGAGACTTTCATTATATTTTCTCTCCCCTGTCCTGCAGAGCAGGGGAGTGATAAAACAGATCAACCCACTACACTGGAGTTAAACCATGGCAAGCTGGTATAATAGTAAAGAGAGGACTATGTGACCAAAGTAATTAATGAATAAAATGAAAATGTGTCAGAGCATGTAGCAGCAATTTTACCAATATTTCTTTGATGCTTTATTCATTCACTGTTCCCTTGCTTCATTTTCTAAATCTTAAGATACGCTGTTAACAACAGACTGCTTGTGTCTCTGACTCATGTTAGCTGTGGATCTAGTGAACTCTGAGGTATCAGATTTAGGTTTTTTGTCTTTCTCCCCCAGTCTCTTCATTAGAGCGAGAAAAGCTGGAGGTCCTGAGTCCAAATCAGGAAGGAATGATTATATTGAAAAATTGATGCCAGAAGTTTCAGACCTGTGAAGGAAATTTTTTGTAGTCATTTTTCTATGTAAAATGTTGTATAATTCCTGCCACATTGTCTAGTTGAGATAGCAGAGAGCCTTCTCATTTTTTGAAACATAAGGCAGCTTCTCAGTCAGACTTCCTATGGGCCTTTGGAAGGAATTCACCTATTTATAGGTGATAGTCTTTGAAGCATGCAATGTAAATTTTTCCTGATCTTTTCCTTGCATATTATTTTCTAGAACAGTACTGTGCTCCTTTGCTGTCTTGTACAAGATCTTCTTGTAACCTAATATAAAAACTCTAGGAAGTTTGACATCACACCAAGGAAATTTAATTTCTTGCTGAATGAAAACATTATTTGAAATCCACTGAATTCATAGACAGTTGATAAATTAATTTGGGGTTAAGTTACATTAATCTTAATTTTTTGGATGTGGGTTAATTTGAAGTAAAGATCTCACAACTTAGCATCCCTTACTAATAATATTCTGGTTCTAATTAAAGAGTATTGAAGTGTCAAATTTTGCTTTGTCTCAGAAAATGTGTCAGGACACTGAAGGAGGACTTCATCACATTCCTGACAACCAGAAGCTCTAGATCTGTGACTCTGAGGTAACCTGAGTCGTGAAAATGAGTCAGAGGAGTTACTACATCATTTAGTGTTTAAGTTTCTCTCTATCAGTTCAAGATATATTTGCCTCTTGATCTGAACAGAGTTTTCCTGCTCTATAAGGCTCTAATCAGCTGCCCAATTCTGGCATGAAGATGGCAAAAATCAAAATAACAAAGGTCAAAAGTGAGGAAAATTACAGGCACTGTCTTCACCAGGCTGATAATATAAGAATTTGGAAAAAAAATTACATTGGACACTTCTGTAACCAGAAATAATGTAGGAATTTTATCTCTAATAGATTAACAGACGCTGCTGGTCTTTCAAAGCACCAGCAATACTCCTACTCTCCCCAGGGATCACCCCCTTTCTGTTCAACAGTATGTACTAAAAGAAATTTTGAAGAATACAATGGGATTGTTCTGGCCTTCAAGCCCTGAGAGTGACAGAGTGAGGGAAAACAATACCTTTTTACATAAGTGTCACACTTTTTTTTTTTAAGTGCTATAGTGAGTGCCACTATACCGTATTTTACACTTAATGAAAAGAGATTATCGCAGCATAAACCCAATTGTACCTACAAAAATAATACCTTGCAAAATCTGAAAGATTTTCTAGGACACTTCCCTTTTTTTTTCCCCCTGTGTCTTTCTTGCAGAACTGGTTACATCAGGTAACACAGCATTAATTTTTATGCCTGCTTTAATGCAGCTTTTTTTCAGCAAAGGAGAAGATTTTGATCATTTTCATATTCCAAATAATTTAATCTTTTTTAGGTGAAAATATCTCCTTTCTGTTTTACATTATGAAAAATTTTCAGGTTCTACTCAGAAAAGTATCTCAACACTAACATTCATTGTACACTGCATACACAGGTCTCTCCTAAGAAGACAACTTTTGTCTTTCAAATTGTTTGTGGAAAATGAACACATTTCTATTCACTTATATACTAAAAGTCACTGAATTTTTATTTTTTATGCTTTTAAAAATACTGTGTTACATGATATTTAACTTGTTTTTGTGAACTAGTTATCTTTGTAATATGTTTTGCAAAAAACATTTTATTTCCTGCAATTTTAAAAAACATAAAAAAATCACATAATTTTAGAAGAAACAAGTCATGTAAGACACACATTTTATGCTCGTGTATAAAATCTAATGGCTTGCCCAGGGAAGCATCCTCTACTAAAATCTCTGACAGGATATATACTACCAAAACTTGTGAATATTTTTCTTCTAAAAAAAGTATAAAGGAAAATTTGTGAGGTGGGAACCAAAAAAATCCATTGATGAGTAAAACAATAAGATTTTCATTCTTTCAATTGTATGTCTAAATACCATCTCAACTAACATAGTTTTGCAGATCCTTTTTATTTTTTGTAATTCTCATTTGCAAGGAGTAGAATTACATAGAATAGGTACAATTCCAATCACTAGTAATCTTCACTTTCATGTATTTATTTTCTTTTGAGTATATTTAACAGCATCTGAATGCTTGTACATTATAAAATGATTCAACTTTTTGATGTCCATACATAATTTTTTCAATCCTTCCTTTTTAGCTAAACATTCTCTTTCATTCATTATGTGATTTTACGTATGACTCAGGAAGATAAAAAAATTCTTTCCTTGCCTAATTTTTACCCTTTTCAGCTATATATAGACTGTGCTACTTTTAAATCTTTTTGCCAAAGTATAGGCCTTGAAATCCCAACTCACTCAAGCCCCTGCTCCCAGAATATTATTTTTTGTCTCCTCATAATTTTTGACAATAAGCAGCAGAGAAATGAACTGTAAGTTCAAAAATCAAGCAATATAGTATTTCATAATTTTCCAGACATGTGCTTTTTGTACTGTCTGCAGCCCACATTTGCATACTTGGGGAAGCTTCATCTCACTGCAAACTGATGACTAAGCTGCTATTCACCTTCATTTTACGTCCCTCAATGATGCTTAAATTCTGAATAGTTTAGACTGTTCTTACTAATTTCATTCTCTGTCCTAAGATAAGTAATTATTTCCTCAAGATAGCCCCATTTTTCCCTGGTTTAATGTGAGTTTTAAAAAGAGGGTTCCTGATAAATTTATGGAATTCAGGAGAAGTGCTCCTTTTTGACATTAATCTACCTTTCCATGGGTTACTTCTCTTTCTCCTTTGAAGTTTTACAATTGAAAGAAGCTGAGAAAGTTCCCCACTAGCACTGAATATTGCAATATCAAAGGCATATGGGTTTTGGAAGATGGGGATCTATAGGGGGGAAAAAAGAATCTTGAGGATTCAAAGATTTCTGCAACCAGAGGGTAGGTGTAAGCCACAGGCAATTTTTAGGTTTCATTCCCTTTTATCTCCACAGTTTCCTAAATTTTAACTCTTCTGACAGAGAAAAAGAGAAGAAATTCCAAAATCTCCTTATGTTTCTTTGGGGGTTTTCCCCTTTTCACATAGTACTACTCCCCATAATAAATTGCTTTTTATCAGTTTTATAGTCATGGAACAGTCTTCTGCACAATTAGGATTAGGATGTGACATTTACATGTTAAACTGCATTTCTTCTGGGAGCAATTTAGCTGGGCAAAGAAAATACCTCACTCTTGCCCACAAAAAACTTCCCTTTCACAACAAATGTGATGCAGCCCTTTCCCAGTACCTTTCTGATTTCTGTGTCTTCTACAGAGTGCGCCTGTTCTAGATGATCCAGACTATTTCTTTCTCAGTTTGCAAATAGGAAGATGTGGACCTACTATAGATGAGATGTCAGTAGGAGACATCAAATTGTACTTGGCCAAATGGTCCCATGCAGAGGATTGCACACAGATAATTGTACATGCTCCTCGTGGAATAGAGTAGAGCTATACCCAAATTTTAATCCCCAACTATTTTCTGTGGAGGAACTACAGTGATTTGGAATCACTGAGTTTCTTTCCACACTTGATCATCACAGATGAGGTAAAAGGAAATTCATGATTTCAACCAAATATTCTCTCCTGTGACATGTTACATTGCTAGCAGCTCTTCAGAATTCTTTAGAAGTTTGAGGGGTAGTGCTGTCAAAAAAACCCTTTGCCCTCAAGAGAGTAAACTGTGTCTTTTCTTGAATGGAAGATGGAACTGATGTGATAAAACCCCAAAAAATCAGAAAATTCATGGTGTTGGGATTAATATTTTGCTACACTGTGCTCCTTGATGTGTTTATGTGCAAAAGCAACTCACATGGCCTCTGTGGAAAGGTGTTGTTGCCAGATTCATGAGTTTTACAAAATATGAAGAGCTCATTTTTCTGTACATTAACTGACACTGGCAAAATAGTTAGTCTTGGTGAAATTAGGGATTCTGAATAATCCAGGTTGAGTTGAGACATTTAGCCAACAGCCAAAGAAAATATAAGAACTATAGCATGTAAGAATGGAGCTTCAGAGCTGTCACAGAAGGATTTAAGACTAATGATTAAGATAATACCATTCAGCCATAATACTGTGGGTATTTCCAGGAGGCCTAAATCGTTTTAAGACAGTGTAAGAACTGAGGATAACATAGAAAGAAAAAGTCTTGCTGTACATTCTAAATTACAGCCATACTCTTGGGTGTGTCTTGGGAATTCTAGACAATTAAGTGTATACAGAGAGAAAAAGAGACTCTTAGTCTAAGTTTAATTTAGGGGTCACATTTTGAGATTGTTTTTTTGGAAGACCATTGTTGCAATCTGTTTCTCTAAGCCTGACTAAGCTGCTTTGTTGTATCTTCCACACTGTAGGAATAAGGTAAATCTGGACAATGATGTTTTTAAGGCAATCTGTCTCCATAAATGTCCCAAATCAAACTGTTATGGAAAGTCTCTGTATATAATCTGACCCTTAGGTCACTTACTATTCATCAAGCCGCAGTAAGTTTTGGTAGTGCAAAATATTACATCAGAGTAAAAAAGTCCTCATGATAGAGATAAGTCAGTATTATGCAATATAATACACCTATTCTCCACTAGACAATGTTTTGAAAGAAAATAAAGATTCTGACAAGGTTAATTTAATAAGTTTCAAAAGATTTTGTGAATACATCTTCAAAAGTATGATTAAAAAAAACCAAAACAACATAAAGTCATATATGGGTAAATGAACAAAAAACTGAGAAACAAGGAAAAGGAAAAAAATTCTGTAATTTTGCTGCAAAGCCCCATGTTGACCGTGGCATGTCATGGGTAAAGAAGCGGTACAAATTTCTGTATGCCACAAGACATTCTGTCAGTGAGCAGCAACCAGCAGAGCATTGTGGCATATCATCAAGAGTTTGTCTGAAATTCAAGATTTATGTAAGTACATGCCCAGTGTACCTGTAAACAGGAATGATATTTACAGTGAGCACAATGCTCACTTTGTATAACTTTGAATAGAATAGAATATCTGTCAATATGAAAAATAATATCAATAGATGCACATGATTACTAATGCAACACAGTCCTCCTGGAAAATCATTTTATTAATTTTTTGTTGCACAGAAATATATAACACAGTTGAAAAACAGAACTAGTCTTTTAACTATTTTGCTAGTGGCTGAAAGGGTTCAGCTTGCAGCACACTAGCTACAATGGATCTTTTTAGAGATGAGAAAACAGTATATTTTTAGAGCATTTATAATGACATGAGATAAAACAGAGTATATGCAGCACACAGAGCAATATGAGCCTTTGTGCTTGTTCTTAGTTGTTCTGTAAGGTAGCTGTACAAATTCAAATTTTAGATAAGTCCCATCTGTCAGAATTAAGGATAAAACCAAAAATCTGTTTAAAAAAATGGAAATAAATGCATCATCAACTTGACTGTTTGACAGGGAGACCTGTCTACACTCAGCTCATTTCACTGTGTGCCTTTCCTACTGAATTAGGAAATCAAGCTGAAATCCTCTCTGGAATCTCTGCAAGATATCTACTCTTTCCCAGGATTTTACTTCCCCTGACATTTCCCTCTGTTTTAAAGGAATGATGGTGAAAGAGCTCACTGCTTGTGAAAAAAAACAATTTAGATAAACTGGTTTTGATTTCTGAGGAGATAAAAAAAAATTACACATTTGTGGTTTTCAATGAAGCCCAACAGAAAAACAGATTAGTGATGTTTATAAGCCCAAAAAAGATCCATAGTTTTCTCCTTTAATATATTTATAATATAATCCTTTTAAAATTTATTATATTATTTTATATAATCAATTATATAATATACAATTATAATATATAATAAACTATAATTATATAATCACATATCATTATAATATATTATATATATATTAATGTAATTAGTTATATAATTATTGTACTTTATATATAACTATTGTATTTATATATTACTTATATTTTATGTAATCCTTTTAATATATTTTTAATATAACTAAAAATAAGAAATAATATTTCTTATTTTAGGTTTGGAAGGGCTGAAACAACAGCTGATATGGGCACACACATATAGTAACAAAAGAGTAAGAACAGATACAGAAATCTGTATTTTAACAAAACACGTTTACAAGTTTTACAGTAAATACCTTTAAAATCAGAACTTTAAAATTTAGAAGAGCAGACAATATTTCAGTGAAATAGAAATCTTTGCCTCTAGAGGATTTCATATGTAAGAATTGATTCACTTAATGGCTTAATATTTGTTGTATCATGTGATATAGGCCCATCTGGACATCTGAAGAGTCACCACAGTAGGTGGGGACACCTCAGCCAAAGGTACAAAGTCATCCCCAGCCCATGTGTGCTGAACACCTGTACCTATACTTCTGGCTGGCCCTGGAGAAACGACCTGAGGCAGCCTTTCTTCTTCTGAGCCACAGAGTTCAACAGCCTCCTGACTACACCACCGTGTTTCATCCTGTTTAAGTCATTTAGCTAATTAATTACTGACATGTTATTCAGTTCTAAATTGTACCATCAAATTCTTTCACATTTCATCCATCTTCTGTTAAAAAAGGGAAGTGACAGTAGATGAAAGTCTAGTCTAAACTATCATGGAAAATTTTATGTTCTCCAACCATATGTAAGTACACACAGCTGTAGATGGCCTGTAACCAAAAATATGATGAAAATTTACTATACCAGTACTGTATTTTTTATTAGAAAATCAGAAAAGTTTTACAGGGAAAAATTGTAGCTGGCACTGTGATTTTAGTGGATGCAGAAAATTAAATTATACCTGCACCTGCCTGAAATCTAACCAGACACCTTCCCTATTACACTGCACACACTTCTGTCAAAGATGGTATGAGTTTTATGATACCTTAATGACAGCTGATGTTGTTCAGTTTAGTACAGAATTAAAATCTGATTATATCTCAGTTTCTCTGAAAAAAATCCTAGATTTGGCAATGCAGTCTTTCACAGTGCAAGCTGTTGAGCAAGGTCATCCAAGCTGAAAAATCCCAACACCTCACAGAGAGGATATAGTACAGAATGGAAAATATCTGTCATTATTGGGGTTCTGGTTTTATGCTTCACCTTGTTTAGGCAGAGCATGCAGAGTCTACATAAGGATGTAAAAAATACAGTAATTTGAAAACAGATCAATCAGATCTTTTGATATGCATTTTTAAAATTCTGTTTGAAGTAGAGTCAAATGAAAGTCTTACATAGTCAATAGAAAAATAAATAAAAGCTGCATGAGGAAAAAATATAAAGAGACTGAGAACAGTTTAAGATTTAGCTTGTTTCATTAAGTCCTTATCAAAATATCACTGAATATACATTACAGAATAAGAAATTCAGTTTTTATTGGGCTTTTACATGCTTAAAATAGTTTTGTTCACAAAACTAAGTAAAAATTCTAACCTGTCTCATCTATGCAACGCTTTATTTTTAATACTGACAAGTAAGATAGGACATGCTCATTTGGAACAGCATTCTGAAATAAATTTTTTTAAAAAATCTTATATTTATTTGAACTCTTGTATTTTTTTGATTGTCACAATTTAGATAATGCTGGTTTATGTTGGTAATTCCCAGAGATAGTGAAAAGAAAAAGAGACTTCCCTAACCACCTTTGTATGAGAAAGTTCAGAAGCCTGAGAGCAATCCAAATCATTACCATTGTTACTGCAAACAGATGTTTGCACACCCTATCTGTTCTACTGTGAAATGTATTTCCTAATATACTATAACCAGGCAAGTGTTAATTCCTTCAATTTTGAGTTGATTTGGGGCAAAGAGTTGTCACAGAACCCTACAAATTCTAAACCTTAAAATGAAGAAGCCTCATTTTTACCAACACTGTGAACTCTGTTCTTAGCTCTGTCACTTTTGAAATTTCTCTAGAAGTTCTCCACATTTTTCTTGCATTCTGAATCTGGTTGCAACTCCTTCTTGCTATATTAAACTATTTGTTTGAATGTTGCTAGTATGACATCAAAGAGCCTTTGAAGTTCCAAGGAAGTCTCAGCTCTGGCATGTACTTTGTATATGTGTGGTAGGTCTAATTTAACTGTGATTAAGTTTCCTTTTTTTCATATTGCAAGCTTGGTTGAGGAAGTAATTTCTGCTCCTGAGGTTCCCAGCTCGTTGTTATCACTAGAACAAAACCTAGAATTGGATTAATATAAATCAGTGATTCACAACTTTTAAGAACAATTGAACTAACAATAGATTTATAAAGGCTTAAAGCTTTATAGCATGAAAATTAAGAGAAATATTTCAGCTGAAAGTACCTTACGATTTCAAGAACAGCCAAGGTTTTATTTAAATGGGATTACTCCTACTCCTCTTTCTTACACAGAGAGAAATTCAACAACTGGTATCTGACATAGCTCTGAATTCATTGTAATGATAGTAGAGTAAGGCTTCTGGGGTTGAATTGAAAAATATCCAAGGACCTGACAGAACTGAATAGTTACTGAATACTGAACTGAATACTTAGCTTTCTGTCAGCACAGAGTCTCATTCAAATAATTTATTGGAAAAGTCATGAGCTATGCTCATTTTCCTTGCTAGGCAGAATGGCTATATTTATTTCCATCAGCACACCAAGACAGAGTATAAATGATTCCACCAAAGTTCCTTACCTCTCAGTGAGCTGTGAAATATGTAATTGAATGGGTTCTGGCTATGATGTTTCTTAATTTGCCAGCTAGCATACAGTGTTCCTTATACCACAGAAAACAAATTAGTGCATCATGAGCCCAGTTGGTCATCATCTGTAGGAAGCCTTGTGGGAAAAGGGAAAAAATCGGACAGGACCTCAAGAAAAATAATTCATGTTTTGAACAAAACAGTACCCTCCTGATAGTGGATAGGAAGGAATTCTAATTTTTAGTTGTGAAGTTTTGTGTCTTTCTTAATTATATTGAATAGCACAACTCCCTTTGGCAGCACAGGATTAATCCCTTTGACAGAACAGAGGGATCTAGAAGAGATTACGCATTGTTCTACAAAACAGCACCCAATAAACTCATTCCTATGCAAAATACTTTTCTGCTTCTTAAAAGGTAAATAAGATAACAAAATAAACAATAAAGCATCCTTCACAGTGACAAAGTATTTCACAAGAGAATCTGTCAAACCTACAATCCATAGCCTCACCCTCCCCTGGTTTGTATACATGATCCAACAAAAAAAAGCATCTTGATTTGAATTTTCTTGTATGAAGAAAACCTGAAAACAGGTCCAGTTTTCCCTTATTCTAAATAAAGTCTATTATTTTACTATTATAACAAGTGCTTTTATAGCAGTTATCTGGTCAGTAAGATACAATAAGCAAGTACTTAAGATGAGGATTTGTTATCTTAATTCTGGTTGCTTGTATTTACCCCTTATTTCCATATGTCTTTTCTTCAACAGTTTCAAGGGGTCTTTTCTTTGCTTTTTGATTTTTGTTTTTCCCCAATGAGTTTTTTCTTCATGATCTTTTCCAGAAAATTCTCCCTCCAAATAAACATGGTTTTTTTCTTAATATTCATTGTAATCAAACATTAATGTCCTATGGTGGTCAGTAATCAAACATTAACATCACAGGGTGATCAGAAAAATTGTCATGAAAAAAATTAAAAATACTAGCTGTCAGAATATCTAAGTTTGGCCACCCTCATATAAATACATAAGTTCTAATGCATTTTTACACTTTGTGAATAAAACACAGCTGTTTTCCTTGCATTGATCTTTGGAGACCTGTGTTTCACTGGAAGAAGTGAGTACAAAGAATTACAGACCTCCTGGACACCAAAAGATTTATCTCACAAAGGACTGACTAGAGAAAATGTCTGTTTAATGAACCTGTATTTTTCTGGTTTTTTTACTTGCAATTTTTGTCAGTCAAATAGTTTGTAATTGCATGGCCAATTGAAAGAATACAGGATACATACAAAAAGCCAACACGACTCTTAGAAAATTAACCTGTGAGACACAGAATTTCAATTTGTTCCTTAAAATTTTCACTCTTAATTGGCATATATAATAAGAGAGGATTTATTTCTGATGTTCTAAGGCATTAGAATATTATGGGTATTAGAACTCAGAACTGCATGAATATTCACATTAATATTGTGACTGAGAACTTTTCTCTCATTTACAATAAATTCAGGGATCATTTGTGAGCAAACATGTATTCCATATTACTCAATACGTACATATATTATTCCATAAATGGACAAAGCTGCTAGTGATTATTCAGCATTATATATCCTCACTCTGTAGACAGCAGCCTGAGCTCTATAGGTGCCTTTCCAATGATTTCAGGTGGGTTCAGTTCTGTGAGTACCGAAACATCTGCAGGGTTAGGTAAGCTGTGAAAACCTGAAAGGTTAAATTTTACAGTTTCATTTGAATTAGGAACAAATGTCTGTGGAGCTGTGGAAGAAATTATCAAGACAGGTTTAATTGATATCTTACGTGAAGTAGAAAACTCTTTCTTCTGCTCTTTGTCTTTTTTCATACCATCTCCTAACAGTCTAGGAGGCAAGGCAGCCTTCCTGTCAATCCCTCCTATGCAAACCCACATCATCTTCTGAACATCTCCTTTGCATTCCCTCCTGACTTTATTACACATTTCTTCCCCTTCTTAAACTTCTGCCTCACTCTATGACACTGTCTACTTTTAAATCAGCCTTGACATTTGTGCTTGTCTTTTCAGTTTCTGTTCCTTAATGTCTTCTCTGCTGTAATTCAGCCTTTTGTCTATGTGCACATGACAGTGGAAGATTTAGCAATAACTTCTTGAATAAAGTGCAGACTGTTTCCACTACTTCTTGCAAAAGCTTTTAATTTCTTCAATACCACCCTCTCTGTCTGTCACAGGGTTCAGAGCTAGAATTCTGAAACTGTTAGCCTGTGGCTGGTGTTGGTTTTGAGGAAACTAACCAGTATTGAAGGAAGCTGAGGGTCCTATGAGGTTAGAGTGATTTTTTTATCTGTCAGTCTGAAAAAGACTGTGCAGAACAAGCACACCATCCTCCAACACCCTTTTTCTTCTCTCTTTTGTCTTTTGTTTAAAGAAAATGAACTTTGGGCAAAATTATAGCAAAAATTAAAGGAGATCTTATTTAATTTAAGGGGGAAAAATTAATTCAAATGTCCAGAAAAGAAACACAGAAAAAAAAAAAAAAAAGAACAGAAATTTAGTCTCTCCTAATTTGCTGTTAAACCAATGAAGCAGAAGATAATTCTCTTACACAAGTAAAAGTATTCGGCTAAAAGTTTTCAGGTAATTGATACCAGGGTTCTAATTTTCAGTTCCTGACACCTCAACATATATTCATTTCATGAATTAAAAAAAATATCAGAAATATGTATGAAAAAAAATTCTGCAAATTGTAATTCTTCACTTCAGGAAGTCTGTTAGTAGACTAAAAACAAAGGTTGGCAAAAATGAAAATTGTGTGGAAACAGGGAAGGTATGTTTATTCACTGTTTCTCACAGTGAAAAAAAACAACCCTGAACTATTACAGAGTAGCAAACAGTCAACAAACCCACAGAAATTTTCCTCACCTTCCAACATCAGCATCTATTGTGGCAATGGACCTGTCAGCTACAGGTGCTGCAGGGGCAATAAAGTAATTTGGCTTGGAGAATTCCTGGAGAATATAATTCCTGAATGTTATGGTAGATAACAGTCCAGATACAGCCTTCGGGTCAGAAAGTTTCAATACTTATTACTGCTAGAAAAACATGATGCATTTCACTCCTCATTCACTAATTTATCTTGTTAAGGATAGGCTAAACACTAAAGAATATTTTCTTTTATCCACTGTGTTAACAAAAATACACACTTTTCAGAGGTAGTAGCAACCTCTTGGTTTCACTTGTTTTTATGGGATAAAAAAAAAAATGTCCTTCATTTTGGAAAAAAAAATCCACATTTCTCAGGCATTTGTTTCATTTTTAAAGTGTGCAAGAATTATTTATTACTTCAGTACTGACAGAATGAAAGTGATCACTACATATTTTTCTGTTTGCTTTCTCAGATTTTTTTTTTTAATTATTAATGGTTTCCACTATGTATACTTGAGAATGGTATTTATAGACACACAGTTGAAATAATCAGACATGCTGAGAATTTTAAAACCTTGAAAAGGGAGGCTTAAAAACAAACAACCACCCACAATTTCAGAAAACAGTTAATTAATGAAATCAAAGCTTGATGAATGAGAAATATGTATTCTCCAATCACATTAATGAGGAAGAAATATTCATATTTGGCAGAGAGCACAATATTCAAATTGCACAAACCTGAAGGTTTTTAGGTCACTGAAGCTTACCAAGATATTCGGTTATCATACATAATTATTAATCTTTCATTTGCTGCATCCACTTGGAAAAAGAAACACTCACATCCAATACTAGCAGAATAGGTTTTCAGGGAAAAAAAAAAATCTTTTCTTACTCCTTAGAAAGATGTTCATCTACTGTGACCAAGTTACAGTTGGGTTCATCTTGTCTCTCTGCCAGGTGCTTGACAAACTCTTCTCTCATTTCCTCTCCTCATTAAGACAGGGTGGAAAACTAAGATGAAAATTCTTGTAGGTTGACAAAAGGGCAAGGAAGACCACTCACCATTTGCCACCATGATCAAAACAGATTTGGCATGGGGAAAATTGTTTCAGCTTATTTAAAAAAGTAGAGTAGGATAGTGAGAAACAAAGCCATAGATAGGGGACTCAATAGGTCACCACATCCTTTCTTCACTGCCTGGAGCACTTCCTCCTGCTCCTTCTTCACTGGCCTTGGTGTCTGCAGAGTTATTGCTTTTATATATTCTCACTCTTCTCTCATACATCTTCAGTGCAGCAACATTTGCACTTCTTAAACATGTTTTTGCAGAAGCACCAACAGCACGACTGATGGACTACTCTTGGCTGTAGTGCAATGTGTTTGTTTTGGAGCCAGAGGAAACACTCTGAAGAGGTCTATGTCTCCTCATAGAGGCCACACCCATGGTTTGCCCCATCAGAACATGGGCATCTAAACCCAATACACACCAGTCTTTATGTTCAACCATTTTATTGAAACATAGGAAAATGGTTGTCTAGCCAGAGTCTCAATTTACTTAAAAAAAAAAACAAAAACTAGAAAAGTAAAAGATGTTACTTTTTTTTTTTTTCCCAGAAAAATATCAAATAGAATTTACTATTAGGATAAGTATGCAAAAGAGCAAAAGCAACCCATCCTTGCTTTGTCAGGTTTGGCTTGGTTTAGGAAACCAACGCAGTTTTGGAATGGGGCTACTTCTTTTTTCATAATTTCACATTCTCAGATGTGTCACAAGTTTAACTGGCTTAGAATGGACTTCTGGTGTCAGTTAACATATTCATGCCACAGATAAAGAGGGTTAAGTCATCGTTATTTGTGCTTAAAGACCTTAGAAAATAACTGAGGGTAAAATTTAATTTTTCCTCCACACCTTTCACAGATAACATTCAGAAAAACTAAAGAAAAACTGTCCTAGAGACCACAGAGACATCTGGCTAGAGGTGTGTAGTAGCTCACCTGCCTTCTGGCCTGCGTCCCAAAAGGAGACAGCTGAAGTCCAGCCTTACATTGCAAAGCTATGCAAAATTATGCAGAATCTGTACTTCACACCAGACAATACTGGGGACCTGAAAGTCAACACTTTTTTGAAGTTTAAGACAAGGATTTGATCCCCAAAAATGCTCAAAATGGCAGAAAACTTTTTCAAATTACTGAAAGCTCTCCTGCATAGAGACAGCTAAACACGAAATGTGGTCTCAGCAGTCTCCCATCCACATAGAGGCTTAATTTGATCCAGTAGACTGGGGCTCCCTGTGGGTGCAGCTAAATGGAGACCTATGATTTAGGTCTGATATCCTCATTTAGACTGACCTATGTTGAATTAGGATTGCAGTTGTCATCTAAACACCAGACAACTTTATTCCAGGCCTTGGACTTGGCTCATGATGCGTTTTCATCTTTATCTGTTAATTTATATTAAAGAAGGACATGACCTCAACTTGTCACAGAAACCTGACAGTAAACCCAGCACAGGAGATTGCAGTAGGCACCATTATGTCTGCTTTTGCTGTCACGCAGCTTTGCAAGTGACTTTGAGTAGGAAGTTTGCAACAAAGGTGGTGGGGGTGTCTCTGCTCATCGTTTTTTAAAAAGGTTGAAGAAAATAATTTTTTAAGTGTAATACGAATGCACAAAGACATAAATTGAAAAAAAAATAGAGGAAAAGTTGAGAGGAAAGCAAATTCTACACTAAGAAGTCATAAGATGAGCAGGTGACTACTTGTGCCCCACAGCACCCAAGGAATCGTGGTAGCAAAAGAGACCTGGGGAATTAGTCAGCACAGTGAAGTGCAACTGATCACTATCCATACTGATGGACAAAGCAGAAATACATTAGCAGCTGATAGGTCACTTGGAAAAAAGGCAAGAAATACTACCAATAATCCTCTGTTTTGGACATTAGAATGTACAAATGGAAAATTGCCATGAATGAAAGCTATGAAAATAAACTTTAAATTTGCTTATTGATTAAACTAATTTTTCATATACCTTGGAGAGTAGAAAAGAAAATTATCTAGGATCCAGTTAAATTTGCAACCATGTAAAGTGGAAAGGTTGTCTGTATGCCTGTTTCTAAATTCCACAGGAATTTTTCATTCCTAAATCTTTGCTGCCAGTTTTAGCAGTATCTTTATAGTAGTGTACTTGCAAAGCTATTATGCTAAGAACAGTAATACAATCAGGTTTTTTTGTTAGAGCTTATCCTGAACCCATATGAAAAGAAAAAGCACGAGCAGAATATGCATTAAAACTTTTAAGACATTGTTATTAAACACCAGTGAGTGAATGCGGTTCTTTAAACAATCGTTACATGTCAGAGAGATGCTTGAATTTTTTTCTTAATGATTTAGTAATCTCTGCTAGGGCTTGGAAATCCCTTTTTTCTTTTTTTCTGGCATGACCACATATATGGACACTGAATTTGAATCAAACCATTTTTCTTCTTTCCTTATCTTTAATAAGTAAATAATGTGAAGTTTTTTCTGTTCTGTAAAGATTTATTAAAGCCCTCAAATCACTTGTAAATTCTGATATAATTCTTCCTTAAAAAGTCATAAAAAAATATTGGTAATATTAATGAAATATGTACCTGCAGATGCTAAAAAAAAAAAAAAAAGTCCTGTAGTCATTTTCTTAAATGAGTAAGATGTGGTATGGGGATGAATTAAATAAATTAATGAAAGAGAATAGTTTAGACATTTAACGGATAAAAACAAGCACTAAAACTGTGGATCAAAGAGATCAAAGCAAGGCCAGCTATGTGCGGAGGTGAATTGACTGAATACTGCAGTGGATAAAGCCTTCTATATCTATATTCCCACCATTTTAAAAGTCTTAAAAATGCACTGTTAAGTTTTGTGGTTCCTGAAGTCTTGTCCTATGGAATTAATATTTCAGTGTTCCTCTGCTCCATTCTGATTTAAGGCAATGGATTCAAAGGTACCTTAGGTTAGAGCTTTAAAAAAAAAGACTTAACCAAACTTTTAAGGACTTGGTATGAGGTATGAAATTCAAGCAAACTCAAAGAGCAAAAGTAATGTGCGCTACCTTCAAGTATGTCTTTATGTACACAGCATATGACAACTGGGGGTTATTCATGTGCTTAAATGCCAGCAGTCAACACTGGGTATCCAAGAACATTTTGAGCAGAAAGGATTTAAATAGATTTACTTTGAAAACAGTAGCTACCACTCCTGCTGCTCATCAAAAAATAGCCTAGATTCAGCTTTGTGAGCAGGTAGCATTTCCAATTGGGAAGGTTGGTACATGGCTAGAAGGAAGGAACTAACTGAACTCCCTCACATGAAACCCCCAGTGCTACACAGCTGGAAAAATGAATGAGGGCATTTGTTCTTCCTGTGATTTTCTGTTTTTGTAATAAAGACTAATCTGACAGAGATCAGTGTGTTCTGTGACCTGTGTTTAACCTTCCTCTTGTGAACTGGACAGAAAACACGATAAGGAAAGTAATAGATGTGGATAAGGTGGCTATGAAGAAAAGGGGCTTAGAGAAATGAACAATTTGGAATCCTGTATTTTCTAAAGTAAAGGGAAAAAATAATATGATTAGATAGTGTGAATAACTTAAAGCCTTGTCTGGAAATACTTTTCACTGGAGTTTTTCTATTTATACCAGCTAGAAAAAGTGATTATGTATTTCTATCATTGAAAGAATTTCTATGGATTTTTAATAACTTTTTTTTATTTGTGCTTCTGTGTTAGTTTTTATCTTCCTTAATTCCCCTAAGAAGGCTGTTCTGACTGCCTCATTTCCAATTTTCAGCGCTGTGCTATATTTTGTACTTACAAATTTTGCCTGCCCACTTTTCCCTGGTTCTCTTTAAAAACAGTCTGATTTTTATGGTTTTAATTAGTTTGATCAATTCAACTTTCTTTTTCTCTTTTTTTTTTCCTTTTTGTTTATGAAATCACTAAATCTCTTCATGTTAAGCCACTTTGTATCAATAGATATGATGAGACCATAAAAACAGTAGCTTTTGCTTCTTTATGCATACAATATTTATTTACATGATAATCAAAAAATCACCAAACTCCATAGGATGAAGTTGCTAAATACATTTCAAATGCAAGATGCAAAGAAACCTAAAGTAATAGATGGGTATGACTTTCTGAGAAAGTCTGAAACAATTCTCTTTTGCCAGGAATAAGATGAAATAAATAAATACATGTATTGGAGGTTAACACCAGTTACTTTATAACTTCACCTTCAACAGAGGTTGAAGTTAGAGCACAAGAGCAATGTTATGCTCCCCCCAAAAAGAAGGAATAAATAGAACTTCCTGTGTTTTTCCTCTCACAGTTTTGATTCTTGTAATTAAAAGTAGATTCAGGTTAACTCTGGAGAGCTGTCAGCTGGCTAATTATGGTACTTAAAGAAGTATCTTCTCAGTTTACATTTTTTTCTCTGAGCATATCAGAACTATAGGAGATAATCTTTTATACTACAAAAGACCTCCAAGATCATTAAGTTAGCCCAACACTATCAAGTCCTATACTGAACTGTGTCCCTAAGCACCATGTCTACAAGCCTTTTATAGACTTTCAGGGGTGGTCACTCAACCACAGCCCTAGACATACTGCCCCAGTTCTTGACAACCTTTTAGGTGAAGGATTTTTTCTAGTATGCAATCTAAACTTTGTCCAATCTCTTTTAATTTGGAAGGAGAGACTGACACCCATCTCACCACAATCTCCTTTCAGGTAATTGTAGAAATCAATGAGGTCTCCTCAGCCTAATTCCTGTGAATAACCCCAGCTCCTTCATCTGCTCCTCACAAGAATTCTAGCTAGACCCTTCACCATCTCTTTGGCCCTTCTCTGCTCCAGCACCTCAACTTCTTTCTTGTCATGAGCTGCCCAGAATAGGAGATGGAACTCAAGGTATGGTCTCACCAGTGCCCAATGCAGAGGCACAATCCCTGCCCTGGTCCAGCTGATACAGGCCAGGATGACACTGACCTTCTTGGCCACCTGAGCAAGGCTCAGGTTTAGTCCTCTGTCAGCCAGCATCCCCAGGTCCTTTTCTGCTGAGCAGCATTCCAGACACTCTGCCCCAGCCTGTAGCATTGCACAGGTTTGTTTTGACCCAAGGGCAGGATCTGACATTTGGCCTTATTGAGCCTCACACCTTTGGCCTTGGCCCATTGATCCAGCCTGTCCAGATCCCTCTGCACAGCCCTCCTGCCCTCCAGCAGATCAACACTCCCACCCAACCTAGTGTCATCTCTGAATTTACTGAGGATGTACTTTATTCTTTCATCCAGATGAAAGATATTAAACAGAACGCTCCAAGATAATTTCTACCCTGGTAACTACAAACGAATTAAATTAATCTGAAATAACTAATAGTTGAAAAATCCAGCCTCACACTGAAAAACAGAGTTCATCATCCATGGACACTAAATTGTAGTTGTTGCATATTTTCCCATAAGATTAATTTTATTTGAAAAAAAAAGATTCTGAGATGTAATATTCATATTCTTGACAATGTTCTGATATTTAGACTGTTTAGTCTAAAATATTTGCTCCTCAGTTTGCATGAAACAACCAGTTTTTCTCCTTGAATCTTCTGGGATTAAAGTTTATAGTCTAACTGCAATATTTGATGGAGAAAATAATATTTGTCCTAATGATTTTCAAAATGTGTTCTTTATTAAGTATGTTTTGTTTGTAATTTGTTTGATTGAGATTTTTTTTTTTTAATTTTTGGTTTTTGGTTGTTGGGATTTTTTTCTCCACAAGAGGAACAGTGCTGAAATGGGTTCATTTTAATGAATAAAATCTCAGGATGAAGGTTAGAAAATTTAAGATGGAATAGTTTAAAATCCAAATAGGATTATTCCCATAAGTACTCAATTGAATAAAATATTTCGGTGTCTTAACATCTTATTACATCCTCAGATTGCTAGAGGATAAAAAACATCTATTTTGTTATGGACATACGGCTTTTCATACATGGACATAGGGGTACCATCATTACTAAACACAACTGTGTTGTCTCTAAGTTGAGCACGGTAAGGTTCTTAAAGGTGCATTAAGCAGCACATAATTTTTCCCAGACTCTTCAAGAGACTGATAATTACCATATAGTCTAGTAAAGAAGAAGGGGAGAAGATAGGAGGGTCGGGGGAAACAAATGTGTTGGTATTCTGCTAAGCAGCCATTTAGCAATTACATTCAACTCTGAACATATTAAATTTCCCATTGTTAAAGGTTCATTAATTCATGTCAGTGTGAAATACCAAGGTGGTTTGTGTGTCTGGAGACACTTTTTTATCTCTATGTCCCCAAAAATAACCTTCAAAGAAAGTCATAGTCTGCAGATAATGACAACTTCTACTTCATGTAGAAAGTAGGCAATTAAACAAATTTCTTGAAAGTTTATAGTCACAGCTGTGTAGGAGTGTTGTCATTGTTAAATACTGAGAAACAAAAGAGACTTGGAGTTAAATTAATCTACTTTATATATAGCTCCTACAATTTATTTTGGTTTCATTTCAGTAACACATGTAGTTATTAATAAAAAGGAAAGGCATAATTATGGCTTCTACAAAATGTAATTTAACAGTCAGACTTTTGGCATGGTACATTTTTTCGTATATTTAACATGAACAGAACCAATATATGTAGTGTGTAAACATTTACTGTGTAAAATTTTATTTTACTAAGTTAATTGCTGTGAAAAGCTTTAGATTTTTTCACAACTTTAAAAATCTTTACAAATAAGCACTTTAATTAAATACATACTATCTCTGTCCTCTCTATTTGTACATATGCTGTACATACACAAAGCTGAAATTATTAGGAACACTTCACCATTCTTTTCAATGAAGTATATTTTTCTGTGAAGTGAATGATGTGTCTTTTATTATAGAACCACTATCCCTTAATTAAACCTAAAAACAAGTTCCTAAGCAGATGTTACAATGAGACAAGGGACTGACCTACAAAGATGGGTGGAAACCTTGCAGATAAATACTAGTTTCCGTGACATACTTCAACACTTTCCCTTTGAAATATTCCAGGCTTCTGTAATATTACCAAACTGCGTATATCAATTATAAACCTGAGTTTAGCACAGAGCATTAATCAAAATCTATTTCTTATCAGACAAGATTTCATCTACTATGAATTCTTTGTAACATATGTTGGGTTTATATCCTATGTGAAATTTTTTCCCTCCTCAGATATTTTAACGCTACAACAAATAATTTTGGGGCTTTTTCTTCTGATAGTCACTGATGTTGTGCACTCTTACAAACTCTATTTCCAAACTTTCACAGAAAAAGAAATCATGTTTAATTTTATATTTAGGTATGGGTGTGATAAGAAGAAGGAATTTTGAGTTGAATTGAAAAGTAGGATTTCATATTGTGACAAGATATCTTGTGCTTCTCCTTTTACATCTGATATTCATTGACCTGGTTCCTTCCAATTATTGTTGGATTATGTACTTGAGATGAAGAAGGAGGCATTATACCTTGTTTTCAAATGGAAGTAATGAACCATATTTTTCTCCAGCCTCCCCCTCCTTTCCTGAGAGGAGGCCCAAAGAGGCACTAGAAGGATCATCACACAGAAGCATCTTGTCCTTTGTTTCTTTTACTCTGGTAAAGTAGCTCTTTTAACTACCTTTGATATAGGAAATGCCAGGGATCAAAACCCTTGAAATTAAATGTAATGGCCTAGGGTTTTTAAATCCCCTTGGCTTAGTTGATTTGTTACTTATAATTAGCTAAAACTTACGATAGGTTTTTCCTGTAGTTTCATCTCCCTACAATTAAAAGAATTAGCATTTCAATAAAAAGAGACCTAAGTAGGAAAGTAAATGCAGTGGGCTACTGCAGGAGATTTTGTATTATTGTTAGAAATCTCTTCATAGAGGACACTTGTTTGACAATTCTGCACAAAAAAGTATTGCTCCAATATGTATACCTGTCTCTCCTTGAGTGTGATTTAATGACTCATTTAACATGTTCATAATTCCCTAGGTAATATTAGAAATCTGTTTCATAAATAAGCTTTCTTATTTTAATTGTAGAACACAGGATGGCTTTGCTTATCTGAGGTTACTTTGTTCAGATTAACTACAAGTAAAGTAGAAAAGTTTCATTTAAAAGGAATAGTAATGAATCTTTGTTCTCAAACCAGCTGGTGAATAAGCTAAGGCTAAGGTTCTTTAATAGAAATTGCTTAGACTCACAGTGGAATTAGAAATTACTATGGCCCTGAAAAATTACACTTTATTCAGTTTAACTTGTGTAACACACATACCTCCTAAGCAACATTTACAAGAGAAAGTCTAAATTGTGACTGTCTATGGCAGCCACTGAAATTATTGGAAAGAACCTGTCACTGTAAATTATAAGATAAACTGCTTAACAATTTTTTCTAGTATGTAGCATGATCAGAACTACAAATCAAAGCAGAATCAAACTACAGTTTCTCTTGGAGGCAACTTCTGGACATCCATGATCCAATCCCTCACTGTGTAAGCTAAGATCTGGCTGCCCAGGGCCTTGTCCAATCTAGTTTTTACTCCCAACAGAATACCAAAATCTCCACTGATGTATTTAGTCTCCATTGCATTGTGTTATGGAGTACTTGGAGTACTGCATAACTCCAAGGAAATGTATAAATATCTGGTGAAATATATTCCAGCAGAGTCTATTTGTGGGTACACTACATTGAAGTGCAGGAGTTATGCCAGGATGTGCATATCAACGTCATTATAATCTAATGATATTTCATCTTTCTGAATATTATATCTACTACAGGTGGAATAATGTTTCTTAGACTAAGTACCAGAATACAACAGAGGCTCATTCTGTTTTGTGCTTGATGTACAGTTGTGTTTATTTATAAGAAGGCAGAGTTCCAGAACAATGCAGGTAGTTGACAGCTTAAAAATTTCCTTCTTGTGCACAGCTAAGGAGTGTAGTGGCTGTATGTGTGGCTGTGCCTGGAAACAAGACAGACAAATGATGACAGATGCAGTGATGAGAACCAAGCATGGTCAGTCAGGCTCATTGATAGGAGACACTGAGGATGATTGTTTCAAGATTTTATAGGGAACTCTGGCAACTGGGAAATAAGGGCAGAAATATGAAACTAAAACCAAACCATGTGGAGACCTCCCACAACACATATGGAGCCTATGACAATAAGCAAACCTTGCCACTCACACTAGATGTGTGGCTATCAAGAAACTTCAGGAGGAGGAGGCCATCTGTGCCTGTGTTTTGTGTGAGTCCTGCACCTGTGTGTTCCTGAAGGCTCGACATGCCTGTGTTGTTCAGCCTCTGTGCATCTCTCTGGGGTATGGTGCACCTCTGAATCCCCACACAGAAAAGCAGCAACTATGTCCCACAGCCAGAGTGAGAGGTTACCCAGGCTGGAGTGAGAAGGTGTCCATGTTTCTGACGTCCCTTTGCTCTCTAGATATTGAACTACTATTGAAAAATCATTTTTAAATTAGTTCTCTCCTTAAACCTCATCCTTTTAAAATAAAGATGAAAAGATAAAGAAAACTGAAGTCAGTTACTTACTGCTATAAACACTTGAAAATTTTTTATTTTTTCTTACTAAACTTTGTCAATATTAATGCTCATTGACCAAGTTTATTTTCCCATTCAAATCAACATATGTCTATCATTAATACATTGTTACTGATGGGAGTAATCTGTTCTCACATATTTTTCTAGTGAAAATATCACCTTTTAAAATGGACACTGTTTTTCCCAACATTTAGTAGGGAGTTATGAGGTGAATCACAGTGAATGTATCTTTGATGATGATTTACCTTCTTGTTTTGCTTTAGAAGTGAATAAACGTAAACATCAGAAACATTCAGTTCCTGCATTCCCACCATGGTTTTGAACAATATAACTACTATAAATTTCGCTTTTATGTTCTACTTTTGTTTATTTGTCAACCTTTCTGCTATTCTTCACAATCTGATGCCTACTGAGTAGCATAATGCCTCTCAGTGTTTACATTTATTTTTCTTGTTTTTATTACTATTTATTTTGTCTACTAAAGTTAGGCTTAGACCTCTGTGTGTTGTCATAAAAAACATTGGGTTTTATTTTTGAAAGGACTTAATGTCCTATCACAACTGATCTGAAAAAATTCTCCTGTCAAAAAGACCATCTGTTCCTTGGGAAAAATAGTTTCAAACTGTAGCTTTCTGTACTTAACTTCCTTTCTTATCAAAGACTTTTTATTTAATTTGCTTAAGTACAAGAAGATTCAAGTTTGTGTTTTATACGAGACAGAAGTTTTCCCCTAGGTGCGTGGAGCCTATAATTACTATAAAACTGTACTCTTAACCACATGGAAAGTTGATTTTTTTTTTCTGATGTCTTTTGGGAAATCAGGTTAATAAGAAGTCAAATGACTTTTTATGTGCTTGTTTATAGCTACATATATATGTTTCATTGTGTTTTATTGGATGTAACTCTATATATGTTATTGCTTTGCCTTGCCTTGCCTTGTCTTGCCTCACCATCCCTTCTCTCCCTTCTTCCTCTGTCCCTCTTCCACCTTTCCTTTTCCACTTTCCCCTTTCTCATTTCTCCTTTCTCCTTCTGTCTCCTTTCTCTTTCCCTTGATTCTGCTGGAGTATCTGACAATTGAGATAAGGGGATTTTTTTACCCCTTTGATATGTTTAGTTCATAATGCTAATAATCAGCAACATGTCTTTTTAATTATTTTGAGAATATTTTTTAAAATAGTTACGCTTTTCAAAAAAATTTCTTCTTAAGTATAACAAGTAACTTCTGGCAGAGAGAAAGCTCAGGTGATAGAAAAAAGCTACCACTGAGGTAGTTTTTTCATTATTGTTTTTGAAAGGAAGGTAACTAGAGGAAGGCAGATCTTCAGAGACTATGCATTTATTTTAATGTGATTCTCTAGGAAAAAGATATCCATATATCCCTCAATACCAATTTGGTTTGTGGCTGAGAAGAAGAAAGAAAATAATAGTGCAAGCTGAAAGCATTATTTTTCATATTGTAACAAAAATATCAGTGAAAATAGAATAAAATTAATAGCACTTTTTCAGAGAAAATGGTTTATATATTTGAGTGACTCTACATAAAAGTTGTAGCAACCATCAATGACTGTAAAGGAATTAAATGCTTTACCTGAAGTAGAAGTGTTTTAATTATGATGCCATAAACTTTCTCTTCCCAAGTTGCACGTAGAGAATACTGAAGAAATTATTCTGAAATCATTAATAGAATACATATAAACACACATGAAATAGAAATTATATATATATTGGAAATATATATTGAAATCTGCCTGGTTTTAAGTGTCTTATAAAGTTCAGCTGAGGAGTATGCCTTTGTTTTGAAACAGAGGTCAAAATTTAAAAAAAAAAACACTCAAAACACCTTGTGAGAATAAGTTGCTTCCTGCAGGTGATATTGGAAGATCTGAACCTGAGAAATGGTTAGGATAGAGGGCCACAGTGTAGACTTTGCAATGGCATTTCAAGATTTCAAGAACACATATGGGAAAGACAATCCTATGTCTGCAAGTGATATTCTAGTTGACTTCAAATTCTCTCAGGTAGACCCTGATGGGGCTAAACCATGTCTCAAAAGCTGTTACCCCAAAAGACATCTGTCATGGAGGATTAGGGCCAGGCAGGCTAGGGAGAACAAGGCAGCACAGCACAGCGCTGCTTATCAGGCTGCTGGATGACAAATGGTTTACTAGACCAGGTCCATGGCAAGGCAGGGGCAAAATTCAAGCTTACACTATTATACCATAATAAAGTATGCAGACAGGCAAGGAGACTGCCAGTAAAGAATGCACTAGGCAAAAATCAGGACCAAAAAAAGTGAGGTTGACCCAGAAATGCCAAAAACTTGTCAGTCTTCACGTACTAGTAGAAAATACAGATTTTGGAAGAGAATAAGGGAGAATGGTTTTACTTCACATGGTAGATGCTATGCATTTCTGTAAGAATTAAAATGCATATATTGAAAAAAAAGTAGAATTCCCTCTGAATACCATCTTCTAAAAATTGACTATTACCTAGTGTATGTTGTTTGGAAACATACAATTTCCTTTCAAGAAAAAATATTCTTGAAAGGAAAAGCCTTTCAAGAATATTTAGCACAAAAATATTATATGAAAATACACTATGTCATTAGACTATCAATTGTGTTGAAAAGAGGAATATCTCAGGTTTGAAGCATTATTAGTAATGCTCCCTTCATTAATGTCTAGTGACGAGCCTCCTAATTAAAATTACTTGCTGTCTGTGTGCATGTGATTTCACACTGCTGAAATCTTTTCCAGAGGACTGTAAAATTACTTTGTTTGTTAATCTGCAGTAGATCCTATCAGCCCTCACCACAGCACTAGTTCCCCTGGGACTATTTTTTCCACCATGCGTTATTACTAATTCAGCTAATTCAGCTAATCTTCAGGTCAGTTACTGAGCCAGGGGATGTTCTTTTTGAACATTTTATGTTAAGCTACACACAGTTATGTTGAGTACCCTGATTAATATTGTGCAGACCTTTGCTTTAACTGCTGATGGGTATAGGTAGAGGCAGAAGTAAATCAGAGCTAAGGGAATAGAATTAAAAGGATAATAAACTTGGTTGTACCTAATTAATTGCCTAACAGGCGCAGTTTTTTCTGTCACTTCCTCCTTTAGGAATATTCCATGGAACTCTAGGGAATTAGAAACTTGCTGTATTCTTAAAAGAAGAAGTAAATGTAAATTTGAGATCTGTAAAACAAAGATGTTAATTTAAAATTTTATGTCCTCATTCAAAATTAAATGACTGGAAATTTATAACCACTCCAGTTATGCAATAGAGGTTATCACACATGGTAAGCAGTGAGAGTGCTCAGACACCATCATGCCATCTCCAGCACTGATTGTCACATGACTTTTTGTTAATTAATTATCTGTGTTTTTTTGTGTAAAAGCATTATAATAAGATCACAGGGGGATGTTAAGGTTGATTATTATCTGCAATGTGTTTTGATTACTAAGTTATGAAATATGATTTAACATTATCATTAAAATGAATATATTTTCATTGTATATTAAGGCCTGTCACTGCTAAACTCTTCTTTCTGCAATGAGAATTTTTCCTGGTGCTGAAAATCTGGAGAAGGATGTGAAAAGTTGTAAATTTAACTTTTCTGAATTCTAGAATTGTTCTTGGGGAAAGACGCAAACTTAGAAGTGTTAGAATAGTTTCAGAAAACAATTCTACAAAAGAAACATTGGAAAACTCTGTGGACTGCATAATGGTTTGCTATCAATACCTTTTGGTCTAATTTTCTGAGGAAAAAAGTGCTTGGAGAATTTCTATTTATTTTGTGATGAAGTGAATTTCATTTTCTGTAAACACAAAAAAATTACCTAATTTGAGAGGGGTAAGAATAATGTTTTTATATGACTAGAAAAAATTATTTCTTTTTTCTTTCATTCTTTTTCTTCTTTTTTTTTTTTCTTAAATATTTTTAAATTCAAATATTTTAATCTTAAGAAAACTAATGTTTGGCATGGCTAAGCATATCATTGAGGAACACATGGAACTTTATAAAATGTCTATTGCAAAATGCTCTGCTTGCTGAAAAGTTAATTTGAGGTTCAGGTGTAATAAATTAGTAAGAGAATGGGTAATTCAGGCTACATATTCTATACAGGAGTATATTTTGGCTGCAAGTTTGTGGTATGGACTAAAATTATGCAAGTATAATTGCAGATTTTGAAAAGCTGCATTGAAATTTACTTAAATCTTATTGTTTTTAGTCCTAGTTGAAAGTACAGGGCTTGATTCAGTGACAAGATTTATTGAACATAATTGTGTTGCAGTGAACTACAGCAATTTCATTAAGGGAAGACATCCTTCTGCAAAGGGCAAGCACTGTGAGCCTTATGTTTATCTTATGCACATCCACATAAGCATGTTCAGTCAGTTCAGCTCATATATCCATAATCCTACCACAGTTAGTGTTTCAAAAGCGAAGGAATGTGCAAATGCCGGTTTCATTATGAATTTGATAAAGAAAAGGGTGTGCAGAACAGATATGCACAAAAGGGAAGTCGGGAGAGAACTGGAAGATCATGTTTTAATCAGAGATGTTGAGTCTGAAACTTTTTGCTGTCCCTGTTAAGTCCACCAGAATCATGCAGTTTTCCTTCCTTCCCCTCTCCCTTTGCCCATGTACAGCAGTCACCTAATGAAAACACTTCCTCAGTTACTGTAGTGCCCCAGATGCTGATGAATATTACAAATTATAGAGATGAAAAAATAATAATTTGAAGGACCTATTGGTTTGTAATGAATTATGTGGTTTTGTTCTGTTTTGTTTTCTCTCTTAACTACAATGCATTTTTTAGTGTTCTAGTATAATCCAATTAAAAACTTCTACATTCTGTTCTTCAAAATTAAAATTATTTAAAATCAGTCAAAACATCAGCAAAACCACTAAATTTGTAGAAACAAAGAGTTCTGTTTTTAACCTTATTAGCCTTTAAATAAAAACCAGAATCTAGAATGACCACATGTAAGAGATTTAAATATCGCAAGTGTTTTAGGCACTTTTAGGATTACTGAAGGACTTTTCTTTTCAAATTATGCAAAGAAGCAAGTGCTTATCTGCACCACCAATACCCATACTCTTCTCTCTCTTTCGCCCTCCTCTAAAAATGCCTCCTGAATTGAATTTGGACTGTGAGTTAAGCCACCTGACAGGAACTTGAGGTAAGGTAAAGGTGGTACAATTATCTTAAAGGCGGTCCAGTTATCTTAGGTCTAAGGAAAAACAAGCAAGGCTTGGGGGAGAAAAATATATCCATGTGGAAAGCCAACTCAGCAGTTGTGTTGAAGAAAATCTTTGGATTAGTGAAAATGTGAATTAATTAGTGAAAATAATCTCTGGGTTCGCTGAGGGGAGGCCATAGCCCCCAGATTCATTTACTGAGGCCTTCTAGCAGAGGAGTGCAAGTGATCCACAATGCTGCTGTAAAAGACAGTGTAAAATATCCTTCTCACAGGGAGGGTGCTTTGGTGTTCCTACACAGAGCTGAACATACATTAACCCATTGAACTCTCTGTTTCACAGGACCTCTACCACAGATAAGCCCAGGGCGAACAGGACAAATGGGATGCTTCTGGATCCACAGGGTAGTGCCTGTCCTTCCACTTAATCTGTCTCTCTCTCACTCTCTCTCCCTGCTTTTCCCTTTCCTATTTCTATCTCTCTTTACCTCATAATTACTGTGAAATAAAATCTGTTCTATTGACTTTGGTATGTGGTCTTGTTTGTATCTTAATTTGGGCAAAGGCATCTATCTGATAATCATGATACTGAGATTCATAACTTTATTTTTCTCTAGCCATTGCATGATACTCTCCACTGACCCAAAGTGCTTTTGAAAATAGTACAGCTCCCTTTGAGGGAGACTGGTGGTTCCTTGTGCACAAACTCTTGGAAACTTTGCTCCAGCTGCCCCTTGAAGGGTTTTGTATGAGAGCTTCTGGGGACAGTGGCTCTTCTGGATGGACAGTGTAAAGTAAATATTTTGTTGTCCTTCCTGGAAAAAAAGTTCTATTAGCCGTACATTCCTAGAGTGGAGTTGGTATGGAAAGATTTGGGATAATGAGCGATTGGTTATGCAAAAATTTGAAGACGAGATAATGCTATCTTCACAAGATTTGTGAGATTTGTTCCTCCTGTTATATGAGGAAAACAAAAAAAGGCTGCAGGAAGAGTCACTGCTTGCTGCAAAATGTGATTGTGTCCAAAAGCTTCAGGCAGAGCTTTGGAATGTGGTGAGAGAGAGAATTTTATAGGCAGAATTGTAGGATGTAGAGCCTATAAAACATTTCTGAAACAGGGTCTAGTAATTCAGACCTTTTGCTCTGCTCAGTGGAGGAGTTGAGACTAGATGAACAAGTCTCTTGTTCTGACAAAGAACAAAAGGTAATGTTTGCATTGACATCTGATGATGAGGAAGTAGCGTGCTAACCCTTAATTGAAACTGAAACTTCAAATTACTACCTGAGTTAGCAAACTCCTACTAAAATGGTGCCATGTACAACTTCCGAGATCAAAATCTGATCATAAATCAGTCAAGATTGTAATCCAGTCAATATTAATGCAGAGGGATGCCAGACAGCAAAGAGTTAAAATCACTGGAGTAAATGAAACAAGGATTATCTGCCAAACTGATAAGATTAATTCATGGCTCCAGGGTGAGATCGAGAAGTGTGCTAAAAGCCCTAAAAGGAACCCAGTTCAAGCAGTTAAAACATTCCCTAACTCACAAGCTGCAGCGCTTGTCAGATTTTTATAGGCAGTATCACTCCCTCCAGGCATGAAATTAAGAAGAGGAGCCCCCCCTGAAAATATGAAGGAAACAACAAGCACTTCATGTAATAGAAGTTGGAACTACACCTAAGAGATATCAAGTTCTCGCTGTTAAAAAACTTGATTCACTGAGGAGTAAAGTGTCAGGAAGTTTGCATTGTTTTCTTTTTCTGGGAATGCCAGCACCCCACCACTGGAGATCAAAGGCAGAGAGGTGGAACTGCCAGAAGATTTACCAGAAAATGCTCACAGATAACTATGAAGATATGGTAATCATTTCTGTCTTAGGCCGTTTTAGATTTTGGTTACTTTTATGATAGATACAGGAGTGCCAGCATTTCAAAGTCAGTGCTTTAGTATCATTATACCAGACAAGATATTTTTCCTTCTTTTTTGTAATTGGTCTATATTATGCCAAGTTTTCACTTTTCTTAATATAGGAAGCTGCCAACAGATGAACTGTGTGGGACCAACAGAACTTTCAATTGCCACCACAACTGCTCATATTATTAGTTTATTAATGTTTATGATTTGTTTGTTTTCATCACAAGTGACTTATTGGGAGATTAAATACTAGTGAGCCTATTTAAGGGATTGTTTGATTCTGCTAAATTTAATTTGTCTTTTTATCATAAAAAAATGGTGTGGGAAAAGCTTTTCCTTTTGTCTTACACTTGCATAATTTGTCTCAACTAAATTTAGCCTGGGAGTTGGTACCAGTATATGTGCATACTTGGTGTTATACAAATAGGTGTTAATTTTCCCAGTTCTGCTCTGAAGGCTTTAGATTTCTTTATGATTTCACTAAATTTGTCAGAGATATTGACCAGTGAACTAAATAATCTTAAGAAAAGAGAAGAAAATATTAAAAATGGAAGAGTGTTGTGTCCCCCTTCCTAAACCAGGACAGACTGCAGATATGACAAGGTTAAAATATAGAAAAGCCTTATTTCAGCTCTGAAGCAACTCTTTCTGTAACCATTTCTTTGAACCAAATATATTATTGATCATTAAACATTCCAAAGTAAATCACAGACTTGTACTCTCACCTGAGGTCCTCTATATACTGTTTGGTTTCCTATCATATCTGCTAAGAAGATATTTTAACTTTACCTCATTTCTTTTATTTATGCTAATCAATATGGTAACTAAAATACACTCTGCACCACATGCGTGTCTCAGTTTTGGGTGCAACTTACTGTGGTTTCAATCAGAGAAAAAAATAAAGCTACATGGGATAATACAACTCAGTTTGAAAGGGAATTAATTTCACTTATGACTCTTCAACAATAAAGTCACAGCTTTTGATTTTGTGTCAGGATTAAATTACAATGGAGCTGAATTTTATGTCCTGGACAATAGAGTAAGGGTTTGATGTAAAGATGTGTTTGCATAAATTCTTTTTTATAAATATTTGATTTACATCCAGTGATTTTATTAGTCTGTAAAGTACAAGACTAGATGAAATACACTGTCATAACCAATAGAATAAGTGTTTGATGCAGGCAAAGCTGGATTCCACTCTCAGCTGTCTTTCTAAAAGCTGTCTTTTTTATTCTTCAAACCCGCCTTTCCTGTTCTGAGTTGTTCTTGTACTATTTCTAAAATTGGCTTTTTACATTAAAACATTAAAACAAATGTGAAAGCAGAGATATTTTTATTACTCCCTTCATTATGAGGCATCTGTACCTGACTTACAAAGTTCAAGGAGGAATTTTAAAACATAGGCAACATGTCAACAACTCTGGCTGTCACGTCACACAGTCATCGGGCCTACAGTATAGAATGAACTGGAAGGGCAGGATACATTCTCTGTATCCTAACACAAAACAGGGTTTGGTTCATATACTAAGTTGAGTCCAGAACAGTGTCAAAATTTCTACGAAATTTTCCCTTTGAATTTTCTAAAAATTGAGCTGCGCTCCAGAAGGTAGCTGCCTATGCTGACAGGTACGAGGGGTAACTGTGGAAAGCATGTGATTATGTGAAATAAATGAAACATGTATTTCTCCTCTCTTTCTAAGTTGGTAAGTTTTGATCCTGTTGACCAACTGAACCAAAATGAAGGAGAAATTTCCCAGGTAAGATCCTCTACCATCTGCAAAATTAGGAATCTTCATGTGGAATGGAGATCTTTATGTATTGCTGCTGAGTTAGTTTTAGCTACTGGACACTGAAGGCTCAAGCAAAGACCTTTCATATGGGAAAAATCAGCATTCACAGATAGAATCAATTCCAAATTAGGAATTTACTGAGAGCTAGATAAATAGCTCTTTCTTATCCCAATGTTAGTGTCTTCTTCTGTTGTATCGCCAATGCAGGGGTGGGCCTCTTACATTTTGAACTCCCTCCGACATCTTAGCTTGCTTCTGAAAAAAAAATAATTTTATGTAATATGAATTATATAATGAAAAATTTATAACTGCTTTTATGAAGTCATATGAGGGAAATTATTTTGGAAGCATTTTTTTAGAATAATAACCAGAAAAAAAAAAAAAAAAAAAGGCTGAAGGGAAATCAATAGACCAGAAAAGCTTTATTTAGTGTTTCATAAATTGAAATCCATGGACTGATAAAGCTGATGCAGAAAGCAAGGAAGTGTTTAACGCATGGACTGGAGCTTATCTGGCTCTGTCACTTGGGCCTGCGACAGGAGTGGGTCACACCCCAGGAGCAGGATGACCCAAGGTGTGACTAGAGCACTCGCTCTACGGCTTTTTGGCTGTCAGTCTGAGCTCTGAGGAGACAAGGATGAGAGGGAGGTCTTTTGCATCAGATAGCAGAGGATTTATTGGTCTGGGGAATCTTGGGGGCAAAAGACAGAAAATGCAACTGTGCAGCAGCTGAAATAGGGAGGCGGTTCAAAGGGCATCAGCTAATCAGAGATGTCCTGGGGAGGGTAAAAGGCAGGGTTCACAAAATCATCATCCAATGAGGGAGGGAGGGGGGGAAAGTTGGGTCACATGGACTAATCAAGCGTCAAAGTTTAGGGGATTTCCAAAGAGGAATTCCAAGCATGTGGTGGGCCTAAGACAGATTGACAGGAGACTCAGGGTAGATTGACAGCTTGGGGTGGGAGGGTGTCATTTGGATCAAACCATCAACTTGGCCAATAACAGAACATACCATTAACAAAAAACACATTGCAACAAGTGTTGGCTTACCTACTAAAGTCTGACATAATCAGAACTAATTGTTATGCAATACATGGAACAGCTGGGTATCTCATGGGAACAAAAAAACTCAAGAATATGATTATAAATTGTAACTTTCAAAAACTTATATTAAACATGATAATTAGAACATTATCTGTGTATTGTTTTCAACCAACAGTTCAATAACATATGCTTGCCGATTTTTCAGTTTTTCATTGTCACTTCTTTTATATCTACAAATGAAGCTTTGTTCACTTTCAAACATATCCAAATGCCCCAGTGTTTTCCTCAAGGGCTGGTATTGTGACTGGCACTGCTGATAACATCTTGGTCAGTGACGTACAGTGGGACTGAGCAAACCTCAGCCAGTTTGCCACAGACACCAAGCTGTGTGGTGCAGCCAACACATTGGAGGGGAGAGACACCATCCAGAGGGACCTGGACAGGCTTGAGAAACAGACCTTTGGAAAGTACATGAAGTTTATCAAAACTTCCAGCACAAGCACAGGCTGGGCAGAGAATGGAAAGAGGGCAGCCCTAAGGAGAAGCATGTGGGGTGTTGGTGGACAGTAACCTCAACTTGATCCTTGCACTCATAGTCCAAAAAGCCATCTGTGTCCTGGGCCACAACAAAAGCAGCATGGACAGGAGGGAGAGGGTGCTCACTCTGCTCCTCTATTCTACCCTTGTTAGATCCCACCTGGAATATTGCTTCTAGTGCTGGGCCCACAACACAAGAAAGAAGTGGGATCAAGTAAGGAAACAAGACACTAAGTTGATCGGAGGGTGGAACATCTCTCCTCTGAGGGCAGGCTGAGAGAATTGAGGCTATTAGCCTGAAGGGGAGGAGGCTTTGGGGAAACCTTACCATGCCTTTTAGTACGTAAATGGGGCCTACAGAAAAGCAGGACATATAGTGATAGGACTAGGGGGGAATGGCTTGAAACAGAAAGAGGGAAAATTCAGACTAGTTATAACAATGGAACCGTTTACTATGAGAGTGATAAGACATTGGGACAAGTTGCCCAGAGAAGGGGTGGGTGCCCTTCCCCTGAAAGTGTTAAGGCCAGGCTGGATGGAGCTCTGTGAAATCTGGTCTATTGGAAAGTGTCCCTGCCCATGGCAGGGGAGTTACAACTTGATTATCTTCCATGTCCCTTCCAACCCAAACAGCTCTATGCTTTTAGGATTCTGCAATTTTGCAAATACTAAATCTTTGCAATCTACTTCTGAGAATTTATGAACTTATAATTTGCCTAAAGTTTTGGGTTACTTTTTCTGCTTTTCAAAAATATTCATCAGAGAGAGACAGAACAATGAATTATGAACTTTAAACTATAGCCTTACATTTGGATGTGCTTATTGTGTGAAAAGATACAGATAAGGTTAGAATGACAGGTCTTCCAGTTGTTTAATTATTTTACTTTATTTTTTTTTTTTTGAGCCTAAATTTCAACACAATTCAAAGGCTTGTCTGTCTAAACAGACTTACTGTCTTCCTTTGAAACATATTGCCTCTGATGGTTAAATAATTTTCCTGATTATCATCCAGAATCCATGAAAGTAGCATAGTAACATTTTATGAAACAAGTATGACATCAAGTAGGACGTATGTACAATGCAGCTGACCTGTTAAAAAATTCATTCATTCATCTTGTCATTATTATCCCTCCTCAGTCCCACCTACCTCTGCACTGTCTCCTGCTGTCAGGTGGCTCATGATGATCATGTCCTCTGGTTAACAGCAGGTGTGAGCTCTGAAGACTTCTGCAGGGCCATTTATACAAAATTCATCCTATACATGACATGGAAGATGTGCCATGAAGGAGAGAAAGGAGGGAAAAATGGGCCCTCACAATCACACTCAGATTTCAAGATGCAGACTAAGAATAAAAAGTCTCAGTTCTTTGTCATACCTGTCCATTCTCAATCAGAGGTTCAGTGAACAAATGGAGTTCTTAATGACCCTTAATGATTAGTCTTATTAAGTCCTCTGCTGGCTTCTGTTGTTTGAACAGAGGTTCCACCTTTGGAGAATATGTGCATAAGAAAGAAAGATTCAACCTCCCTGTCTTACCTTGTAATAATGAGTGCCCTAGGGGATAAAGCACACACAGCTGCTAGTTCAGTGTGCTTGAAGTTCAGCAGGTTGTGAAGTCTCATTCAGTTGCTGCATCTGCCTTCAACTTTGCAAAAGGCCAAACTTTCTTATAATGGAGAAAACAAGGTCTTCGTCCTACTGCTAGTTCCTTTTAAACTACATTCTCAACCTTTCCCAGGTTAAGTCACTCAAAAGCTTTCAGGCTCCTTTTGCTCCAAACTAAATCTTAGTGCTACTTTTGAGTTCAACATTTTGTAAAATATGTCTTGGTTTCTGTCCCCTAGATTCTCACCACATTACTTATTCTTTCAAATAGTTTTCTTTTTACAGACCAAAGATGTAAATGAATAATGGATTTACCTAGAATATTAAATATTTGTTCTAAATAACTTCCAATGTGCATGTTTATATTAAATGTTTATTTATTTCCTTTAAGAGCTGCATGACCAACAGCCTAATGATTTCAGTTACAGTTCTGCAAGTTATGCCTTCATAATAGGAAAAGAAGAGCTCCTTATTTTGGGAAGGTTTCAAAATAATTGTCTTTATTTTTTACAGTATTATTTCTCATGACAAAGAATTCCAAGTGCTTTTTCTTCACATTGATAGCCAAACTTCATCGCTACCTGTGCTAAAGCAATATGCTTGAGAATTGGCCATCACATATTGCAATTTCCTCTGAACAGGTCCAAACTTTCCATAGAAACTAGAGAATAACACCTAGCAAAGAATAAATTGCTGACAAAATGCAGAAAACAAATAGCTGTGGGAATGTATAAAGAACATATTGGAGGCAGAGTGCAAAGTGTTTGCAAGAAATGGAAAGTCTATCCTTAATGCTAGATATTATACCCAAGTCTGTTCTTTAAAAGCTTACATTTTAGTATCACTTTTTGTGTACTTTTATACTCAAATTCAAATGGATGTGCTACACAATGGAAAAAAAAAAACCAAACAAAAAGCATTACAGGAGAAGAGGAAAAGACTGAGTACTTCTTAAGAATTGCTTTCTCTCTGCAGATTTACTTTGTGCTGAAGCTGACAGTTTCAGTGAAAGAAAAAAGTCAAGTGTCTAATATGCTTCCTCTCCCAGTAGACTTTTGACATTGACTTTAAAGGAATTTATATAAATGTAAAAAAACCAAAGAGGAAAAATTAAAATAGAACATCTGATTTACTTTTACATTCCACGTGGGCACCAGTTCAATTCTGTTAATGTCAATGGAGCTAAAATGAGACAAAATTAGAGCAATGAATTATTGTATCTGGTCTCTCAAAACATATTACATAAGAATTATGCAACAACAACATAAGTTACTTTCTCTTCAAAAAAATTACTTCTGTGGATGTTTCATTACATGTTTGTAGTGTTTTGAAACACAGTTGCCAGATAGACCAGATAGTCTCTCTTTACTGTAAAATGTATTTGATCTTTGCACACTGGTGAAGACACTGAACCATCATATTTTGATATAAAAAGTGATGCAATTCCTTGTCTTCATTGGGATTAGATATCTTCATCTACAGCAACTTGTCATTGTCAAATTAATAACTTTCACAAACAGTAAGACAAAGTCCAATAATTCACAATAGATTGCTAGCATTAATTAGAAAAATAGTTCCAGAAAGAAGTTTGGTGAGTTTGGAAATAAGAAAATTACCATACTATACTAAATGAAGTCATCCTCCAAAAAGTCTAACAGCCAAGAAAACTGACTCAGCTTATCAGAGGTTGCAGTGGCTGGACAAAAGAGACCTACAGTAGAGGAATTTTGATTTTCATGTCTGTTGACCATTGTCTCACCCTTTGGAAGAGAATATTGTCAGAAATATAATGGACCTCCTTATACCTCAACAGTTGCAGTATACTCTTCTTTGTGTCAAATAATTTGTTAAGAAAAATCCCATGACTGTTTCAACAAGACAGGCAGGAATTCTGGCACAATGGGCTTGGTACAACTGGCATTCTGGCAGAATGCCCTACCCTACAAAAAATGATCAAGAGATGGGGATTACAGTCAACTTCCAAACTATAGTGTTAGGTAATGTCCAAAAAACAGCAGCTGTAAAAAGCACTTGAAGTCACCATAGATAATCAGCTGAGGAGAACTCCTACTGTAATGCTACTACACAAAATAACTTAGCACGGTCTTTGATTGTTTAAAACAGGATACCCCTCCTTCATATATACCTGATTTATTAATGTTTGGGTCCTTCTTTTTGTCTCCATTTCACAAAATCATTGAGAAATATAAAATGGTCCCAAAAAACTCCATAAATATTTTTTAGCTTAAAACTTGCCAATTTCAAGCTTATTTTTTCTGGAAATTAACATATTTAGACTATAACTAATCTGGATTTTATAGACTGCAGTTGCCGCTCAAGTAGCCTAGAAAGATATTCCTACAGACATGGGATATTTTCTGCTAGTAGAAACAGTAGAAAATTTTTACCAGTAGAAATTTCTGCAAGTCCTTTTTTCTATTTTGGTATAAAAGGGAGGCTGGGGAAACTTGTTAGTACCAATGAAATGCTAACACAAATTGGAGCTGCACCTCACTAGTGGGTGTTATATTTCATGTTGGATTGAACAGGTGAATATTGATATGCCACCAACTCCAGCTCTTCTTAACAGAGAATTGGGAATATCACCTTGCAGTAGGTATTGTTACAGAAACACTGTAAAAAGAACAGCTAAAGTAGATCATCAATAATAGTATTATGCAGGTAATTAACCTTTTGTTTTAACCTTAATTTAGAAGTAAATTATTAGGTTAGATGCTATCCATCAAAATGAGGTCTGCTTTAATGTGAAGACAAAATTATAAAGCAGTTTAAAAGACCACTTAAGGATCTGAAAGGCACACCCCAAGAAGATTAAAAACAGAACTAAAGTCAATACATTTACAGCCAGCTGTATCATAAATTTTCACTTACTAAAGAGAAATAAACTGTCCTACTTTCAGGTTGGGCAGTCAAAATCATCAAGTAGTCAATACTACCTCTCTTACCTTCACTCAGACCTTGTAAATGCAACATAATATGTATTTTATCTTTCTGCCCTGGTATATAACATCAGCTATTCTTGAAGTACCCCATATTCTTCTCCACAATTTTTTGTAATTTTTCCTATGCTAAGCACTCAGACATTTCCTGTTTTTCCAGAAAAATGTTGGATTCCTCTTCCCAAATGCTGTAGGACTTAAAATACAACATCACATCACAGGGCCAAAGAGGTTTCCAGCTTAAGAAGCCTTTGGTGCGTGCTGTTTGCTAATCAGTGTGTCATAAAACACTGTTAAACAAGACTATCACAGGTTGCTAAGCTGGAGGTTTGGAGCTATACTCAGATACTGAAATATGGTTGTTAAAAGGCAAAGCTGTCAATTCATTCAGAAACAGACTAAAATATTATGTTTGTGCTATCAACAAGAACATATTATTGGTAAAACCAGATCAAATATGGAATTACATAATTGTAAAACCTATTAATTTTTTTTAGCAGAGCTGTATGAATCAAGTGATATTCTAAGAAATAAACAGTAGTTCAGACTTTTAAGAAGGAGATAACTTTTATAGCTCTTGCTTCCTTTTTGTGCTGCTTAACTAACATTCATGTAAATCTCCATGCCTATAAACAGCAGCAATACCTTAAGTTGCAATGATCAACAGATGCACACTCAAGTAAAAGACACTGCACCTTGCTATTAAAAATTACAGAAATATAATACCTCACATTCATATATTTATTCCTTACATATTGTAGATAATTTTAAAAATATATAACTTTGGCATTAAATATTTGAATTAAACAGGAAAGGAGGAATTTTTGCTTCACAGAACCATGTGTAGATTTTCAATAACACTGAATACTCTCTGATGTCAGATTCCTGTTGTAACATGACGAATTTTAGCAAACATAAATTCTTACTCAAATACAGCCACTACACAAATGCTTTTTTAAGTTTAATTATTTTAATTTTTACTCCAAATACAAATAAATTGTCTTTTACATAATTGATATTCACTGCCTTTCAGCAATGCCTTGCTTTTGAACAGGGTTCCCAACAGAGCTGTTTAGGAAGAATTAATTGAAGCAAACAGATTTGCTTTTACCATGCTGCTATTTGGCATCTACCCTCGTCTGTCATTTTTCCCGCATTCCTCACAATATAAAAAGGATATAAAACTAACAGAGAACATCCAAAAGAGGGTTATGAAGGTGCTGGAGAAGGACCTTGAGGTGAAGCCATATGAGGAGTGGCTGAGGTCACTTGGTCTGTTCAGCCTGGAGGACACTGAGGGGAGACCTCACTGCAGCTTCTTTGTGAGAGGAAGAGGAGGGGCAGCACTGATCTCTTCTCTGTGGTGACAGTGACAGGACCTGAGGGGATGGCCTGAACTTGGGTCAGGGTAAGTTTAGGTTGGATGTCAGGAAAAGGTTCTTTCCCCAGAAGAAAGTTGTGCACAGGAACAGGGTCCCCAGGGAAGTGGTCACAGCACCAAGCTTGACAGAGCTCCAGAAGTGTTTGGACAATGCTCTCAGGGACATGGTGTGAGTATTGATGCATCTTGTGCAGGGGCAGGAGTGGGACTTCAGTGATCCTTGTGGGTGCCTTCCATCTTAGGATATTCAATTATTCCCTGATTCTATGAAAATCAAGGACTTCTAAACTGTTATTAATATGTATCGTTTAATTATGAATTACTTAATATGAGTCTATGAATAGATTTGGCCAAGAAAAATGAGTTGCTCTTCATTATGCAGCTCAGCAAATGCTCATCACTATTTTTAAAACAAGACAGTAATATCGATCATTATTTATCCTAAGAATTCACAGAATTTGTAGAGCTCATAGGAAGTTGTAGTCTGCTATGAATTTCTTCTCAGTCTCCTCTTTTCCGGGCTGAACAAGCCAAGTGATCTCACCCATTCCTCATATGCCTTCCTTTCTAGAACCCTTTATGATCTTTGTAGCCCTCCTTTGGACACATTCTAATAACTTTATATCTCTTTTGTACTGTGGTGACCAAAACTGCACAGAGGACTTGAAGTAAGGTTGCACCAGCACAGAGAAAAGCAGGACAATCCCCTCCTTTGATCAGCTTTTAAGTTTGCTGACGAAGGAAGACTCCTGTCATTGCATTTACAGAAGAGGCAATGCTCCTATAACTGTCTGTAGGACCTCCTGTTTCCCAGAGCTAAGTATTTCTACCAGGTTGAAAAGAAATAAATCTTAAAATAAATTTTATCTAGGGGAATGCGTGCATTTCTTTATAACTGCAATGAAGATGCACTGCACCTCCACGGTACTATTCTCAGGATAATGGAAAATTATGATTGAAAAAAAACCCCAAAAAATAGAAGTGTTATTCTACTGAACTGAATATTTCAAGTTATTCAGAAAAAAAAGTTAAAGACGCAAGAATGAACACAGCTGCAGTAGGATGAATGTACCTCTGCAAATAGTATTTAAGCATTTACTTTCAATGTCTGGTAAAAATGTCAACAACATAACACTCTTCAGAAACAAATGTACCTCATTTTCAAAATATGAGGTCTCAACATGCAGTATTTGAATTTTTCAACTCAAAAGTTTTAGCTTATCCTACATTTCTTGGGAGATTTTCCACTAAAATACTGTTCATAAAAGTCAAAATGTCAGATATCACTAGACATATTATGAAATCTAATAGATTTTAAATAATTTGTATTGCTATTCCTTAGAGTTTAAATAGTGAGATTCTAAAAGGGTATTTTCCATTCTGCTTTCCCTTATTTTTGTCTTGAATGTTCATATCACATTGTCTTTTCAAAAAGAAATGAAAAAACAAAAATAGAACAGGAAAAAAACTTACATTTTGTTTTCTATGTAACTTTCCATATGTAACTTGAATTTTTGTTGTTGATGTTGAAATAGGCTTTCTACTAGTGGAATTAACAGAGTTTTTTGAGGAGGAAAGGTTCTTCTATATAAGGTAAAATTTTGGGGGGTTTGGTTTTTTTGTTTTCAAATGCTGCATTTTCATGATGTATACCATGGAGCAGGTAAAGAAACATTCTTTTCTTTCATCCAAGACATTAAAATATACTTTGAATGGAAATTATGTATTTTTCATTTGAACTGAAGTTTTCCTTTTTGTTTTTTCTTTCATTTCAAACACAACATAAGTGAGTTTTATGAGTCATGAAAAAATTCTTTGAAACAATGCTGCAGTCTAGAGGAAACATTTTTTTACTTTTGAGTGACTTACTGAATAGTAAATAGCTTTTCTGAAAATAGCTTTCTGCAGTTACAGAGTCTAATGTGAAAACAAAGCCTTATGACATAAGCTTTCCATCTCAAATTTGATTCTGAAGGAATACTCACATCTCTTCACATCTTGTCAATACATCTCCTTGCCAAAAGACAAGCAATTCTTTTTCTTAATTGTGTGTTTGAGAAATCTCAATTAAAAAAAGTGAGCTGGCTAGCCTCCTGAAGTGAGTGGATATCACCAGCATTTCCTCTCTTCCATTCATAAGCATCTAGAGCTGCTCCACTTATAGAGAACTCAAGAAATCTTGTGAAAAATGTCCATGGAAGGATTCTTCCATGTCAGGTTTAAGACAGAGAAGATATGACACATCATCCATTACAAAACCTTTCTGACTCTGAAGTCATCCTGCTACACAGAATGTTTTCCTAAGCTGAGTTTTTATTATTATTATTGCTGCTCCTAAGGGAGGAAGAAGAAAGCTTTTAATTATGTTGTAAATTTGCTTGTTATTTGCTGGTGCTGAAATTTCACATTACACTGCTTAGATGCTCCTACTAGAATTAAGCATCATGTGATCTGTACAGTATCATAAAATAATGAGATCATATACCTTACATACAGATTATGCATCACAGAGGACTTTACCATTGCCCTCATGCTGTTTGCAGCAGCCCTTATGCTGACTGCTTATTAGCTTTGCACAGCACAGTCTCAAGCAAAACAAAGGATGCATTTACTGACCAATTTCACTAATCCTTTGTGGGACAAAAATGCTGAAGAATACTCTGAAGAATCCAGCTAAGAGAATATTTTCTTCCTTTATTTGTTCTGATGATGTAGATGGAAGAAATCAAAGCAAAATCCTTCCTACGTTGATATGAAAAGTGAAAGAGGAACTGTATTTATAGACTTATGTTGCCAGTTAGAGAACAAAGAGACAAACAAATTTTTCTGAAGCATAGCTAAATTGATAGCTATGCTTGTCCTCTGTATGAATCCCTTAATGAAATCAAACATATTACAATCACTCTATTTTCTTCTGAGACATCATCATCTTACAAAAATAAAACAAAAACAAACAAACAAACAAACTAAACTAAACTGAAAAAAAAAACCAAAACAAAGCAAAACAGAAGCCTAGTACTTGTATACTTGTCATATACTTCAATGTTTATTATATCAGTGATAATAGGACATCAGCAAGATTTGGTTATAAGACTCATTCAGAACTTTAGAACTCCATAGCCATCTTTTTGGTATAAGTCACATTTTCATGTCTGAGTTATGGGTATCAAGTTTTAGAGGCAAGTTTAGTATGTTCCGTTTGGGAGTCCAGACATTGGTAGTACATTGCTACATCCAGTAGTCATTTGCATTATCAGAAAATTCAATACTGGAAGACATTTAAAATTGTGTGGACGAGTTAGTATGGATGCAATGCTTTCTCCTGAATGTAGATGTCTAACAGCATTTAAATGTTCTAGGATATCCAGCATGAGAAGAATCTTCCAGAACTGCAAGTCATAGGATAAAACTCTAAGCCAGAAGCTTTAAATGTCATGAGAGAGGTCATTTCTTGTGAATGTTATTTTTGAGATGCATTGTTTGCATTCTCTTGTATACCAAAAATGTATCATTTTTTAGTAGCAAAACTGCTTTTCCTTAAAAAAAAATCTGTAATGATGCAGTTTTCTGAAATTCACTGAAAATTTTCCTTCAGAGTTATGTCATATAAAAAAGGACAGCTGTATAGGATTTTATTTCTATGTGACTCTGGCACCCAAATCTGCAGCATTTTTTATTTGCAGGCTTCAAAGAAAGAAAATATTCCTTGTAGAACAGCCTACAATGGCTTTGGATTAACATTTTTTTCCCCTGATAATTAAAGAAAATATAAAAGATAAAGAGAGAATGACTGTTTCAAGTTTTCAGTTAAACTTTGAAGTCTCTAAAACAACGCTTTTACAAAGCTAGCTGCTCTGTCCTAGCCAAACAATGTCATATATATTAATTCATGAGCAAATCTCATCTATCCCAGAAAGAAACTTTACTGCTATTTTTTCAACAGGTGATATCCCTTATGTCTGAGAAAAGAACATGATCTGTTATTACCTCCAGTCTACAGGGTTCCTCCATTCATCCCTTTCATTGATCACCTGAGATTTGGGGGGGAAAAAAGGAAAAAAATGCTTTATCTGGGATTGAAAGATATAACTGAATATTTTGTAACTACCACTTATGTTGTAAGAATGCATCAATCTATAGTCATTCCAACAACTGTATTTTATGTATATTTGATGTTCAAACTCTTGCTTTTGTCAGTTATTTTGCCTTTTTTACATGGAGATTCTCTCCCAGATTTGTCCTAAACTAGGACACCATGTCAGTATAAAATGTTCAGCCTTTCCTCCCAGCTTTCTATCATGTACCAGTAGCCATGAGTGCACTCTGATCCATTGTATGGGTCAGTAATGAAGTTTCATGAAACTGGCCCCAATATCCACCCCTTGGTTTCATTACTGTTGACCAGTTTTCAACTGGTCTACTCGACACTTCTTACAAGCCTTTACACTTGTCAGTTCAGCTAGTTTCAAGTCCATTTTGTTATCTCAAATTTCATCTGACTGTCTATAAAGCATTTTTGAGAAAATTGTCAATTGGTTCAGCACAGATTACCCTCTGTGGTCACTGCACCCAGTTATCTTATTAAGCTGGGAAGCAATATTTCCACAAAACCAAATTGATTTTGAAAAGGTGAATGTTCACTTACCACTAAACAAACTCCAAGATATAGGCAAATCAGAGCACAATACATTTTAAGGAAGAGGTAGATTGGAAGGGGAGCTCATTCTTTCAGTATTGTCTTTTGTATTTATTTAAAATGAAAATTCCTACTCCAAATTTTACTTTCATCTAAAACATTACAAGAAGTCTAAGAAATGCAGCTTTATACATGCAAGAAGAATATTTCAATCCCAAAGGTAATGCTTTAGAAAGGGTAGCTGACTGAAGAAATGTGGGGAGTGGAATATTATTACATAATGCGTTCACTACTGAGATAATGCAAAAGCTAATGAGTAAATGCATTCCAGAAATAAAAAAAAAGAAATTTGAGGCTGTGACTATACAATAAGGAGTACACATCATAATGGGGGTTTATACTTGTTTCAAAGATTTTATTCCAGCCATTGCAATTATAGCTGTAATTCTGCACCAAAAATAAAAGTAGAATTTAATGTGTGTTTGCATTTCATGTGTAGGCAACAATACACATCTAAAGTCCAGGTACTGTTTCTGGAATCCATGATCTTTTTTGTGAATTTTAAGTGAATATAATTAAGTATTATATTATAGTATAATGTTACTATATAATTAATAATATATAAGTATAATAAGTATAATATTATTAAGTAATATAACTTAAGTGATATAATCAGAAAATTACAGCACTTCCCTTCACTCTGCTGTATCCAAATTCTTCTTCACTGAGCAAAAGTAATCTCTTGAAAAGTAATTAAAACGCTTAATCTGAAAGGAAATTGACTAAAATTTCAAGACCTTTACAGTTGTGGAGACAGAAACCCACACATGTTGACCTAAGACTTGTCATCCTTGGCCTTTAAGCTACTGTATTTCCATTCCTCCAATTCTAGATTACTTTTTCTTGTGCTTAATTTCATTATCCACATTATTGAGTTACTGCAAATATATTGGAGAAATGGAAAAGTTGAAAATTTAAATATATTTACCTTGTAACAAGCCCTAAGACATGACCGATTCAAAGGATAGAATGGACATTTTGAAATAAAAACAAAGTTTCTAAGCATTATCTCCCACACTTATTCAGTAAAAAAAAACCAAATAATGCTCTGGCGGCTGACTGCTATTCTGAACTGTTGACATTGGCTGGCTAGGTGACATGAAAAAATCATACCTACCTTACTGCTTTATCTTTATGATAAAAATGTAGAAATTATATTATAGTTTGTACACTATTTCAACATCAATATTGTTAAATAAAAATAAAATATTTAGCAAAAAATATTTATCTAGCTCAAAAAATAAAACTTTTCAATACTACACATAGAACCAGAAAACTAAAACAATAACATAAGCATCAAAAATGTCTAATAGCATGAGTGACAAATATGTATACATACCATACAGAGTTCTTTACAAAATCATAAGCACAAGCCTAGGAAATGTAATTTTGTGACACTGAACCAGATGAGCTAGATGTCAGCTTGTGTGCACAGCAAAAGTACGAAAATCCAAATTCAATTCCCAGAGGAAAAGAAAGAATAAGTGTTGTCTTTTTTGGAATTTCAAACATTATGTTCTGTTCCCTGACTGATACTTGAAAAAATTAAAAGGTAGGGGAACAGAAGAAAACTGATTTTCAGAAAACAACAACAGGCTTCTCAAAATCTATGTGCCAAAGAAAGAATCTGGTTCTAAAAAAACCAGGCAGATACGAATTTCTGCTTTGTGTGAGATACTGGGATTTTTTAATTCTCTGGCTGCCTTTAATGAAGATTATCAAGTCCATATCTCACTTTGTAAGATGAAGATGCAACCCTTCATGAGAAATGCAGTCTTTTGAGTATAATTTTTCAAGCAGCAAGCATGTAGGGGAGAAATCTTACTACTTGGTATCGTGCAGCTTCAACAAGCTTCACATGCATTTAACTAAGGAAAGACACCAATTTCTTGCTATCCAGAACTGTAGAAATCAGTTTTCTATGAACAGCTCATGTTCCATCAAGTGCCCAGCTACCAATGGCCTACAGATGAGTTATCTTTTGCTCTGTTACATCAGTCACAGCAATTTCAAGCCTGACTAATGCAGTCACACATGACATTAGAAAAAGTCCTTTCCCATCTAGTATTGCAGAGGACAGTATAGAAGGGAAGCACCCCAGAACATTTCATTTTATGTCACATCAGATAGTTTGAACAATTTAAGTATATCCTGTCTTCTCAGTACATCCTCAGGAAGACTAGCATCAGAAACATCTTGCAGTGAACCATGTAATAATTGGTATGAAAAAAGCAGGATGGAAGACCAAGCTAAAATAGCTCTCCTATGCTACTGTAAACACATCCCAATGACCCACTATTATGGCTTCCAAGCATGTTGTTTTATACAATCTAGCCCCCCAAGCACAGCATCTTTGGCTATGAAGTCAGCCTAAACTGAAATGCCACATGAATTTTAATAAGCTGAACTAAACAAGCCCTCTTCGAACAACAGATTGAAAAAAGTATGCAGAAAATCATTACAGCATCTGCAATGTAATAGCAGATATTTTAAAATTAGAGACTGCAATCAAATTCATGTTCCTATAAACAAGAGTTTAAAGTGGTATTTAATACAATTAAGAAAAATGCAGAGGTGAAAACAACAGCCATTTTTTTATAAAAGCTATTTATTAAGCTGCTTTAGGAAAATATGTGCTCCCACTAACTCACTCTGATATCATATTTTCTTCATTTTTCCTGTTCCCAACTCCCACCTGCCTGATTGCATGCTGTCAGCTTCTGTACTATTTTTCCATTCTCTGCAGGACAAAAGACACACAAATGTGGCTGTCTTTCATTCTAGTGTTCACTTCATGCTATATAATGCTATTTAATGGACAGAAGGTATTGTAGTGATTCAACTATTCCTGTGACATTGTGGAAGTTTAGCTATTTTCTTTTGTTTTTTTTACTTGCAAAAGCCAAAATGCTAATTTATTGAATTATTTATTCTGGAAAAGATCTTCTTTGTCCAGCCATTAACTTGAGTGTCCCAAGTATGCCACTAAACAATGTTCCCTACCTTCATGGTTTTTTTCAGTACATCCAGGTGTTTAAAACTACTTCCTTGGTCAGCCTGTTCCAATGCCTGGCCAGCATCTCAGAGAAGAATATTTTCTTAATATCCAAACTAAACTTTACCGGATGAAACTTGTACTTAAACTTGTTACATGGGAGAAAGAACACTCATCTTGCTAGAAACACATCTCAGGTAGCTGAAGAGGAATAAGACATTCTTGCAGCCTCCTTTCCCCAGCTCCTTCAGCCATCTCTCACAGGACTTGTGCTCCAGATCCTTCACCAGTTTTGTTATGTATCAGCTCTGCATGATTTGCACTCTCCAAATAAGACTATTTTAAATTTATAGGCAGAAATTTGTAAATTGTGTCACTAAAGAGTTTTAAATATGCAGGTTTCCTTTAATATTTTGCATTTAAAATTTGACTTCAGTATATAAAACCACACATGAAGCTACTGGAAGTGAATTTATTTGTAATACACATCAAACTCACCAGTATCCAGTTCCATTTCAATACTCACCTTTTACCTTTTTAAAATGAATAAAAAATAATTGTGTATATAGGTTTGATACACATGTATCTTATTCAAACTTTACAATTCTGAGAATATGTAGCAAAGCCTGTCCTCAGAAATGTGTATCCTTTCCATACCCTTTTATAAAAAATAGCTTACAACTTCTACTACTTAAATAGATCCACCAGTCCAGAAACTTTCATGAAAAGTTCTCATCTACCTCATAAGATGGCCTGCAAATCCATTATTTGCAATGAAATTTGTTATGGCAAAGATAAACTTACAAGTCAGTATTAGGCAAAAACAACCCTAAATCCTGCCATAAAGCTCTACAGATGAGTAGTAGGAAATAAAATTATTAAAACACCAGGAAGCTAACCTGCTGCAATGAGTTCCAGTGGTTTTGCTTTTTACATTTTCTCATTTGAAGTATAAAACCAATTTTCATATCAAAGACAGAACAGGGGAGAGAAGAAGGAAGGATAATGAATCATCATTTTGTTGTCCTATAAACATTACACATCAAGGCCTCCACCATTTTTGTTCATTTAAGAGAGTTTCTTTGTCAATTTACAGTGAAAGAAATGTGTGGGGGGAATTTTAAGACGTTTAAGAGACTACTGTCAGTGACAGGACAGGATAAAACATCCAGATGTTTGAGCTATAAGTGACTTGATGGAAAGAAGAGATGAAGTTATATAAGGTGATTGGATATTACAAAAGCACTTGTGCACGTTCAGTGTCTACCAGTTACATTACAAACTAATTACTTCTAGACTTATGATGCTTGATTACAACCTTTGCTTTAGTCTTTGTGTATCAAAATTCAAAAATACATAATATAAACAATACAGGTGTAAATATTTATAAACTATAGAAATATATTATATATATAAAATCATTCAGTGTACCTATGCATGAATTATGACATAATCATGCCCTTATTAAGCAAGTTATTGACTTGCTTTTCCTTCTCTATACCAGACTCTTTGCTAACTTTAAATCTGAGTTTAAAAACTGTAAATGTGTAGCTTAGCTGCTCACCAAAGTAATCATATCAAATTGATAGAGCCTTATATCAGGACATATCAGATAAATCTTAACACTTCCATGTCAATTTTTTGCACCTCATGTTTTGTATCATGACAAAACTCAATGGCAGAAAAGATCCTTTACAAACAAACAAACAAACAAACAAACAACTACCCATTAAAACAAACTAATCAACCAAAACAAAGCCCCTAATAAAAAAAACCTGCTTGTAAACTTTTAGTGCCTACATATCTCAGTTTCTAAGTTCTACTTTGAATCATGTAGGAAAAAAAAAAAATACTAATGTAGACCTCTTTGTACATCCATGTAGTCTAAACAGGTTCACATTGCCAAATCCTAAGAATTATACCAGTTATGTACACAGCTAGAAAACTCTTTTTGAGAGGAAATATTTGGAGCAGTCTTAGATTATACATTCAGTTTGAAAGTCACTTAATTAGATATTATCCAGCTGTAGAGTAAGTATTCCAGTAAGATTTTTAATTTCTTATATTGTAAAAAATATTCCAAGTAGCCACCATTTTAATTAAACATTATGATTTATAGAATAGAAATACAGTAATTCTGTAGTACTAACCTGCTGATAAAAATATGTAAGTACAATAAATCTGTACCAGTTGGTATGAAAGTCCAATGGCTTCAGGTTCTTTTGAAGTTCAAATTGTTTGCAGATAGTAACACAGAATGCTACAAGAAATAGTTTCTGGTTATAGAGAATAATTATGACTGCAAGTCAAAGGAAAACTTATTTGAATTATATACAGTGAAGGACTAATCTGAACCATTACACAAGGAAAATATTTTTGAAATATGTGATTTTTACCTTGAAGGCAAGGTAAGGGAAACCATGGTGGGCTACTATATTGTGTGCTCAAGGCAGGATAGAACAAGTGTACCTTAGAATTTATTAATTTTTTTTTATTTCTTTTTTATCCTCTCAGTACTATAGGAAGTCTGCAGTAATCTATCAAATCATAATTACAACATATATCAGAATTTCTAAGTAACTGCATGTCCCATCTGATTACTTGGTAAGCATTTTATTTATAGCATGCCATATTTTCATTAGATTTGGCATGGCCAGAGCTCACCTTTTTGAAGAGAAACTGGTTTAGGTCTGTTTAATTCTTCATGATTTTATCTCTTCCTCAGTTAGGGTATGGACCATCTGTGCCTCTGTTACTCTTAAATAGTCCCTTAGCAACTTGAGTGATTTTTGAACATTTCTACTTTGACCTTCAGCCTCTAGTAACATTTTTAGATCCTTTAGCTCAAACCAGAGACATTTAGGTTTCCAAACCCAATTATTGAAAATTAAGTGCAAAAAAAATCTCTAAATAAATTTCCTCCAGTTGTTAGTTGTTTCATAAAGCTTTGAGCTAGTTTATATCACAGAGCTTTCTGAACAGACCCAGTGCCTGCCAAAGTAGGCTCACATGCAGATTAACATGGTCACCAGGGTTTAAATACTGAAATTTCAAAGTGAGATGAAATAGTAACTTTTTCTCTTGTTGATTTTCCCTTGGTTGCTTGGTTTTTTTGTTTATTAGTCTCCTTGATTGATTAGAGTGGGAAATTACTTTGTAGCAAGAGCTATCTTTACTTTGTTTCCTTTTATAACTTGAAGTAGTTGATCTCTACTACTAGGTGAAGAAAAAAAATATCACCCCAAAGTTCCTCAAAATACGTCGTACACAAGTAAAAAGGAAAAAATAAACCCTACAATAAAGCTTTTCCTTTCATTCCCCACCTCATTTCCTTGTAGAAGAGCAAATCTGCATTATGCTGAGAGAATGGGATTGAACACACTGCCTTGTAAGTAAATTTAAAGGCAGAATGTGTTTTTGTCCTTACAGAGCTCTAAGGGTGTAGAGGGTAGATCTGTGCTAGAGCTCATAGCTGTGTTTACTTTCTAATACAATAGAATACCAGGAAAAGGTTTATGGGAGAGTACAATGACAGCATGTCTTTATTAGGCTACCAGAAACACTTCTAGACATGCTGTTTTCCATAGAATCTTCTTGAAGCAAGGTAGCAACATCAGAGGCAACTAAACAAAGGAGAAGTTCTGGGAACATGTATTTCAACCTTTACAGGATGCCTTTTTTATAACTAATTTTATTGTAACCATAACTGAAGACTCATCCTTAAATACTTGTCTTCAAATTTTACTGAAGTATTGTCTCTTTCTGGTGAATACCTTTGACATTCCATTTTATTTGACTTCATATAACTTCCTTTGCCTGAAAAATGTTATTTCACTGATGTATAAAATCATTTAGGTTGGAAAAGACTTCCATCAATAAGTCCAACCTTTGATCACCGCTATGGCAACCAGACCATAGCACTGAGTGCCACGTCCCAGTATTTCATGAACACCTCGAGGTCTTCTGACTCCTCCACCTCCCAGGGCAGCCTGTTCCAATGCCTGACAACCATCTCCATGTCCTGGACAAGACCAGGTTCAGCTTGAGGCCGCATCCTCTTGTCCTGCCACTGGCTGCCAGGGAGAAGAGGCCAATACCCACCAGCACCCTCTTTTCAGGGAGTTGTAGAGAGTGATAAGGTCACACCTGAGCCTCCTCTTCTCCAGGCTAAGCAAACCCAGTTCCCTCAGCCACTTCTTACAGGACTTGTTCTCTAGAAGTTTTTTTTGCTGTTCTTTTCTGGACTTGCCCCATCACCTCAATATCTTTGTTATTTTGAGGGGCCCAGAACTAGATGTGTGGCTTTGAGTTTCATGACCTGTGGCTATAAAAGCACGAAGTAGATTTATTATACATCTGTGCAGATTTGTCTTTGCCTTCATGGGAAGAAGAATTTAACAGTTACTGTGCAGGGCATATTGTCATCAATAAGAAAAACAAAATTGTAATATTAGAAACATTGCAGAACTAAATAGAAAATGTTACTTATTTACCTGAAGTTGTATAACTTCTTTTCCTGAGTCACTTTGAAGTATGACCCAAATTAAAGAGATTAAGCATTTGTAGTATAGGTAGAAAGAAAGATCTTTCTACTGTAAGACTAAAACATCTAACATTCTGGGAAAAGTGTTATTTTCCTGTTACTGGGATGTCCAGTATCATGATTGAGTGTGCTAATATCAATGTAATGAATTTATTTATGTAGATTTTCCCTACTAAAGATAAATGGACCATCAGCATATAGTGGGTTTTTATTCTACTGTGACATCATACTAACAATTTATTTTTCATATTTTTCTGGTTCTGTGGTGGCACTTTTAAGTTACTGTTTTTATGGCTGTAAAACTTCTGCTCTCTCAAGGAAACCTGAGATAGAGAGAATGAATAAAATTCACAGATATTGTCACAGCACATAGTAGAAGTCTACAGCTACCAGGGATATACACAATTCTTCAGAATTGGGTAGATAAAATATTATTCATTTGCCCAGAGTCATGTCCATGACAAAATGGGAGAGGTAAGTTCTATGCTGTGATGCAAAGTAACCCTTCCACCCATCCAACAGCTCCAACCCCCTCTCTGTATTGGGAAGATCTGTGTATCTTCTCATTTTTTCCCACACATGGATTTCTTCTGTCCCCAGGACTCATCTGGAGATTGTCTGTAAAACTGGCAACTCCCACACTGCACTGGTTTCAATGAAGCTCCCAGCAAAGTTAATTTAACACCAGAATCCAAATGTGGGGTGTCTTAACAAAGCATAAGGAAATATGATTGTATTAAATGCTCTTCTGTTTGAAAAACAGAAGGACAACATGACTCACCACACTACAAGTGGAGTGAAAAGGAGAACTACACTCAGATAACAATCTGCAGGCAAAATGTTTTTTTCAGTGGGATTTTATATACACATACTTTTAAGTATAAATAAGCATATATTGCATAGACTACACAAAGAACTACATAATATATAGTATTATATAATGTAAACCAACAAGCAGAAGGAGATGATCTTGGAGGGAGGCAGAGGGAATAGAAATAATTTTTATGTTCGTGGCCATGGGCAAATCCTCTCCTGACCTATCTCACCTTCCCAGGTGACCTTATACAGCCGCTTTAGAACTTGAGGGCCAGGTATGAGATAATGTGCACAAAGGTGCACCAGGGTTGGAGGAATTTCTTAGAGCAGGTCAGTCTACCACCCCACAGTCACAACCACCTCAGTTAAGAGAAGAAATAAGGGTAGCTGTCATCAGTGTCTCCTTTCCGAAGGGAATAGAGGGCCCTATATGCTGACTCAACACAACAAGGAAACTCAACACAACCAAGGAAAGAGACATTCTCCATCACATTTGAAAAGTCATGGAGGTCGGGAAAAATCCCTGGTGAGCTGAAAAAGGGAAATTTCACTTCTATTTTTAGAAAAGGAAACAAAGTAATTGCAAACTGATGAACCTCACCTCTATGCCTTTAGAAGATCATGAAGCATATCCTCATGGAAACAATGTTAAAGCACACACAAGTCAAGGAAGTGATAGCAGGCAGCTATCATGGCTTTATAAAGGGCAAATCACACCTGACCAGTCCTGTGGCCTTCTATGATGGAATGACCACAATAATCAGCAAGAAAAGACCAAGTGATGTTGTCCACATCATACCTAGACTTCTGTCAGGCTTTTGACATAGTCCCTCAAGACATCCTTATCTTCAAACTGCAGAAACACAGATTTGAAGGGTTGACTATTCAATGGATAAGGAACTGGCTGGATGGGCTTTTAGGGCTTCAGTGGCTTGGAAAGGAAGAAAGAAAAAGAATGACAGCAAAAAAACCTGGCATTTTGTAGTGATAAAATAAGCTTGGTGTGTTATCTGGAAGGTGCTTTATGCACCAGTCTCAACTGGAGAGTGTATGAAGCATGCAAACAAGATGATGAAAAGGGCAACACAGCTAGGAAAGGGCATGGAGCACAAGTCTTATGAGGAGCAAGTCAGGAAATTGGGGTTGTTAAGCCCAGAGAAAAAAAGGATGAGGAAATGCCTTGTGCTCTGCAGCTAACTGAAAGGAGATTTTCACAAGGTGGGGTGTTGATATCATCTCCAAAATAACATGATAGGACAAGAGGAAATTATCCCAAGTTGAGAGGCCTTTTCCATCCATCTCTCCATCTTTTTAAACTACTCTTAGAGGAAGAATATAAATTGGAGGAATGTGTTTGTAACCCTGAAATTTTAACATGCAAACCATGTTTTTTTACTCAAATTTCATCACCTAAATACGCATCACTAAAAGTGATGTGTCCACTACTCTCAAAGCAGCAACTGCTAACCCGTTAAAAATTTAGCACAGAGCAGTTATGCTTAATGACTTTCATTCCTATACATAAATATATTTGACAAATTGTGTGTATTTCCAGGTTTTCCTTCAAAGGAAGGCAAGCAGTATTCTTTTAACCCCTCTTTTCTTTCTTTTCATCATTAGTTAACCTATTAACAGCTTCCGATTCCTCTATGACAAGGATAACCTTTGTAACAAAACAAGAGCCATACACTAAATGACAATCTTTCCAGAAGATCTCATTACCCCCACAGAATGTTCAACATTGAGCTCTACATTTACATACATAACCTTCCTTTTCAGTTCAGTCAAACATGAAGCAAAAAAGACTAATCTCAAGGCTACTGAACATTTATGTAAACAATTGCCTCCTTGAAATCAGTCAATTTATTTGTTTGATAATTCTCTTTATTTGTTGCAGAAGGGTTCTCAGCCATCTCTGATGAGCTAATCACTGTCTGTGACTATTACAAATGATTTCTCTAGCATAAACGAGACAGACATACAAAAAGATTTAAAAAATCCCCTAAATTTCTGGAAAGGCATATTTTCCAACATGTTTATGTACTGCATAAAATCACCATTTTATTGGGAGTGCTTTATAGCTTCACATAAGAATGGAATTACGTCATAAGTTACTGTTAACTAATGGTAAAGATATGCCAAAAATTACTGTCAAATTATTTTAATTTTTGGTATACAAAACATAACAAATAGAGTGTCATCTTTTATCTAGGTCAACATAGCTTGCCTTGCCTTGTGACAGAAATTATTTTAATTCAAGACTTTGGGTCAGAAGAAGCCTGCCTGTTCTGGTTCCTTCTCAGCAGCACTTCTTTCTGAAGTTCTTGGATTTTTATCTTTAAAAACATCATAATTTTCTTTTCAGAAATGGTTACCACTTTAGATCATAAATTCATCCACTACAGAAAGGCAGCCTTCACAAGGAATGAGTCTTACCCATTTTAAGCCTCTGTGGTGTCTTGAAAAATCTCTTAACTGCAGAAAGATAGAAGACTGCTTAGGGCAGACAGTTGATAATCAGGAAAAGAGTCAGTCACTTTAAACAGGTTAAATTAATCCCACCTTTCAACTTCTTCAGATAAAATCTTTTGGATTAACTCTTCTCCAAAGACACAAAATTGCTTAAAAAAGTCTATTTGGTCTCTTATGACTGTAATAGGTCATTGTAAGGACTTAAATAGCACAGTTGCCTGTCTTAAACACTGTTAAAGCCACAGAAGGACTTTGTCATGAAATAAGGACAGAAGGAAGTGAAAGGTTGGTTCTAACTCCAGGCCTGTCAGAGGTGAGACATGGTTAATAGATCCTGGGTAAGGCATCCAGACAAAAATTGGCACTGTGACAAGCTGTGTAAAGAAAAAACTGCTCGTAGCCATACCACTGATCAAAGATCATGCCAAGTTAGGGTAGAAATGGCATCAGTGACCACCAATGACCACCAGAGCCTCCCTGAATATACCTCATGGGTACCTGGAACATGAACTGTAAGTTAAACCACAGTGATAAGAACTTGAGAGAAGATGGAAGTGGTATTATTGTCCAGGTATTATCTCAGATCTAGGGGGAGGTGAGCAAAGCTTGGGAGAAGAACATATAATAGACAGAAATAGACACAAAGAATACAGAATTTACAGGCCACAAGGAAAGACAGTTCATAAATTGTGCTGAAATCAGCTCTGACTGGGAAATTCTGGGAGGGGGAAGTTTTGGCCACCAACCCAAGAAACTCACCAACACAAAAGACAACTGAGCATAGGACAAATTAACAAAAGAAAAAAGGGATTAATTTAACCAATAGAGTACTACAACTGTGTAGCCAATGAGCATTCTTTTGTTTGCTAAGATGTATAAATAGTGAACAATTTTTAACAACCTGTAGACTTCCATTGCCAAGAAGCCCAGGATGAAGAAAGACCAACCAGACATCAATTATTCCATCCATGGTGACTCTTCTGTTTGATATCTCACTTCTCTCTCTCTCTCTCTCCTCTCTCCTCTCTTTTCTACTTTTTTCTATTTATCCACATCACATTCATTGTTAAATAAAATCTGTACTTCTGACTTCAGCATATGGTCTCATTTGCATCCTAATCCATCAGAGGCATTTCTCACTAATTGGATCTTAACATCCATTTTATAAGTTTTATATTTATCTCAAAATTTTCAAGTATTCACTGCTTCTGTTTCTTAGGAATAATGCTGTAAATACAAAGTCAAAACTTTCATCTCCAGAGAGTGTGTGAGCACTGTAACGGGATCTGTCTCAAAACAGCATGCTAGTTCTAACCAGCAACAATGCCTAAAAAACTTTTGTTACATGAACTTATGTTACATGGACTTTCTATTCGTCCAAGAGTACCAGTCTGTTCCTGTATGCAGGCGAACACAAGCTCAAAGACAACAGAATTATGCAGAAAAGCTTCTGTCACCTGTGCTTTTGATGAGAAAAAATTTGAATGTAGAAGGTTTCTAAATTTCTGTTGGACATATTTCAAAAAAGATCAGAATCACAGTTGAGGAAGCATTAGTCAAACTGGATCTGTTTAACAAAACAAGAAAAATGCACAGATGGTAAATCATAACCTAAAAGATTTGTTACCTGCTTTACACTGTCTGATTTCAAGCTTACAGAAGGAGCTAAAAGGAAAAATCTAGGACATTGTTATATTTTTGAACTGAAATCAACAAGAAAATGTAAAGAGAAAGCAAAAAAAGAAGTGAGAGTTAGGTATAAGGAGAAAAGGAAAGCAAAGTATACTACTGTTTTAGGGACAACTGCCTTTTTATAAGAGTCCATTTGCTTTCCTGACATATCCAAATCAGACCTGTGGTACAATCTGATGTCTCAGTCATCACTTAACATTCTTGAGACCCTTTATTTTTCCCTTTTTTGATAAATAATAAGCACGAACAAAGATAACATCCTACTTAAAAGCATGCAAAGTCTAGCTTTCTTACTGGGATGCTGCTGCCTGGCTTTTGTATAATGTGATTTTATTGAGGGGCCTCACAAAATATGAGATGTTCTGGGAAAAACTGAGGACAGTAGAAGAGCAGAAAAACCACTGTGGAAGTAAAATATGTTCCTGTTGGCTTCAGGAGCACTCTGCAGAGAAACATCCAAGCCATCATTACATCCTACCAGTTTATTCTGCAATAGTTGCTTTCTCTATACAGGATAGCTGCAGCAGAGTTTGGCTGATCTGAAAAGAGGGACAATGACAAAAAAAAAATAAGATCTCATTTGCTCACTTATATATATCCTTACAGGTTTGTAAATAGTAAGAGTGTATGTAAATCTCTATCATGTTTATTAGAGTTACTGCTTAGACTACTAGAAAATCCACTATGCTTTAAAAGAATGGGTTATTACGAGAAACAAACATTATAGATAGAAACAAAATAAAAATGGCACATCACAATTTGTCTTGTAATTTACAGATTTTTTTATTTTGCTTGCAATTTGGAGTCAAATGAGAAATTAATTAATGCCAGACAGAGGTTAATGGTTTTTTATACATAATATTCCTGTTCTCAGATGAGTTATTTCTAATATTCACTTCTATATATTAATTTATTATAATCAGAGAAAATGCATTAGGAATTTCGTTAATTCTATTTCCACACACATTTTGGGCAGATCATTAGATCATTTAATTAAACTCCTTCCATCTAATACTGCTATGTAGAATAGGTTCTACAGCTTGGAGCATATTAAAAGAAAATACCAGATTCAGCTGTGTACATCTTTCACAAGCCTCTGGTTGATAATCATACAAGATTGTTTTCATAGCAACATGTTAGATTTTTAATTAACATTGTAAATCTGATTACTTGCTGACCTCCAAGCCAGTCAACCATTTGCTAATTTATAATACAATTTAAAGATGGACTCATATGCATGAAAAATGCAGATGTTTCTGGTGAGATTTTACACTGTAAAAGGAAGATTTGAAAAGAATATTTGTTTTCAGATTTAAAAACTAGTAGTAAGATTCTGAAATATCAGGTAATTTCTTGTTCTGAAATCATAGGTATTTATCTCAAACAATCTTGCACTGTAACTTCTTTTCCTTAGTCTCTAGTCTCTACATATGAAGAGACAAACTCCCTTTCAGGTTTGATGTGTCACTTTTTAATGTGAAGGAGTCAATATAGGAGCAACTGCATAGGAAATATGACTACCAATTGATTGACTTGTCTATAGTCAGATAAGATTTGTGTATTCAAGCAACACGGTCTGCATAAGCAGTAGCAGAATAATACAGCAAGGAGTTTTCTCAGACATGTTTTAAACTTGATCCAGAAAAACTATCAGAATTAGTACTAGCTCTTTTGAACACTAATGGATGCATAGATGGAAAAATACAAATCTGTAAGGAATTATATATATAACTTATATAAAACCATAGTATTTAAGAGTGGAACTGCTATAGTGTTACTACAAGTATTCAAGTGAAAAGAATTTCTGTAGTTTTCTGCCAATAGTAATCCTGCTATTGGCTTGATTTAACAGGTAACATCCATATGAAGTTTATTTTTTGTACCTGTGTTATCATTCTAATTCTTTTATGAAAGAGGTAATCAGGAATTTCTCTCATGTTGCCATAAATTCTCCTTTTTCAGTTTTGATTTGTCACTATTCAAGACCTTTTAGAACTAACATTTATATGACAATGCTGTTAAATTTTTATTGTATTCTCTGTAGAGACCTTTTTCCTATAGTAATATATTTTAATGTACAACCATGTAATCACTGAGTTTAGAAGGTACCTCTGGAGACTACCAAATTTTGTGTGGGTAAATCAAGTATCTGCCAGTTTCTCAAGGTGCTTTTCAGCCTATCCATCTAGGCCATTACTTAAAAAGTATTGGTTGCAATATATTCTCCTGAGACATAGCACTATAGACTGGTCTTCAGCTGGACTTTTCTGCCCCTGGTCACAGTCCTTCAAGCCTGGCAACTAGAGGTTTTGATCTATCTCACTGTTATCTAAACTATATTTTCTTTATAAGGATCTTGTGGGACACAGTCCAATGTCTTTCTAAAGTGAAGATAAGCAGCATCTACAGCCCTCTTGTCATCCTCTAAGTTAATCACATCATTGTAAAAGTCTATCATTATGGTCAATTCTCCTTTGCAAATCTATGCTGACTACTCCCAGTCACCATCTAGTACTTAATTACATTTGGAATTTTTTTTTTCCCCTGGATAAGGTGCTCCATCAGCTCCTCACAACTAAATAGATGCTTGTCGGCCTGTAGTTCTTTGGATTCTCCTTGTTGCCCTACTCAAAGACAGCAACGGCATTTGTTCTTTTCCAGTCCTGAGAGACTTCCCTCAATCACCATTAGCTTTCACTTATAATCAAGGGGTGCCTCAAAATGACATGGGACAGCTCCCTCAGCACTTGAGGGTGCATCCCAGTAGGGCCCACAGATTGGGCTACTCTCCAATCTCACAGATTGGAGATTTGTGTATCTCCAGTTTGTTTAAATGTCCTCCAACCTGATCCTCTTCCACTAACAGTAAGTCTTCTGTGCTTCAGATTTTCCATATGCCCTCATAGTAGCCTTAGTATTTCTAAGGACCAGTGTGAAGACTGTGGTGAAGGCAGCATTGTGCATTGTAAACTTGGGGTTTTACCTGTTCTTTGTCACCAGGACTTAAAAGAAGCTTAAAAAGCAAAGCTGGCCTCATTTTTTTCTCTTAAGGCAGAAAAAAAAATTAAAAAATGAAGCTTTTCATTGTTCTTGGCCTTATCTTGCTTCAGCATTCTGAATATTTTGTCCAAATAAACAAGATAACTTTTCCTTGTCCTTGGATTTTCTCTGCCAACAGGTATATCAATTCTTCACCATAAGGACAACCCACTGAAATTGTTTTGTGTCAGGTGTATGGTCAATTGCATGAACAAGATTATTATGCACATAGTAGACAAACAGGGTTATTCATGACCCAGTGCCTATTATTCACCTTCACGATTGCAAAGATTTAGAGAAATACCAGGCTAAAACATAACTGTACTAAGGTATTCCCAGCATGACTGCTTTGGTAACAATTTTATAAGCTTCAGATATGCAACAGAAATGCTCTAGTGACCCTGTCTACCTTTATTTTTATTTGAATATGAACAACGAAACTGTTATATTAATTCTGCTAGGATCATTTAAATGGCAATATTTCTGTAATCAAGACCTTATGGGTTATTTAGATATGTGACTAGCAAATTCCTGATTGAAAACAAACTACTGTAAATCCATTTTAAGTAAAGTTAGGCTGATTTATAGGGACTGAGCATCTGGCTTCTATAAATTGCAAGTTGTTTAATTGGAAGGCACTGAATATTATATGATGAAGAGGACAATTCTTACTACACACTTCTATTACATAAAGAATATTGTTTGGTAAAAGGCTGCAGTCTGCAGATAACTAGGAAATAAATCCTTGAGAACAAGACAGTTCTGTGTGAATTAATACTAATCCCATTATTTCTAAAAAAATTAAACGTAACAGATATCATAATCAGAAACCAATGAGCCAAATTTGTAGCATTATATTATAGTTTCCTAGTTCTTAATGTAGCTGTTGGCACAAGCTGAACATTTGGCCAACATATCAGTAGTGAGGAAAAAGTGAACTTCTTAATACAGCATTTTGTGCTTTATATGGATCATGTATAGATCATCATTATTTTTGTATTATCTAAATAAAAAGTATCCCAGAAAAAAATGAAATTATTATCATAAATATAATATTAAAACATGAATAAGATGAAGCATGTTGTGAACCCTCTGATGCATTTTTTTTGCAACATAGGGCTATGTTTTACTGATTAATGTGTAGATCCTTAATGAACAATAATGTTCATGCTTTTCTCTGAAATAGCACTCTCATTTTAAGATTCCTGCCTGTACAGGAGTATTTGCATTCTAGTCTAATGATGGAAGATTTGCAGGCATCTTCCAGGAGCTATATATTTTGTTTCAAATATTTTATATTGAAGTAGAGTAATGCAGATTTTTTACTGCTGTGTATTTTTTTTACTCTCTGTACCACGAGTCACGAAATAATAAAATCATTTTTCATATTCAAGAGTAACACAATATTGGTATTATTCCTGTGAATCTAATTCTCATTCAAACCCTGGAATGAGTTTCTTTCCACCCAAAAATGTACATTATACTTCAGAAACGTGGTCTGTGAAGATAAGGTTCTCAGGCCCAAACAGAAAGGCCACAATAGTACTGTCTGATAAGCTCTCTAATAAGAATGCAATGTGATTTATTTATGGTAATTAGTTAATTTAGTTAGAACAATGTGCTGTCTGCTTCAGCAGAAATGAGACCACTGGCTGCTCTTCACTTGTGCACAGGTGCTGGCATGCGTGATGGCACGTGTGAGGAGGGCAGCTCCACCTGCCAGCCAGCATCATGGAGCTGCCACCATCTCCTGAAGGTGGCAAGCAAGGAAGCCTCGTGCTGATGGCAAATGGATGCTCATGTTTAATGCAAAACAAAGTGAGACATCACATCACCCGTCACACTGTTTTTGTGTGTGTGCCTTTACTACTGAATGTTACAGAATACACTAAATATGTTTACAAACACTACACATTAAGAACACTGCAATTAAGAGAGAGTGATCAGACCTTATATGCAGAGAAGTTTGGTCTCCTGCTTCTTTTTCAGGACTTTGTACTGCTTCTTGGCATAGTTAGTTTAGGGTCATCCTTTCCCTGGGATGTCAGTCACCCTCCAGTCATGGGATCCATCCCACCAAGTTTCAGGAGTGACAACAAGGTCATAGCTGTCCAGCAGCACAGCGGCTTCCAACTCCCTGTTTGCTGCTCTAGTTGCAAAATAGAAACAATTTCCTTTTTTCAAAACCAATTTCCTTTTCACTAAATCGTTGATCTGTGTTCCCCAATTCATGTGTGTTTTTCATTTAACCTTCAGTGTGTTCTGCTCTTCTTTTTCACCACATGTTCAAAATTCCTCACTCTTGTGTATGTTAATGTTGATTTGAAACAAGCACAAGTCACATTAATATCACATAAAGTTTTTCTTCCTAATCTTTAGTATGGCAGATCCCTTGTGAAGAAGAGATGTTTTGACACCTAGAGAACAACTGAAAACACATGTAAAAGATATAAAGAGACCATCCTTTCCACCACACTCATCATAATGAGCAAATTGGCTGATGTCTTACTTTATTGACGCTAGCAGAAGACTATTTAGGGAGTCTAAAAAAGAGCAAACAAAGAGCTAGACAAAAAAATACTTATGGAATATTGCAACCTAACAAGCCTTTTTAGCATATTTCTTAAAAATGTGTGTTGGAGGTTTTGAAAATACAGACCTTTAACTTATCCTAAAAGACTCCATACTTGATAACTACATTATCCTTCTTTCTGTTATGTATAAATTCAGGCCACAATTTTCCTAACCCATTTAATCCATTCTTAGAACTCAAAATACTTTGCAAATAGTTGCAACAAGAGATGAAAAAAAATTCAGTATTTTTGTTTAACATATAACAACCCAGATTTATAGTCTAATGTTGTATATAGCATCTAAAATTTTTCTCCTGATTTTTCAGAGGAATATTTCTATGCAAAGGGAGGAAGTAGACTCAGAATTAATCAAAGAAAACAATACTTTTAATGCTATCACACCATTACTCTTAAAAGCAGGAAAGAATTAAAAATTACATTAATGATACCTGCAATTACCAATCATTAACTATTTTGACATTTCATGAGTCTGGCCAAAAGATCAGTTCATAAAGCCTTTTTTTTCTTTTTTTTCTTTTTTTTTTTTTTTTTTTTTTTTGTTAAAAGAAATATTCCTTATGTTGTTCTCATAACTGATCTGTTTTTTCTTACACTCTCAGATGGACAACAGGAAAAAAAACTATTTACTTTTAGTAAGATGTCTCAATGCCTTTCAAAAATATCATTAATAATTACTTCTCTGTTGAAGAATTTTAAAACATCCTTAGAAGAGGAGGAAAACCCCAGTGTTTAACACTAATTTTGTTGAAGTTAAAACAGGCATGAGAATAAAACAGTAACATAGCTTCCATGTGTTCTATATAGACAGACAATATCCAGTACAATCAGATTAGCCCCTCAGAAACTTGAATTTTGCATTAAAAGTGCAAAACTAGATTGAGTTTTACCATATCTTGTTTTGCCATTTCCATTATAAAACCCTTCACTTTGTCTTAGATTCCTCTTTCTTTGTGTATTATTTTCTGTTTTCTGAATGTTCAATAATCAAAGTTTTGCAAAAGTTTATCACTGAATGCTTAGGTCTTGTGGTTTATCATCTGTATCATGTTGTAGAAGTAATGTTTTTAATAAAATATTATACAATTTGAGGTTTTCTTAAACAGTATATTTACATTTCAATCATTCTTAGTTCCTTAAATCAATGTCATCTGTATGAATTTTTTTGTGGGTAAATTCCTGCATGTTTTATACAGGATGTCTAAAATTAATCATTCCCTCGCTGTGCATATAATCAGAAGTTTGCAGTGGAGATAACTCCAATAGCTTTACCAAGTCCTGTGTCTGACATGTCTGACCATCAAAAAATTTTCGACATCAATTTAATCATTTGGTTGCCTCCTGAGAGACACAGAGCACAGAGAACCATTCTATTACATGGAAACAATTACAAAAATCCTGCCTTTAAACACACCCCAAACTGAATGTTACCATTTCAGAAGTGTGTGTATAATTGTGAATATACATGCACACGTGTTTATGTGTAACCTTGTGCATCTGAGTACTGCTTGTTGTATTTTTAATGTATTAAATGTAACATACAAGTTCAATACAATCCTCATGTCTCCACCAGTAAGTTCTTCAGTGTGCATGAACTTCTGACTTCCACAATCCAGTGGAACTCTATGTTTCCACTCAGCCTTGTATGTTTAACTGCCCACAAGTCTTTGCAGGACTAGATCACTTCCTAGTGACAAACCTAAGAATAGATTTTATTACTCAAAAGAAGTCAGATTTTTACAAAGGTTTCTGAAGATAAAGTCCCTACATGAAGATTTTTGAACAAATCTACTCTAACCCAAATGTTATATTTTTTATATTACTGTAAAGGAATATAAAGATATATTTTACCTTTATTGTATATTATCAGTGTTAATAGTGACAGTGTTCATCACTGTTTTCAGGTGAGACTATAGCATAATTGCCATATGCATGAAATTGATGGGGAATTATTTATTCACACTGGAGGTACTTTCATTAGGACCATATGCATAGATTGCTTTTTAAATTAATTGGAAACTGCAAACAACTATGACCCATTTCTATTTGCTGATTAACTAAATTTTCTAATTTATAAAAACAGAGTTTACTTTTTGTTGTGACTTACTTTTTTCCGAGTGACATATGACTTTGGTCACTGTCATTAACTCATACTTCAAGTGCTTCAGATTGTCCCAAATTTATCAGATAGTAATGAAATATAGCTATATATTGAAAGAAATATATACTATTATACTACTGTTATACAACTATATGACTTAAAACATGATATATTTACATATGTTTAAATATAGTTTGGTTTTATGTTTATTTATATTTCCCATGTGTTATATATATTATATTATTTTTTAAGTCTACAAGCACCCAAAACCAACTTCCTTAGACAGAAATGCCTTTGTGAACAAAACTGTTCACAAATAGAGTAACAGAAAGTCTCTGGTGTAAAATAACTCTTACATTGTTTAGTGAAATTGGAAAAATATTTTTTTCAATCATTCACAAATTATAAGTGAGCAGAAATTCTCCATGAAAAGATGAAGAGAGCAAGTACCCCAGACAGGGAATCAGAAAAAAAACCCAAAATAACCAAATAAACAAAAAACAGAAAAAAAAATTAAAACAAAACAAAATAAACAGACAGAAAAAAAGACAAACAGAAAAGATAACAAAAAGAGCAAAATGCTATGAATATCTGGTCAACAACATTGAATAAAGCAGAAATAGAAAACCCAGTTCTGCTGCATGAACTCACTACAATAAAGTGTTAGTCTACCTTGAAGCAATGACAGCCTGCCATACAACATGTTTCACTTCCACAGTACAATTTTATGTTTTCTTCTGATGTAGAATCACTTGGCAGAAGGTTGTAGAATGAGTTAGAGAGGCTCTAGAGACCACAGAACAAATGAAAAGGATTTGATGACTCAGTGAAAGCTGTAGCTTTCATGTTAATTTCTGTGACAGTGTGAAGGTTCTTGGCAAGGGCAGAAACTAGGTTTTAAATCATGGCATATTTTAGTGTAAAACCAGATGATTCCCTGTCAGAAGATGAATATGTCCCTCTTATTTTTTTCTTTTCTTTTTTTTTATTTTTCATTACTGCTGTTAGAAAGGAAAGAAATGGACTTGCCAGATGATAATGAGGTCAAACACTCCTCACCTCGTGTTTTCTGACTTGCAAATAAGACATGAACCTGCACTCCTTATCTACCATCCTCACTAATATGGACAGGCTTAATAGTTAAAATTTTTAAATTTAATCTCAGCACACGTGAAAGCAAAATTAATTTATGGGCAGTCTAGTGGTCTGCAAATCATCTCACGTGAAATCATCTTATTAATTTTCATTCTCTGGAAATCATCTCATTCACTGGCTTGCTATCAGAATGATACACTTGTCATTAAAATAAAATGAAAATTCAAACATTTTTAAAATTTTGTAGTAAACACATGTGACAACATTTTTTTTATGAACCTTCTGGAACTCGGAGGTCATTAGTGGTAGAATCATACTCATGCTTTTGCCAGGTGAATACCTAGTTCCACTGGTCTGTAGCTCCAAAACACCTGTAAATGGAGCATTTTAGCAGATAAATGTTATGAACAAGTTTCTTATAAAGCTAGGGGTTGATCTGTTCAAGGAGCATAGTAAGTTGTATCCAGGACAAAGGAAGTCACAGATCCTGGCTAAGGAGGGGTAGATTTATAGAAGTTTGCAGTCATCCTAGAAATAGTATCACTTTATGTCACCTGACTGCTGCATGCAGAAATGCATTGCATCTTGCACAGTTTGACAAAAGGAGGGTTTTTTGTAGGTGCTGCTTACTTCACAGTTTTAATTTCACAAAAATAAATAATGCTTCAACTTTAATTCAGCCTGTATTCAGTGTCAAGTTTTATGTTGAAAATCGAAGTGTCCTATGATTGCTTATTAGATTTTAATCATTTACACATATACTCAGACTGCAGATTGTGCAAATACATTATTCAGGAGAAAATAGCTTATTTCTATTTCATTTCAAAGACTTGGTTGTTTCCTCTTTCTCTTTCAGTTCACATTAGTTTGTTATGATATTCATTAGCACATTCCTAAAACTTAGGAGCTGAATGAACTATTAGTCAAGAGGTGTAACAGAAAATTAAAATGTGCATACACTAAAATGGAGGCTCTGCTACCAATAGGTTGGTTACCATCTAAATTGAGTGAGATTCTAGCTAGATATATGTTCAGTTTCTTGTAAGAAGGAAGTGAGGACAAAAAAGGGGGTGAAAAAGTGAGCCTCTTGTCCTTATAGGCTAGGCTGTCAGAACTGTTACAATCCCTGGAAGACATTGAGGTTGACACTTATAGAAAAATTACTTCCCAAGAACAAACCATTCGTAGTTGATCATGACCCTTATTTTGGTTGCTATTTTTGGGACATACCTTCGAACTAGTTGTAGGCCAGTTCCAGTATGGCAAATAAAGCAGAAAAGTAAAAGCCTTACATTGATCTGGACATGGTAGTAATCACTCACTTTTTGTAAGATTTCAACCTCCTCACATAAGGATCTTTAAAGGGTCATATTTAACAAATAAATTCCTGATACCAATTATTAAATTTCTTTTTCCCTCTGTTTATGTGTTCTTCCTCCAGCCTCAATTACAGCATGCTATGTTTAAGGTATGCAGGGTTCAACAGCACTCTGAAAGAGCAATGTAACATGCCTGTTTGAAGTATAACTCATTCTACAATGTGAAGTCTCTTAATGTGTTGGTAGTACAGACTCCTTCCAAAGGAGTCTCTCCTATCATGTAGGAGAGAAGGGGCAGAATTGGGAACGAGAGTGTTTGTATTTGTCAACAGCTTGGGCCCACTTAGGGAATGCTAGCTGCCATTACAGTGCACACCTCTCCCTTTTCTTCCCTCTCCTTTCTCCTCCAAACTCTTTGTGATGTGAACCAGGCAGGTTCTAGAAGAGTCTACACTAACATTTAAAATTGTTTAAGCAACTTAAGGTAAACATCCTTAATGATTTATCATTACCAACTATAATTAGTTCTAAAGCTGCGAGCAAGTGGCTTGCATGCTGAATACTCACACTCAGAGTTACTCCTAATTTATAAGTAATATTTAGAGTCTGCAGAAAGAATAGTGTGAATATGACTGGAAGAGAAGAATCCAGCACATTGGGTTCACATGTGAAGCTCCCCAGCATGAAAATCTGTAGTAGGGAATCACTGTTTCCCCATAATACTTGAACCAAAAGAAAAGGGAAAAATCATATCTCTTGCCTTGTATAACTTCACTTATATTTCTTTTGTCAAATCTATAAATCCAACTAGATGTAAACCAATTACCCTCTGAAAGTCTTATTTTATTGTGAATTACTCAGTTTGGAGAAGGGGTGTGAGACGGGCAGAACTTAAAAATTAAGTTTTTAATGATCATATTTCTGGATATCTATGACCAGTAACTGCATAAACAAAATCCTTCACAGTCCCTTTTTCCTGCCTGATGGAATAATTTTGCTTTTTTCTAAAACACGTTTTCCATACTTGCACTGAAATGCTGGGGTTTTTCCTAGAGACTGAATTCTGTTCTTCAACATTTATTTAAACACTATGGTTCTAATGTTGTTTCATTTTTTTTTTCCTAAATAAAAAATCAAAATATTCGAAAATTATTTTTTTCAGACTTTGCTGTTTTAATTTGCAAGAATTTAAATTAAAAACTAAAAATGGCAAACAGATATAAGCCCTAATTTTAGACTGATAATGGCATAATATATATTATTTACTGGAAACTATGATCATTAAAAACTAAAAATGGCAAACAGATATAAGCCCTAATTTTAGACTGATAATGGCATAATATTTATTATTTACTGGAAACTATGATCAATAAAAACAGATTTCATTTGATATTTTCTACCCTTGGAAAATAGAGGTAGATTGCACTGAGGAGCACAAATAACCTTTCACAACCATCCTTCATCTTTTTGCCAGAGTTGATCAAAGCAGCTTTCTACAGAAACCTTTTATCATTCTCTACAGTCCTGTGAGTCTGAAATGGCAGCCTCTGTACTGCTTTGACCTGCCACTTGTTTCTGTGCTGGACATGACTGTGGTATTGTGATGTGATAACATGCTACGTTGTGCCTGGTTACAAAACCTACCCAAAAACAGGGGGAAGGGGTCAAGGTGGAAAACAGTCCTATTAGGCTTGAGAGTTCATTATGATTTGCTTCAAAACACGTAAAAACATAGATAATTTCTGTGACATTCTACCACAAAAACGTAGCTAAACTGACAGCATAATCACACATTTGCTGATGCAAGGGGATGAACACATATACACCCAAGCATCAGAATGTCCATAACAATGATGGTTAATTCAGACTATAAACATCTAATCACAAAGGTTAATAGAAAGGCTGTGAATACAACTTGACAAAGGGCCAATTTAAATCATGAGAAAATTTCAACATATTCTTGTTGAAAAGCTGGTAGAAATAAATACTTTTAAGAGGAAGAATGTGCTCAGGTGTTTTCTCCTCTGAAAATTGTCACAGAGAAAATTTTCAAGAAGTATTATAATAATGATTTTGCATTACACCATATTCCTGAAGAATATTCTCACAAATAAAACTATACTGGGTGTTGAGAGAAAAAAAACCTGAAACCATCTTACAGGTTAAGTATGCTGAATTAGGTACATGTGTGAGGATGGATGGGGAAAGAATGAAAGATCCAACACAGAGTAACAGTAGAGCACGATATATACATTCTGTATTCAGAAAACTGAGTATTCAGTTATTCAGCTAAATAGATGATACTGGTTGCATGCATCGTCACCTATATTTGAGGTCCAGACTTAAAAACTTTGCTTCATTTAAATAATTATTTATAGAATCATATCATAGAACAGTAAAATGATTCTTAGAATGGTTAGAAGGGAGCACGAAAGATCATCTGGTGCAGCCTTTCATGGGAGCAGGATCCTAGATGAAATGTATCTAGCATTCTGGCATGTTCCATCTTGAGAAACTTCAGTGATAGGGACTTTATCACATCCTGTGAGGAGAGTATTCTAGTTAATAACTGCTCTTAATGCAAAAAGTTCTTTCATATGTTAAGCTAAAACCTCTTCCAGTGCAACTTGTACTCATTGCCTTTTGTTTCCTCATGTGACTCCTAAAAAGCCTTCATTCTCTTTGCAGCAGCCCTCTAAGTATTGGAACGCTGTGATGTAACCAGCATATTGTGGACTCCAACCATTCTTTGTTGAAAGACTAAACCCGACATTAATCCACTTTAAATGTCTTATGTACATGGAGTACAATTGCTCCTGTCAATAAATGCATTGCTCTTTATTTCTTTTTATTTAAGATTTTTGTTATGGTACCTTTTAAAGAAATATCAGAACTCAAATAACAATACTAAATTAATAATTTTTAAAAAGTGAAGCATGAGAATTGAATCAATTAAAAAACATTTTGAAAGCCAGCTATTAGAAAGTGTATTAAAAGTATTTAGTCATTGAGGAATTGCTGTCACCAAAATATATATAAACATTGATGTAGGTTTTATTTAGCCATCAAACCAAGGGTTACACTACAAATAATACTCTATCTTTTTGAACATGCAGATTCTAGTAAATCAGTATATGTTGATAGGGATGTTTTAGAAAAGTTGACATGGGAGAAAAATTTAGCATAAAATAAGAGAAAGCCTGTTTTCTTAGATCTAGTACAGGGAGAGTATTTTCTTTTTATCTTTAAATCTCTAAATATCAAATAACTAATCTTTAACAGCATCTAACATGACATCCAACTTTTAGAAATCTCTAATCTTTTCTAAATGTCACCTTGATTTCTGAAATTTACTGCGTTTTCTGGAATGAAAATATAGGAATTATTACTGCAAGTTAGAGGGCTCAAATATTCTCATAACTCTGGTGCCCTCTTTGATGGTGGATTACCAAGTGAAAGATTTTATTTTCAAAATGTAGGTAGTAAAGCAAAAATCTGAGAATTTACAGTCATATTTTAATCATTTTTGGTATCTGAAAGAACCCTGAACTTCGGATATTTTTGTGGGATAATTGAAAAAAAAGACATATCACAGCAGCATTTCAGAGCTGCTTTCTTCTTTCTTACTTATGTATTTATGTATAATGTGTAAGCAAGAGTGTTTACCATATAGTTTGATCACTTCTACCTTTGAAAAATAAATGAAAATTAATGGCTGCTCTTTGCATAAACTTTCAAGACATGAAATCTCAAGGTCCTTTTATCTATCAAAATACTATGGCATACACAAATACTGTATCATTAGCATATGCCATTTAAAATGAAAATACCACTAAATAGTTTCCTAATGTCTTGTGACAGATATAATCCTAGGAAAAGCTTTAAAACCTGGTTTACAAACATTTCTGCTGGCACATTGTCAGTTCTTAAAAGAAATTTTATGACACATTAATATGTCAGGATGACTGTATATCGGATTGAAACATAACGATCTCCTACAATGCTTTTCATGGTTAGGCAGATCTGCAAATCTGGATTGTAAGTGACAATTCAGTTTGTATGGCTGTGTCTCAGTAGATATTCTTGTGTCTCAAATGCTGATATTATACTAATATAGCAGCATGTCAAGGTCAAGACAACAAAGCATGTGTACATCTAGTTATTTTGAAAACAAGGCAGCATACTAATTTCAAAGACTGATGTGTTTTAGGTTTTGTGAACACAAAGCTGTTGCAGAGCACAAGAAGGGAGTTTCTCTGATATCACCAGGGCCACTTAGGAGGATTAAAACCCTTTCAGAATATCAGCTGTGAAACAACAAAGAAACAAAAATAACTAAATAACATTTTCTTTCAGGGAGTGACAATGGTTATTACTACTCCTACTAGTACTACTAATAGTACAACTACTAATACTACTACTGCTGCTGCTGCTGCTGCTGCTGCTATTATTGCTACTACTTCTACTGCTGTTATTGCTATTGTAGACAATGCATATGATGTGTTTGTAAAGATTTTATTTTCTGTTTTTTTTATATCCATGAGTATTTATTAGACTCAGTCCAAATTTTCCCTGAAACTGTGCCTTTCCACAGCGGAGTTGTTCCTTCTTGACACAGCAGAAAAAGCTGTGCACAGGTGGCCTGTGGGGCAGAAAAGGGTGGATAAACAGACAGGAAAAGGTAAGAAACTACTCAAACAGGAAAAAGGACTGAATTAATTCCCATTTTTCTGACTCTTTTGCTTCCTGGAAAGCATAGTATAACTATGTAATACTGAAGGGCTAGTCGTGGTAAGGACATTACTCAAATGTTACTGTCACTGGGATAACTTCACTTCTACCTTGTCCACACATGACTTTGGGAAAATCTGCAGAGCAAATTACTCAAACATGGAGCTGGAAGCTGCAGCTTTTTGGTTTAAACGAAAATACTTTAACTGTGAACCTGAGTCCTGCCTTCACTATCATAAATTCCAAGAATAAATGGCAGGGTACTATGATGAAAGAAGAAAATAAGAAATGAAAAGAGTGGATGAAAGGAGATGGTAAACTATATTGTTGGAAACCAGCTAAGTTCAAGTAGAAAGCTGAAACAGTAGTAGAGAGCAGTAAAAAAGTGATGAACCATTAGACTGAAGAAAGCCTTTTAAGTATCAATGGACTTTGAATTTGGATCTTTACCTGTTCTTGGGGAAAAAGGACTTTAAGTAGAATTCTCTAACTCTTCCAGTTTTATCTGCTTGGAGGAGAAGTACAGGCTGGCATGCACGGCTGAGCAGGGGTCAAAATGGTGTGATTCTTCCCATCCTGGAAAAGGTGGAAAGTTAGACACCTGCATACCCCAAGGTCAAAGATGGTTGCACAATTGTTATTTTCATGGCCAGGTTTTAAGATGTCAAAATAGATTTCATTGACAATGAGTGAGCATATTTGTTAGAGATTACAATGTTTATATTCTGTTGCCTTCATGTTTACATTTTTGTTAACATCACAGTAAGTTTGTTTTGTTCCTTTATCCTTCACAACCCACCAAATGCACTGTTTTGAATGGCACTAAATAACACATTTCATGATTATTGATTTTCCATTCTAAGTGTATCTAGCAATAAGGAAGATATGTTTCAATGGGGAAAAAATGATGTACGAGTTGTGTTTTCCTCCTTAAGAAATAACAGAAACATTGAAACATTGAGATACAACATAAGATACAAAATATCTTTCATTTTAGGTTCTGAGTCAATTACCTGGTCTGCTTGAAAAGGTTAATTTTCAGTTTCTCTAGCATGCATCTGTATAAGACAAATGCATAAGCACATGCAGAAAAAATTTGTTCCCATTTACACTTTAATTTTGTGTAAGCTGAATGAACAAGCTTTGCTTTTAGGATTTCAATTCAATGTTTTCAATATGCCCTATTCTCCTAGAATGAAGAAATTCACAGATGAGGTCTGCCACACATTTACTGATGATTACATATTTTCTGGTACAGATAGATTGAAGATACCTGGCAAACCTTTCTAGCTGTGTGTTGATTATACTTCAACTACCTTCATCAACAATTAAACTTTTGTGCTGTGACTACAGATTGATTTTAATCACTCTAATCAAACTCTATCATACACTAATAGTTCATCGTGATTGCACCGTATATTTACAACATGAGATTTTCAATTTATGTAATTTCCAGCTCTGTCTTAATTGATAAAATTAATTAAATTAATTGTGGATTAAGTTACCTTAGCTCAATTGATGACATAGAGATTTACTGTGTTTTTTTTAATAAGAAAGTCATTATCATTCATTAGATAAGCTTCATGATTGCTTTGTGGTGAGACATTGATAAATGAGGGCATATCACAGGTTTTCAGAGCATAAACAAAATAAAGCATTTAGGGGATACCTAACTACTTTTAAGATGTAGTGCATGATCAGAACACATTTTTTTCACATTCTTTTTAAGACTTGAACTAGTATGAGATAGTACCATAGTGATATTTCTTTAATACCCCTTCATTTTTATATTATTTGAGATATGATTGTCCATATTAAGTGTTGATTTTATTATTACATTTGCAAAGCTAGTGATGCCATTTATTAAGGGAATAGACCCACCCACCTGAGAGCTTAACTATTTTGTTTTTTCCTTAAGGGAATATTATTATTTACTGCAATATACAGGCAACAACTGACAGAATGAGGGGACACAGTCTCAAGCTGTGCCAGGGTGGGATATTAGGAAAAAGCTTTTTACAGGAAAGGTGATAAAGTATTGGAATGGTCTGCCTGGGGAGGTGATGGAGTCACCATCTCTGTATGTGTTTAGAAAAAGACTGGTTGTGGCACTCAGTGCCATGGTTTAGTTGAGGTATTAGGGAATGGGTTGGACTCGATGATCTTGAAGGTCTCTCCCAACCTAGTGATTCTGTGATACAGCTTTGGTGAATTCAGAACTAGCATGTTGCATTGCTGTGGAATGAACTCCTTGGTGTTGAAGTAACACTGAATATCAACTCTGCTATCCAGAATCTGAGCAATAACACGTAAACGGCCTTCCCATTTCCCTGCTGGCTGCTGTGCATGAAATGTCAGAACAGATCAAGAATGATGTCCAAATCACAAATGACTGGAACTAATGCAGTTAGATGAGAGTTTATCATGCGTGAGCAATGGCACAGTGGAACATCTTGGTTTCAACTGAAGCTGAATGCAAAGAGAAGTTAAAATTTGAGTGGTCAGAATTGGATGTGTCTAACGGAAATGTGAGATCAATGTTTCTTGCACACAGAGCAATGAGAAATTGAGCTCTGTGAAGAGATAGGGTTGGGATGGGGAGGTGATTGAATGCAGAGATATTGTGAGGTTTTACAGTGACTGTTTTCAAGAGGGCACACTCATTTTACTTCTGTTTAAACTACACTAAGGTGTCCTCATGGCACCAATATTTTCTGGCTTTCTGTTTTTTTAAATAAGTACACTAATTACTACTCAGATGTAGCAAATGGGCTGTTCTGAGATGTTAAAGATGCATACTGCTTTCAGAATACAGAATACAACAGAAGAGGACATTCTATTCAATTTAGACAAAAATCCATGAGTGGATTTTAGATGATGCAAAGCTGCTGTTTAAGAGTGCCCGGGTATGAAACTTTGCAATACTTCCATTTGTAAATCTGATGAGGGGAAATCCATATTTAATCCTGATGATGTTAGTCATTATTTGGACTCACTTGGACTTTGAGGGAATGAAGATAAAAGTATGGGACTCTATACACAGAGATTGTTACCAGTAAGAATTTGGTGGGTATTTTCAGCTTCCACAACTTTATGAACTAAGGGTTCAAAAATTATTCTACTTTGATTTGCCTGCTTCTCCAAACAATTAAAGTCTCCTGATAACTGCTGAGCGTCTCCATTTAATTTTTGTTCTCAGGGTGAAAAATATTCATTTGATTTCCAAAATAAAAATGCACAGAATGCTGACAGATAGGTGCATAACCAAATTGCATGCATGTGCATGTCAGAATATTGGTAGTGGTCTCTTCTTAACTGTGTGAACCTCAGTATGGTTTAATGTACCTTTCATTTTTTGAAGATATGTGCTTTGATTTTTCAGGTTACTTATATTTTTAGCCACTTTGTGGTTTTCCTTAGTAAACACTTCTACAAATCATCTCCTGGAGCAGAACAAACTACATGTGATGTATGCTGCAAAGCCCGGTTTTAATCATTTGTCAAGGAGCCCATGGAAGCCCTGTAGCAGAACTGCCACCAGTAATTGCTCAGCTGCATCAGTTGAAACGTCGTTTTTTACTTCTTGTTTCTCCCACCAGACTGAAGCAGCGTTTGGCACATTCATTCATAAACTCTGGGTAATTCAACAAGTTGACCTGAAGCATATAGGCAATATCCTCCTGGATTCAGCAATTCTGATATATTTTTAAGTCAGGGCAGCCTGGATACACTAAAGGGCCCCATTCATTGCTGGACTGTGTGTTTAAAGACTGCATGATAATCTGCACGAGCAAGATATACAGTTCTGCTTTTCAGCTTCCAAATCCTTAATTTTCAGAGTCTGAGTGCTTTGATTTGTAACCTTAATTATTAAGTTTGAACATAAAAAATAATAATTGAGCTTATGAAGAAGTGAACCGGGAGCACCTTATGTTGCTGTTTTGATAAAGATGTGCCTGAAATCTAAAATTTCTCATGACTTGTCATCAAAAATCCAGCAAACCACTGGGAAAGTGCTAAGTATAAGTGTTTTGTTGGCATTAAAAATGCTGCTATATGCATTTGTTGTTTATAGATATAAAAATTAATTTTTCCAAAAGTAATGAAACCATTCCATAATCTTAGTTTAAATATTTATAAGGGCGAATATGCATGATTTCCAATTAACTTCCCTGGGTTACAACTTTTACAGGAAAATGCTAATTGCAGCAATATCCACAGCAGATTCATATGCATATAACATTTCATTTTCCAAGTGAAATTTTTCAGTACTGTGTATTTGTTGCATATATATATTTTTACCAAATGATGTTGTAAATGTTCCAGTGTATGAGGAATTATGTTCATATATATTCAGAAATGTATAGTGCATACTGAGCAAGAATATCTTGAACAGCAGGAAAAATTATTAGAATCATTAGTGAGGAATGTAAAAGATATTTGTACTGCTTCCTAGACATGAGTAGTTGTATTTAGATTAAATAAGTGATGAGCTGTAGATGCAAAACATAAGTATAGTTTACTCCATTTCCCAATGCGGAAGAATTTTTCTCTTTAAGATGAGGGAAGAATTACTGGATATGCTGGGATAAGTCTGGTTATTTCTGTTCATGACTATTTCAGCTGATAAAAGAACACATATAAAAATAAGTGTTAAATTATGTTTTATCAAAACCTTCAGAAGTTCAATCTCAGAGACAAACACAGATGTTTCTACCTCCTAAAAATCTCACCACACCAATGAGGAGGAGCTCCATTAATATGGATTCTTGTATTGGTTCCTCCATATTCATTCTATTAAACATCTATTTAAATGACTTTGAAACATAGGAAACCCTATTAGAGGACTAAATAAACAAATTATATTTTTTACAGTGGTTGCTTTCACTTTCTCACAAGCTCAGATTGGAAGTATACTAATTAGACTGAAATATAATACAAAAGTAGATCTAGTCTGGCAAATTGATATGTTATTTGAATATATAAAAAATGGAGATCCATATGTTGGAATAGTACGTTTTATTCATTTTTGAACATATCCTGTAGAACAGCAGATATTCAGTACCACATTTCTCTCCCCTGAAATCAGAGGAATGGGATATAAGTAGATAGAAATATATACCAGACCTGGTTAGAAGTGACCTCAAATAATCATCTAGTCCAATTTTTCATGGGAAATTGAGCTTGAATCGCATTATCTATCTATCTATCTATCTATCTATCTATCTATCTATCTATCTATCTATCTATCTATCTATCCATCTATCTATCTATCTCTGCCCCATCACATCTTGAAAGCATCCATCAATGGAGATTTTATTGTGTCCCTTGGGGAGGATGTTCCACTGAATGATTGATCTTGTTGTAAACAAATTTCTTTCTTATGTTGAGATGATACCTCTTTCAGTGCAACTTACACCAAATTCCCCATGTCTTCTCCATCTGGTTCCTTGTGAAGAGAGAACCATCTCTCTCAACCTTGCAGCTTCCCTTTATGCTTTCAGGAGGCTGCTCTTGAATAACTCTCAGCACACACAAGCTACTTTGCCCTCCATGGTTGTTTCCCATGGATTCTTTCACAGCTGGTACCTTAGCATACTGAAGTTCTCTCTTCTAAAACCCAGGGTGTTTGCTCTACTGCTGATTTTCAGCGTGCTCACTAGGATTTTGAAATCCACAATGTTGTGGTTGCTGTATCCAGGGCTACAGCTTGATGTTATGTTGTCAAATTAAATTTGCTCAGTTTGTAACCTTGTCCCTAATCTGCATTTCCAGTGTCTGTACCAGAAAGCAGTTCAATTAATTCCATTAATCTGGTGAACATCTTGTGATTGGAAGAGCTATGTGCTTTTACCAAACAATGTCAAGGTAACTGAGATCAGTCATGAGGACAAGGTTCTGTTGACCCAAGACTTTTTTGAGCAGTTGAAGGAAGATTTTGTTAGCCTTGTCACTCAGATTGAGAGGTCAGTAACAGAAACCAAACAAAAGATTCCCCCATGGTGATAATAATTTTAGTTTTGATACCAAGAATCTTCATTGGAACTCTCTACCTCCACACCTCTACACTACCTCTTTTACATAAAGCATAGCCACAACCTATCATCTTTCCAAAAGATTTCATAGCCATCCATCTTAAACATCCTATCATCTGCCTTTTCTGATCATGTTTCTGTGATTCATATGATGTCTGAAATCTCTGACTGGGCACAGGGCTCCAATTCCTGATGTTTCCCAGACTATATGTGTTGGTTTACCTGCATTTAAGGTGGCTGCACCAAAGCTCTTGCCTTTGGAAAGAGCTGGCAATATTCTTCAATACTCTTATAGTGAAGAATGCACTGATAGCATGGCTTTGTGGTTTGTGGATATACCGGTGTCACAGCTCTGAACCATAACCTCAAGTTTCTTAGTGTCACAATATTGTCACAGAACAGCTGGCCTGGATTGGACAAAGTGAATCTGGCCATAACACACATCCAATTCAGCTAGCCTAGTTCATGCTGAACATGTCCTCAGATAAGGGCAATCCAAGCTGAGAAGTAAGCACAAGACTGGCCAGGACGCTGGACAGGGAGAGAGATCTCAGCCAATGGCTGTCTCGCCCGGGAGATTTGAATTGGGTATTTAAGTGAGCTCCAAATAACAAATGAGGCTGTTTGTCTCATGAGCACCTGGAGCACAAGTTGTGGGATTTCATATCCCCACCCATGACTGTCACATTGCATCTTAGTTTAAAATACGATTCACTCAGCCAATCTGCTAATGAAGGTTTTCATGCTTCTTCTAAATAAGATGATCCCATCTCCATCCAATAGACTCTTCTTCAAAGAACCAAAGACCTGACAACATCAACCACAAAGCCAGGTATTGATCAGCATAATACATCAACTGCACCCTGGTTCTTGACTGGCAAGGAAAGGCACAGAATCACTTGAACATCTGTCCCTTCACTTGGACCTTGAGGGCTCTGAAGTCCTGGTGATTTGTCATAAGTTCTGCTTGCATTTGTGCCCACATGGAAAAGATATAGAGAATAATAGTCTGTACTTTTAACCAGTTGTAGCGGTCTCTGTACAGCAAATTGGATCCTGTCTCCTGGCAAGTTGAAGATTTCCATTAAATATACATCAGGTCTGAAGATGCGTGTCTCCTTGCCTGTCAAAAGTCACCCACCACCCACACTCACCATTTTCTTTTGCAGTTTTAATTGAGCTGAAGGTACAGTTTCTGCTTGTGAATCTTGCCCATTAATCTTGGCAACTATCAAGGTTTCATACATTTTTCTAGCGCATGCATATTAGGAGAGAGTGAAGTGATATCCTATTCACATGAATCACCAAAAAGTCATAGACCCTTCTCCTCTAAGGTGTTTGTTCACTCTAGACCTCATTTGTTACTCCTTGGGAGTCAGTGCCACGGGTCATTACTATTTCTTCCTGTTTTGGATAATTATCTATTTCTGGTCATCTCTCCTTACAGTGTAACCTGATTACTTCCTTCTGCAGCTCTTCCTCCCACTGCTTGAGTGACTTCACCATACAACTCTTTATGCAGGTGGAACTCCCACCTTCTTCTACCCAGTGGGCAACAATGCATTTTTTATGACCCTGCACCTAAACAGCAGCTTTCCTAGTAAATCTATTCAGGTGACACCTCCCCCCATTGCAGGCTAACCTGACTATGTAGCTGGTTCCTGACAGCTGCAGATACCTATATGTTGTCTCTACCACCATGCTTTTAACAAAAAAAGCCCCACAGATTAAGAAGTCCTTTATTCTCTGAAGACCTCAGGCTGCTGGACAGACTTGCACGGTCACAGTTTGCTGAGTCGACTGCTGGGTTTTCAGCCTAGAACAGTGGGTGAAGAGAGCACATGGCAACCCAGTAATTGTCAGAGCACACAGCCCCTTCTGCTCACCTTTCCACGAGAGCTGCCATGGGCACTGCCATGCCACTTCCTTTTTCTGTGCCTGCCCTGTTTGCTGGTGATCCATCTGCGCAGGTTATATGCAGCTTCCCACCGTTTAAACTGGTAATTGGGACACTGCCCATCTGTCAGCTGCCTCTCTTGTGAGACTTTTCAGCTGCCAATTTGTCCCTGCTCACACACAAATTAAGGGAGGTAGGAAGTCAGAAATCCCCTCAGATACTCCCTCTGGACCTCATACGCCTCTCAGCACACAGCAACTGCTGCTGCTGCCAATGCTGCTAACATCTGCTTCTTGCATTAGTTATGTTTCAGTAACAGAATAATGCAAGTGCTCACAAAATTTCTGTAATTTCATTTTTGGAAAGGATTAAAACCAACTACATGTACACTACAACTACATAATGGGAGCATTCATTAATATATGAAGAGACAGGTTGTAGAAAGCCATTTAAGGTTCATATTAATGGAATCGCTGCACATATCTGAGTAATGTGAATTCCCAGGATAATTCCAAGAGTCTGTGGTTAGTGGGAGCAACACAGGCTCTTGTGGAAGATTTTCAGAACTAATCCAGAGATCTCATATTCAAATGCAGCATTTCTTGCCTATGGATTTCCAGCTCATACACAGTCTTTGTGCACTGACACACTACCTTGCTGATCAGTTATCTACTCAAGAAAAAAAAAAAAATCATTGAATGGATTTATGAACTGTCATTATTATCATATTATTATGCCATTTTAAGTCTATATATTTGTCTGAAAAACAGAATAATTAACAAAATAATAAGAATTTTATTTAAAATTTAATTACAAAACTGAAAAAATATCTTCTGATAAAGTTTTCTTATCTTGTTTTTTATAAGTATTTCAGAATGTAAGTTAATTATATGAAAACCCCCCCAAAAATCTCTTATTCAAAGGAAAACAGCAAAATAAAATAAACAAAGAAACAAAACCCCCCCAAAAAATTAAAATTTTTAAGCCAAAACTATGGTACAACTAATAGAAGAAACAATCTGTTTTTTCCTTTTTAACTTGGATTTAGCTCTCTTTCAGACATACTGGGCTTCTCCTAAACCATCAGTACAGTGATCATGTGCTACCAAACCAGCTGTAGAGCTCTAGTTGCCTACTTCATCCCAAGAGTTCATTTGTATGTAGTAAACACCGTGAAAAATGTGACAGTCTAGCCTGGAGGCAAATCCCTATCCTCATCATAGGGAAACCTGAAGCATTCCTTAACCACTGCCAGAATAACTCTTCTTGCTGTATTTCCAAAGTACTAGGAAAGGCTGTCACCACTTATGTCTCTAGCTGTGTCTTCAGTCCTTTTTATCTCCTCCCAATTTGTTTTCTTCTGTTCCTTAAGGGTATCAGTCAAGACTTTCATTGACACAGGGTTTCATGTAGGAAGGAGAAATGCTTTTCATTTATACACTAACAGCATTCCCCTGGTAGCTACTTACTACTGCTCTGAACACAACACCAGCAAGGTAAATGGACCTTCCTCACCCCTATCAGACATTCAAGTTTCCTTAAACTGTCCAAATATATTCACAGGAGAATAAACCCAAACCAGCACAGGGAGCAGCAGATGGAGTATGACCACAGAGACCAGAGGTGTGACAGGCACAATCACTCAGACATGCAAAGGGAAACCTCATGAGACAAGGGTGTAAACATTTCCCCAAAGGTCAACAAACTATCTACAACTACTTCTTTTGTTGGCAAGTGGAACAGTCCTACACTGACGTAAAGAAGACAAAGTCAAAGTTGGTCATCTGGAGAATCAGGAAGGAAAAAAAATGTTCAGCTATCCTGAAGAAAGACATAGCATATAACAATTTCTATGTTGATCCAATTTTCAGATGTGTTTGTCCATCCTGAGAAAGAACCATATTGGTGTGTACCAATATGTCTTCTCAAATGTGACTTTAAATTAATTAGCATATTGTAACCTGATGACATTTTGTGAACCTATGATAACTGGCACCAATCAAAGTCAGAGAAAAGTTTTATAATTTACTGTTCTATGTTTAGAACAGTACATTTTGGACACAAAATGGAGAGGTGCAATGAAAAAATTCTGACTTAATTACACAAATTTTGTCCATTCACTGTACATATGAATGATATAACTTCCAAGATTCCAATCAGTTTATGCAAAACCACAATCAGTTAGGGATTGGAAGCTCAAAATTGCCAACGATTTGTAGATTTTTTGATCAAAAGAAGAAAAAGAAGAAACCTTGATGATTCTTTTGCACATAATTTCATTTAGGCTTATAATTCAAATTCAGGTACTTCAGCACCTTGTATGGGAATAGGTTCTGTTATTGTAATGGTAAAAAATTTGTCCCCTCCTTTTCTCTCTTTTTTTTTTTTTTTTTAAGCTGTAATTTACTTAGTGTGTACCTACCCTCTAGAACCTGCATGTTTTTAACCATTTGAAAAATTAATTGTGTTCAAAGTACATTATTCTCACAAAACTGCAGGTTTGTTACTTTTAACCTCAGTTCAGGAAAACATACTTTCTACATAGGCAAAAAAGCCTCTCACAGAGATGAAATAGATGCTGAGATTAAATTTAAGGATGCACAGGATTTACTTAGAGTCAACAGCTCTTTCCCCCAGAGTGACAAGGATAGTACCGGTGAAATTGCACCGACAGCAGATTCCTTACTGACATAAGGAGAAAAAAAAAAAAAAACAAAAAAAAATAATCCAAACATTTTCTTCACAAGTTTGATTTCTTTCACTGAAGTGACAGATTGTTCATGAAGGTAAAAAGCTGTCATACCTAGAATAGGCTGTGGTAGCAGCATAAAGCACAGCAATGATTGCTGTGACTTCAGGTGCATGGCCCATGAGCCAGTGGTTTCTGTTACGATATATGGTGCAAAAAGTGTAACAAGTTCCTCCAAGGCTTGTGCACCCTGTGCTTGTAACACACAACATTTCACAGATGAAATACACTTCTCACCACCCATAAAATCTTGTCTGCTTTCCCTCTTTTTCTTCTTATTATAATAATAATCCACTTATTTTTTCACTGAAAGGTTTGAGCAACAAATTTTCTTTCTGAAAGTGTTTTACTGCTTTCTTGAAATGCATGAAAAGTAATATTTCCTTCTCCCTCTTCTCCTCCCATATGAAAAGAAAATAAATCCAAGATCTTTTATTCATGAATTAGAAACTGTGTCTGTTAATGCACTTTCTGATAAATGCAGCAGCATTTATAATGATTCTTACTGAACATTGATAAATCAATGAGATTTTTAAAATCCTGAATACGCAATGGGAAATATGGCAAACACAAGAGGCTTATTGGTACTTCATGTACCTAGAAATCTTTAAAGAAGAAATTTGACATATTGTACACTGATTTCAAGTAACTGTATTCAGAAAATGAGATTTATAGTAATATTAATAAAAGTGCTATTGAGATTTGCTGTATAATCTAAGGTACCATTTCATAGATGAAATTGATCAGAAAAAAAAATTGTTTGTACATGCTTCATAATAGAGATTTTCCCTTAGCATAGTTCTCCATCTCCAAAGAAGATAAGGATTTTGGATGTTTTTGGTATCTAATTCATCTTCCTTTAAAAACCAACCACCAGTGAACAGTTACTGAAAATCCTTTAATTACTCTTTTACTTAACAAAGTGAAAAAAAATATGGTACTTTGTGGATAGGGCTTAAAAATCCATAAAGTTATAAAAATATTATTTCAAACTCCTACTTAGTTTTACTGTTACTAGCACGTCAATATTACTATGCTAGCACACAGATGAGCCTGACATGGAAAGAAACTAACTGAATCAAAATAATTGAAAGAACTCATGCAGTCTGTTTACTGCCACATCATTTATAATTTATTGAATTTGTACAGAACAAAGGAAAGAATAAATCCAGGCATTGTGAGGCTCTGTGGGAGGTGTAATGACATTCAGGACAACCACTCAGCCCACACTATCTGCCTGTTTGAAGAAGGGCAGGAGAGGGAGTGCTGTGCTCATTGACTGTGTGGACTTGACACAGGAATACAGGGCAGTTTTGCAGCAATTTGTTCTCTCACCAGAGGCAAGCAGTCTCAGTGCAGTCTGCTATTATGTCAAGCCCACAACACAATTTTAGATTTCTGATCCACTCATGCATTTTGATTGACACATAAGCCAAAAGAAATAGTTGTCCAGGCAGGAAGAATTTGAAGAAAGTAGTTACACAGACACAAACTTATGTAGAGATGATTGTTTCTTACAGGATGGTCCTCCAGAATCTTTCCTAACAACAAGAATGCTTCATGTCCTGTCTACATTATTGAAGATATGCAATTACTTTTATGGTTGCAACAGCCTGTAGACATGCTCTATGAAATTTTGTTTCTCAGTATTTCTTTTTTGTTTCAGGTCTGATCTGTAGTTTATGACAAATTTACATTGCCATAGGAAAACTGATTCTGAATTAAATTTGTAATGTGACAGGTCTCCCTTATACCATACTTTTGAAACAGCATTATTTTTTAAAATATGATTGCTGTGCCTAAGAAGGTGGAATATGTGATTTCAATATTTGTCTTGTTCTGTAAAGTATTTAGCTGGAAGACATGAATGTACAAATTTTAGCATAATTTTAGTATTTCTGATATGGAAAAATATGAGTGTACTGGTCTGAGTGCATGCCCATTATTCAGAATCCTTTTTTGATCATTCATTTATAGGAAAAGCCTTCTTTGAAAAGCAACCATTACCTCCATTTACTTGTTTTCAACCCCCTTGCCTGCTCAGTCTGTGCAAGTGACTTGCTTATACATTTCATTATAACACCTTTTCTACATCTAATCAGGCTACAACTGAGTGGTTATCTCTTTCTCTCCTTGAGAAAACACTCCATGGCACACAGCTTAAAAATAACTTTTAGAATATCCATTTTAAACAGAGACAAGTTTTCCTAATTAAGGGAGTCCCATAGCTCTTTTGCTGCCTTCCATTGGATTCAGGAGTGATTAATATCTGTAAATTTTGGCTTATTGTTTTGTTTTGTTTTGTTTTTCTTTCTTGAACAGACCAATCTGCTACTGAACTCAATTTGCTTTCAGTTTAAACCTTTGTTCTATCTCCATATTTAATGTGGGCTTCTATTTTGAGCCAGGGTTAGCTCACACAATGTTGAACAACCAAAATCCAAAATAATTTATTCTTTTTTCTATACATATTTTCAGAATGAAAACCCCAAAAAAACCCAGCCAAACAAACAAACAAACAAAAAACCCGTCCAAAACCTATTAAAGTGTTGGCAAGGATATTTGAAATAAAGGTACAGGAAGATTTTGATATAGAAGGTTAGGGAGAAATTTTAGTAAAAGAAATATAGGATTTCTTGCACTGGCAATATTCATTCACACACCGCTAAATTATACATCATTCAAATGTTTCCAGTGCAGAAAAAGTACTTCAGGTAACAATAGACAACAGAGTCCACTTTTTATTGTAGTCATTAGGCTGGTGAAAAACCCCAGAAATATTTGGAAAAGCTATGAAAGACATAGCTACAGAAATTAAGTCCATTGTTAACTGGTCAGTGTGGTGATCAGATTAATAATTAATAATCTTCTATCCAAGCTAAGCAAAATACTTCATCAATTTGTGTTCAAAATGTAAGAAATAACAGAAATATTTAGACTTACATTTAAACACTATAGTGCAGCTTGGTGGAGCAGGGCATTAGAAACAACTTTGAAAATACGATATACTCTCCTACAAAATATACCATCAAGGCAAATATGGATGGATGTTTGTAAACAGATAATTGTTGCAGATATTGTAATAAAATTATGGGTTCAAAGTGCATTGTATTCTACAATGAGAAATATCTGACATGGCAAACTGTGAAACACTTTTGAGTTCATTAGAGAAAGGTTCCTCGCTCAGAGTGGGATAGAGAACAGGCTCCCCGGAGAAGCAGTCACAAGACCAAGCCTGACAGAGTTCAAGAATTGCTTGGACAATGCTCTCAGGCACACGGTATTGGGTATGACCTGTGTGGGGCCAGGAGTTGGACTCAATGATCTTTGAGGGCCCCTTCCTATTCAGAAGATTTTGTGATTCTGGGATACTCTGATTTAGTTTCCCTGGACGAAAAATATGTGAGGTAGTTTATTGCTGCTTTTCAACATGACATGGAGTCTGCATGTATCCACCCTCACTACATATTAAAGAATATTAAAGATGTTGTGCTGAGCCAAGAAGCCACCTGCCTAAACTCACATGGACTCACCATCAAGGAAGATGAATTTTTCAATGTTTTTAAACAAAACAATCAGAATTTGAGGAAACGTGCTTCTTTTCGCTGATTTCTTATTTACAGCAGAGATGATTTACCTGAGGATATATTTACCTCATAATCTGTACCACAGGATACTCAGAGAACACTTTTCAACTTTATTAAGTTTAAATTCGGAATATCCCAGGTTGCTGAAGCACAGAAAAATATTCTCATGCCCAAGCAAGGCCTTACTTACATTGAACAAGCCCACTGAAGCACAAGGACAATGTATTTAAATGCTCAGTGGTTTTAGTAACTATGCACATTTAGAGGGCAAGGTAAAAATTAAACCTACAGGGAAAATACATGAGAACACCTGCAAAATGCTGCATGTCCAGTATTTTCTATTTATGTTTGTACAACCAACACAAGCCTAAATTGTTGAACTTGGAAAAAAATATTAAAGTTCAGATAAAAACCTCTACGAATATTCAAATAAAAGAGTCCTTGGGATATGCTAGACAAGACAAAGAAAGTTGTTGAAAACAGCAACATTGTCCATTTTGTATCTGAGATTCTGTTTTGACTCTTGAAATTACACAAAAGTACTCTCACCTGTTGTGAGGCACCACTATGTAATCTTATTTAGTGTATTTGATATTCTGTTAAGAAAATCAACATAGTTTTGAGCCATAAAGAAATTTATTAATCATCCAACATTTTGAAAGATCACTTTCTGTCAGAAAAACTGGATTCCCAGTGACCTTTAATCTACCCAAATACCTAGGTACACAAATACATACATGTACTTGAAGACGTGCATAATTAAAAAAGTTATTTGAAGTTCATGAAATGCTAAAGGTACATGGCAAAAAGGCAGTTTTTCAGCAGGATACCGTGCTCACAAACCTGAAATATTTATTAAAGACCTGTCTGGAAATGAGGCAAAGCCAGGACTTGTCTTTTGTCTGCTTTGGCAGTATTTTTGATGAAATATCATTTTTATACAAAATGAAAAGAAATGTGAAGATGAGGTTATTCGTGTGCTGTCTGGCAGCACAGGAATGACTTAAAAAATTCTCTCCCACATGAGATCAAAAAGTTCTTGACAGAAAAATGGAATGGTCATTCTCAACAGAGGCATGTGAAATTTCTCAGTCTCTACTGATAGGCTAATTGAATAATGTCTCAACCTCTGTTATCAGAGCTAAAGAATGTTTGTTTACAGCTAATGACAAAGCAATATTTTCTGTTCTGATTATATATTGTAACTTTTTCTACTGTGCATACCCACTTCATTAACAGAAACAGAGCAATAACTTTTCTGAATTCAAACCTCACTTCAAATGCTGTCCTTAATATGATTTAGTTTCTTCCCTTAATGTTTTCTTTAAACAGGAAGTTACATTTGTCATATTTACAACTTTTTTTCTCTGTTTAGTCTGAGATGAAAAGAGTCAAAAGTCTTCTTGGAGGGTGGAAATTATGTATTTTGATTTGTAATCGTATTCTAAAAATTACAGATTTTTACTAATTTGAGTCACTTTTCAAGGATTATGTCTCTTTTGTGACATGCAGCTCACTCTTTTTCACAGTTTAAAATTATTTTTCCAACATTGAAATTTTATGCTCATCATAGGTTTTCATAGGAGACCCAGTACTATAGGTTTGAGAAGCAAAGGAAGGGTCTGTATACTACTATATAAAATTATTAGAAACAGGGGATCCATTTAACTTCCCACAGCCATGAACTCCTATTTAAAAGACAGTCATTATATTTGATCACAATTTTTTTTTGCCTTAAACATACTCTATCTAATCCAAGACTGGGATCATATAGGAAAAGGAAAAAAAAAAAAATAAACTATAGGCTTTTAAGTATTTAGAGACTCTAACCTTTAATAATTTTTTTATTATTTATACATTTTTATATCTCTCTAAAGGTTATAAACTTGATAGACTCACACTCATTACCATGGTACAATAGCAGTACCTTTGTCACAGGAACAAGGTTTTTTTTTCACTACAAAAAGAAGTTCAGAAGTCAATTTCTCATTTTTCATTCTCTGCTTTTTGAATTTATGACAAGGCAGAGAAACTACAGAATATGGAATGAATATGAAAGGAATCTACACCGTCCTTTTGAAACCTGGTACAATTAATTCTTTCAACATGGTTAAATATATATGTACAGTTTTTTCACATGCAGTCTTCTTGAGAGTTACACCAGGATTAAACAGCTGCTGAAGACTAGAAGACACAGCTACTGCTGCATTATTAATTACTCTACTGTGTCTTTACTTTGCAGCTTGTTTATTGTTATATAATATTTAATTATTTGATTGCTGAATAATGTAGATAGGAACAGGCACCTCAGAATACAGCAAACCTTGGAACTGCAGACTGCTTCTAAGATATGGTCAAATTTCCAGAAAGCTTTTTTCACTAGCAGGCTTTGAAGAAGTACTATGAAACTGATTTCTCCCAACTTCAGCTGCAAGATAAAGAAAAAATTCTGGGAAACAAATAGCAGCAGGAGTCATTCTTGCTATGGGAAAGTAACTTGGGTCAATAACAACAGTCAGAGACATCAGTCTGCCTGTTCTATATCCATCCATCAGAAGACTCATGTGTTGTTCAACCCAACAGATTTCCTTCATTGTATGGCTTTCTATGGGATTGTTTATTTGTTTGCTAAAAAACCTGTAACTTTCACAGCTACACTGTCCTAAAGGTCATGTAGTTGATAGGCTTCTGTGACAAAAGGACTTATTTGGATATATGTGTCACTGCAGCTGTTCATTTTCCTATTATAGTCCCCTGATAGAGTATTCAATACTCTCATAATCCCTCCAAGAGGCACTTTTAGGTCAGATACAGCAGTAGAGCTGGCCTGAGCAGTGCACTTCTCAAACTTGCTGTATATCCATGGAAAACATTTAAAGTCAGATTATTAGAAATTTCTAACAGTCATGGACTGCCATGGGGAGCCTGAGAAAAGTCACTTGAAAATTTAAATACATACTTGAAGGGCTATGCAATTAATAAAACAGGTATCATCCTTTAGAGTTTCTAAAATAGTATAGAGGCCACTGTTGGGAAGATAAGGCTGCAAACCTCTGCTATTAAGTTCAGAAGAATATTAAATTGCTTAGTACCTTATAGAAGCTGGGGAGATTAATAATATCTAGATAATTGATATAAATATAAATAAACAAAAGCTGAATATCTGCCTTTTCCGTGATGATGTGTATCAAAGACATTCCTTTGAGAATGTCCTTCACTATCCTGCTGTAAATTCATATATTTCACCACAATCAATAGAAATATTCTAAATCTGTACCATACTTTACTGTGTGTCATTATTTCCTCCAAATTCATTGTTCCATATATACTCATATCCTTTTATGCTTGTAAGGGAAGAGCCAGATATTTAAGATTTTTAATTATCTACATTGTTATGTAGTTTTTGAATGGATAACACTGTTGAACTTTGGCACAGATAAACAAAAACAATAACCATGGATTTATTCACAAGCTCCATTATTTGTCCATGAATTTTCCAGCTTTGTCCAGGTTTTCTGGATTATTAGCACTGTGGTTCAGAATGACAGCCATAGCCTTCATTGCCATATTGCTCCATTTTCTCACTAAGGCATCGTCTGGTTTCTTTCAAACCCTTGCACAAATACACATCAGATGAGCACAGCTACAAGGTTTATCAGCAGATGGTTCATTTCTTTTCTTAGTTGTTCCTGACAGAATGCCAGACTTATACAGAGCACAATGGGGAGGACTGCAACAGAAATTCTGCTCTCCTCCATCTAGTTCTCAGCTCTCATGGCCAGAAGTTAATTTGTATTCAGAGCCTAGAACTGACAAGCCATCCCTTATTTCATGAATCCTTCTTTGTTTATGGACCACTTTTACATGGTATAGATAAGACATTTTGGATTTTTGCGCACTAATCATTCTCTGCATAGAGTAACCATCACCCTCAAGCCTTGACCATTGTGTAACAGTAACAGTGATGTCACATCTAACAATTGATCATGATGTAAATCAAGTGAACTTGAAGGTTTAGGTTTTAAGAAACTTGTTACCCAAAAAATTCCAGAGAGAGCCAGTAATGCAATTAAGTTTGTGCTTGGGTCATTAATATTATTTAGCTACAGATGCCTTTCCACTTGACTGACCCTAGGAAAGTCTGCTGGTTTTCCAGATGAGAAAATTACTTGTTGACACAATTTGGGGTCTTGACAGTCTCTGCTCACAACATTGGTAGAAAATTAAGGGTTACCTAATTGCTTCACTGGATATAGTCTCTCTTATCACTCATCATATTGCTGGTCATAAATAGAACAGAGGGGATACAACTATTAGAAAGAAGAAAGTACTGTTTTGGTTCCATATCATAGTGTCAATATTTTGCTTGTTAGCAGTCCTTGCACTTTAGTTCATCTGTTTTGTTGCTCTGATCTAGAAATACTACATTTATCCCCTAAGTCAGATATGTGGAAAAATTTACTATTATTCTCAAGGCTTATTTCTGAAGGGCATGCTTCTGATCTTTCTTTTGTCCTCAAAATATTTCCCTAACCCTTCAGTCTGTCCTCATTGCAGTTATCAGATAACTTCAAATTACTTGGGATCCAATTCAGATCAAATTCAGAGGAGTTAAAAAGGAAAAGAAGGCCACCAGTTTTGTATGTTATGGGTAAAGATTCTCTTTGAAATTTTTAACTGGTGAGCACTCTTCTCAAAGAACATTGTGTCTTTTGTAAGGACAGGCACCTTCTCTTTAATGCTTGAGGGTTTTTGTGCATTTTCAGCTAGGGGATAATAGGCTTTTATTTCTGAGACAGTGACTGGAGGACCAAGCATTTTTTTAATCTTTAAAAAATGTATAAGCCAGTTTCTTCCTCATCAAATGAAGAGAAAGCAGAGATGTATCAGCATCAAAACATCCCTAAGCTGTTGAATATATGTATATTTTAGTAAGCTGAAATATATGAAAGGTTTATATGAAACAATGCAAACAATTCTTTGGTATTACAAAACATTTTTACAGAGAAAATATTTTAGAAAACAATTAGTCCCTCATGCCGAAGGGACAAATGAGGGAAAGTCTGTTTCTAAGCAAAAAGAGTTTTTAGGACAACCTTAATGCTTTTTATTGAAAATGGCTAAGTTTCAGAATCTGACTCTCTAAGTTTGACATGTCTTAATTATCAGAAAATAAGCAGTAGGTAATTCAGCCTAAATTATACAAAAGCATGCTGAATCAGTTTAAGCTATAATGATTTAGTTTAAGCTATCATGATCAAAATCACCCAAGGTAGCTGGTTTAAAATCAAGTAATTTTTAAAACTAGCAGAATTGGATGTTACCTTATTTAGACTTGACCACACTAAAATATCACTGCATTTACTTCAGATCCTTTCTTGCTCTGCTCTCTCTGCACTAACCACAGTCTTCAAACATGAACTGTACTTAATATATGCTGCCTCAAACATGTAATGCATCAGCAAGATACATTCACTCAGAGTACCACAGCAGACAATCCAGGAGACTCTTGGACTGCAGTGAGGGTAACTTCTTAAGCCAGGTAATAGACAGCCCTGTCAAAGGGGATGTTGGTTTCCAACACAGGTTACCCAGTCAGTCACATCAGGATTGCAGGCAACTCGGGATGCAGTGATTGTGTGTGTCTACCTGGAATAATGTGTCCAGTTCTGGAGCCCTCCGTACAAGGGACATGTGGACCTGTTGGTTCAGGTCCTAAGGAGGGCCACAAAATTAACTGGAAGTCTGGAGCACCTCTTCTATAATATGGGCTGAAATAATTGAGATTATTCAGTGTGGAATAGGTCAGACTCTGGGGATACCTTATGGCAGGCTTCCAGTGCTAAAAGGGGTTTAAAAGAAAGATGGGGACAGATTTTTTTAATCAGGGCCTATTGTGATAGGATAAGGATTATCCTATCCTGAATCCTAAAATTAGTTATTCAGACTAGATATAAGGTAGACTTCTCTTACAATGAAGGTCGTTGTGGTGAAACCTTGTCCAGAGATGTGGTGGATAAGAGAACATTCCAGACCAGATTGGACAGAACTTGATCTGACTGAAGTTCCTGCTCATTGTACAATTGGAACTAAATGATCCTTTGTCCTGGGGTGACTTTATGATACTGGTATCCCCAAACGTCTGGTTTATGTTATATATTAAGTTCTGCACCTTTAAGACTGGCTTTGAGAGCAAGAGAGGGGGAAGAAGAAGCCGCAGTTTGTGTTGAGGAAAAACATCACTCCCACACATCCCGCTCCTGGACTGTGGTGTCTGCAGCACGGACAGACAGTGGGACAGAGCTTCTCTCTGGCTTTTAGTTAGTTCTAGCTAGCTGAGGCAGAGGAGTTCCCTGGACCTTTGTTTGTTTTTTTCCCAATTTTCTTGGATCTGTGCAAGCCTGCTCTGGACTGAACACCCAGCTAAACCCCGGGAGCTCACGCCTGTGGCCCACCGGGGCCTGGGCCTCGGCACTTTCCAGCGACGGAGGGACTGATAAGAACCTGAGCGAGCCGAGCTACACCACATGAAAAGGACTTTTTTTCCTCCTAGATTTGCCATCCCATGGAACAGCAAGAAGTTTTATTATTTAATATTACTCAATTTCTGTTAAATAAACAGCTTTTTCCACTTCTCTCTAAAGAATTTTTTCTTTTCCCGGACCAGTTAGGAGGGAGGGGCATTTCCCTGGGGAAATCCCCATTTAGAGTTTTCCTTCCTAATTTGCCCTAAACTAAGACAAATACATCCTTAAAGATCCATTCCAACACGAAGGGTTTGATTTTTGATTCTGTGATGCAATCCTGCTCCAATACCAGACATAATAGCAAGTTTCAAACGTGGAATCAGGAAAACCAAATGGGGAAGATGTAATCTTAAAACCACCATTGCAGAAAAATAATAAGTAAAATAACCAAATTTTAATTTAGAGTGGGGTAAAGAAACAGAGATGGAATATATGACGGCAAATTGTTTTTTGCAAAAAATACTTAAACACAAGACATTTAAAACTCAGCACTATACGTCAATTATTGAACCTAATCAAAACATACAATCATGCAGGAATCTGAAAGAAAATAAAGTGGCATTATGCATTTCTATTATGCATACAATCTCCAATCAGTCATATCTTCAGTGATATTTTCTCTTAAGGAAAAAAGAGTTTCAGCAGAAAGTTACATTGGTTTTATTTTGGCGGTTTTTTATTTAAAGTTCATCAACATTTTTTATAACTGATGCAATCATTTTCCTCCAGAAACCTTGGGAAGTACCAAGGAAATTCCCCTGGGAATTCTGGAATCCACAAGAAGAAACAAGGACATAAAACTAAATTTTGAACCTTGAAAATCCAGGTTGAACTTCAGTACGGCCATGTATTTTTGGGATATTACCAGGTATAGGTATATGTTCATGTATTTGAGTAAATAATTTGAATTTCCAGTCCACAGAAAACACCAGCATGTAGGCAGGACTCACCTCGCAGCCAAGTACTGCACTGAAAGAAAACAAGATAAACATCATCAAAAATATCTCCTCTGTTCCCATGACTCTACCACTGCAGAACATGTATTCTGCCAGGGCAGACCCAGTCATAATGACAGATCCTGCTCCAGGCAGGTTACTCCAAATACAAGAACAGGAAGACTCCTGTATAATATAAATTATATTTAGATTGATTACGTTAATTCTAGTAAATATACAAATAATATTAATCATATATTATCATATTATAAATATTGCATATACAGTAATACACAAGCATACCCTGGAATCTAGAAATCCATTTAGGTGAGAAAGGACAGAGTAGGACCTGGGAGGATGTGGGCTAGCTCTCTTTATCCATTGAGAACTGCAGACTTACTATCTTCAGGGAGATAACATGGTTTATTTGATTGATTTTTGTCACTGAGAAATATAGCAGGATGGTGATAGGTTATTTTCCCCATGGAATTCTGCTTGCAATAAAACTGTCATCAGAATTTTCTAAGAAACTCAGAGTAGCAGTTTAAATTTTATTCCCAGATTTGTACCCAGATTATTTATACTACAAAGCCATGTCTGACTTAATTTAGAATGCATACAATAGCAAAAATAAATTAATAAAATATATCCTTTGCCATAATTTGATTCCATGTTTTTATAAAAGCCTTAACACAGCCTTAGATGTTTATACAGGAAACAAAAGGCAGCAAACTTACTCAATTTACATTACAAAAACAACCACAACTAAATCCTAAACGACAACATAAATCATAATTTTGAAGTAAGACCCCCTGAACTTAAGATACCCACGAAGCAATAAAATTAGTGGTTTGCACGAGGCTAAATATTTTCTAATATCTTTTAAATAAAATTTTTAAAAAGTCATGGTAATAAACCCCTGTGTTTCTCTCCCAACAGAAGACTATTTTCCTTTCCTTTGGTATGCAATGAAGCATTCTAGAATACATATAGAGACTATATAGCCTTTATGCTATGTGCTATGTTGATACTTCTACTGCTTTTCCTATTTTAATAAATTTCAAAGGAAGATTGATTCTATAGGAACAATGCACAAAGTTCCAGCCTTGAAAAATAACTCAGTATGAATTGACTGTCCTGTCAAATGTTTAGCAATTTATAATTTTATAGCACTATTTTGCAAATTAATTTCTTTAGGGAGAAAAATATATTGCTATAACCATGAGAATTTAAATGTTTTTAAACCACTGTGTGTCACACACACATGCAAATATACACATACAGTATACAGATAGTAAATAAGGAAAACCAATAGTCATATGCAGAATTTTGTACTGGTAGAGATATTCGGCTTTCAGGTATAAACTTACAAGTAAGAAAGAAGTGCTAGGTTCTGTAGTTTGTCCATGATGGAAGAAGTCACTAAGCATAAGGGACTTTTGTTTAGGAGAGAATTCATCTGCAGGTGAGATTAGAAAGCTGAGCCAAATTGAAATGCTGCTTTTGCAGTTTACCTTGCAATGGACCTGGGAAGAAATAGCACTTACAGTATCTTCCAAGGAATCTAGAAATAGGTTTATTTCATCAAAAATTATAGAAACAGAATTGCTTTATGAACTCTTGTTTTCTTAAAATAATTGTATGTGCATACATATAAATAAATATTTATGAATAATTAAATATTAATATTTTTATATATAGAAAAATAAAAGGAGTGAATTCTCGGTCTTTTTGTCAGTATGAAAGTTCTAAATTTTGCAAAGGGTGAGCCAAGTGCCTGCTGAGCAGCACTCTGACTGATTCTTTGCCCTGGCACTACCACCAAATTGCCATCTGTCTCTAGTCAAACTGCCTCACCTCAGCCTATCCAAAATCCCCATTTAGCCCTGCTGGGCACTAAGCTTTCCCAGGTGGCAATTACCCTGGGCAGATTTAGATCAAGGGTTCAGCTCCTAGGGGAAGATGTTTGCCATTCTGTAATTCAATGGTTATCATTACTGGTATTAGTGAGAACTTTCCAGCCAGCCAATTCCCTGCCAGCCAGAAAGATGCAGAAGTGTGATTCTGTGGAAAAAGAGCAGGGGGAAAGTAGAGGCATATCCACAGGCTACAAGGGCCTGTGAACACCAGCCTGTCTTGGTATTATATAAGCTCCTCTGTTACAGCTCTAGAACTTTTCTCAGTAGTTTAATGAGAAGATTTCTGCTCGTTAAATTTAGCTATCACTATTGGTGATTTTGCAATTACTCAAGCACCGTATATCTTGAAACAACAGAGGTCACTGAGTACATTATAATGGGAAATATACTTTCAGTCTATTAATTTTCATGTTACTGAAAGGATATTTCTGTGCAGTCATGTCAGACATACTGAGTCCACTACACAACCACCTGCCAGCATTACTTTAGTTATGTATAATACTTAGATTTTAATTCAAACAAGGCTCTCATTTAACTAGTCTCTATTTCTGTTCATGTCTCATAGGTGTCACATAATGCTGTGCTTCTGTACTTTTCAGTTTGATCAGCAGGGTTATTAAAAAAAAAAAAGGAGAGACAGAGAGAGAGAAAAAGGAAAAAGAGTAAACTAGATAATTTTGACTGAGTAACAATTTAATATCATGCTTGCCTGTCCTGGATTAAAATACTTTACACAAATACCACACATAATTTCCCAATAAACTCTTTTTTGGCACTTGGACTGTGTTTTCAGTTAAAGGACTTTAAAGAATGGATGTGTTCACCAGCCTATTCATTGCCTGTCATCTGCTTCTCAACCTGTTTTCTATGTTCAACATAGAAAACTTCTGTTAAGAAAAAGGGCAAAAAAACCTGCAACATTTTCATCCAGGGGAAAAACAAATAAATTCATTAATATCATACAAACTTGGCAAAAAAAAAAAAAAAAGAAAAGAAAAGAAAAGGAAAAAAGAGAATGTAAAATATTTCTTACCAATATTTAACCTCAAAACAACTCCTCTACTCTGTAGAGGTACTGTGTCAAGACTCTTCCAGAAATATTTCACAGACTTTCTTCAGAATCTGATTCTTTTCTTCTACATCAGGCTTCCCAGCAAGGTGATGTGCTGAGAAATATCACATTGTACCACCAGGGTTCCTTCTGAGTGTAAATTAACTCCCGGGCCTTACCATGTTGTTGAATTGAGCTACAATGGCAGTATTTTGGTCATGTAAGTGGGGCTGGGACAGTGAGAAGGAGTTGGGGCACTGGCTGCCATGGTGATTTCTGTTGGAAAACACCAGAAGCTGCCTCCACATGTTGGATGGAGCCAGGGAGGCTCTAAGATAGACTCATGGCTTACCAAATCCTTACCCCATCAGTGACAGTGGTAGCACCTTTGGGATAACATATTAAAGAAAGGACAAATAACCTCTGTGCAGCAGCAGATGGGGAGAGGTGGGAAAGAATGTGATAAAACCAGTGTCTGCAGACACCAAGGTCATTGAAGAAGGAAGGGGAGGAGGTATTATTTCAGGTGCCAAAGCAGAGATTCCCCCACAGCCTGTGGAGGTCCACGATGAAGCATGCATCCATCCTGGAGCCTATGGAGGACCCTGCATCAGAGAATGTTCAATGAAAGAAGCTGCAGTCCCTGGAGAGTACACACTGGAGCAGTTTTCTGATGGAAATCACAACCCTATGGAAGCAAAACTATGCAGAAGGTTTTCTCTCAGGACCTGTGGCCTGGTAGAGGACCCACAATTAAGCAATTTGTAAAGAACTACTTCCTATGGAAGTACCTGTGTAGGAGAATTTCATAAATTACTGTCTCCTGTTGGTGGAAATCCACATTAGAGCAGGGAGATAGCATGAGAAGCAAGAAAAAAACAGATCCAATATGGAATGAACTGACAGCAACTCCTGGTCCCTATCCCTCTGTAACACTGGTGGGGAGAAGGTAGAGAGATCACTAGTGAAGTTGTGCCCGGAAGGTTAGAGAAAGGGGTTTTAAGATTTGGGTTTATTTCATATTTCTTATTTCTTATATCTTATTATTTTTTCTATTCTTATTTCTTATCTCTTATTTGTCATTACCCTAATTACTAGTATTATTTGATTGACAATAAATGGATGTGTTTAAAAAAACACTGGATATGGCACTCGGTGCCATGATCTAGTTGAGGTGTTAGGGCATGGGTTCGACTCGATGATCTTGAAGGTCTCTTCCAACCTAGTCGTTCTGTGAATTCTGTGAATTCTGTGACCAAATTAAAATAATTTCCCAGGTCGAGTCTGTTTTGCCCATGATGGTAATTAGTGAAAGATCTGTCCTTATCTCAAATAATAATCCTTTTCTTTTCCACTTTCTATCTCTGATCCTGTCCTGTTGCTGAAAGAGACTGATAAAGTGGCGTTGGTGAGCAGTCTGTCAGGGTCAGCCAACAGCTGGACTGTGCAGTGTGAGGGTGAGTGCAGTCTTGTCTTAATTTCTATCGGTTGTCTGCTAGGACTTCTCCAGTGTAATGTGAAGGAACCTCAGTCTTCCTGGTCTGATTGGAAGGATTTTACCTAAACTTAACACAAGTTGACTACAAACTATAAACATTTCGGTTTGGGTTTTTTTGGCGGCTTTCTTGTGACCTAGTAGATAGCCACAGAAGTTTAAAGTATACATGAAACTCAGTGCAAAATAGTTTTATATCATGTAATTTCAGCAACATCAGTATATAGAAAAATAAATAGAAATACTGAGAGGCATCCATTAAATCTGATGGAATGTCAAAGCAAATACCCTGGGCAGTGATATTTGGATGTAGGGTTACTGGAAGTGGGAAATTACTGACAGCTATCAAATCAGCTTTATATATGTTAGGCATATCTTGGACCTCAAGCATTATGGAGTGTTTTTCTGTAGAAGACATTTATCACAGCTTCTCTTGTTTAGAAGGTTTTAATTGTTTAACTCATCTGAATAGATCCTACTCCTTGGGCACAAAGCACTTATAAATATCAGTGCTATGGACAAAATCCAACCGAACATTAATTTTTCATAAATATGTATATATATATATGTATATATATGTATATGTGTGTATATATATATATGTGTGTATATATATATATATGTATATATGTATATATATGTGTGTATGTGTATATATATATATATATATATATATATATATATATATGTATATGTGTAGGTCCTGGAAAGATATAAAAAATACATAAAAAATACATAGCAAAGTTTTCTGTTTAATTTCATTACCTGTGTGAACTAGAAACATAACAATCTATGGATTTTAATTACAAATCACTAACATGTTTTTGCTTACTGCTACCTATGTGCATACAGCTAAAAACCTTTGATTAAAATGATTTTATGGGTATTTTTTCAATTTACAATGAAAACCTTTCTCTGACAAATTCTGCTTCTGGGAAACTCAAGTACTGCCTGTTAACTTTCTGTCTCAGAGGGAGTTGTTATTCGATGTGCTGTAGAGCTTCTACATTTACTCCTGTGGTAAAATTAAAACAAACAAACAAACCAAAAACAAACAACAAAACCAAAACCCAAAACCCCAGTTCATTCAGCAACAGCAACAAAAAAGATACTAAAAAAAAAACAAAACAAAGAAAAACAGTGAAGATTAGTCATACCACCCATTACAGCAGATCAGCCCATTGTCCTTCCACACATTCGTAGATGGTTTCAGGGTTGGAAATATGCTTATATAATTTCATATCAAACAAACAGATTTGCTTCAGTTTCATCTGCGTTAAATGTGGCTGCATTTCATGCCCAGTGATTTCCATGTAAAAGGAAACCTAAGAGGCTTTACTCTAGTGTTTCCAACACTCTACTAGTAGGTCTTCTGCTTCTCTTCCTTTTAGGGGAAGTTTCATTTCACTTGGAATTGTGTGAAACAGTTGGGTTAGAGACCACTCCCAGAGGATGAACCTCACTAAACCAGGGAAATCGGAAGCTGCCTTCTTTGCAGTACAATGATAGGAGTAGGAAAAATTGCACAAAGATTCTCTAGTAAATAACAGATCAAATAAAAAGAAGGCAATTATGTTCCCAAAGAGAAAGAATGAGTTTGATTAGTACAGGTTACAAGTAACAGTTTGAAAACAGAGGATAAATAAGTTCTAAGTGGCATTTTTGTGTGGCAAGATAACTAATTTTCTTATTCTTCTGTAAAATTCAGTTTATTTTCCTTAAAAAAGGAAGGTAGATGCCACATATTTTGTAAAGATTTTATTTCCTTTAGACACACCAAATACTTTTTTTATGAGAGGAATAATGAAAATTTTGAAGATGCTTTCTTGAAAGATATACATAATTTGTTGTTTAAGTACTACTAAATTGGAAATAAAAGACCATGTGTTTTTTCTCCGTTATTGTATCAACAGATGAATGAAGTTCTGTTTTGAGACAGAGACATCAGAGCAACAGATATTACATGGTCAGGTTCACAATTAGAGAGTTGGTCTCACCAATGAAACAGTGATGTTACACTCTCTGTATCTCCAAAGGCTTGGTGGGGTTGAGTTTTGTATTTGTCCATTTTATTGTTGTTTTGACTTTTTTGGTTGGTTGGTTGGTAGTGTTATTTTGTATTTTTTTGTTTGTTTGTTTTTATTTTTGTTTTTGGTGTTTTTCATAGAAAATTACATCTTTGTCTGTTAAGATGGGATTTATTTTAAATGTTGTGCTGACTGTTGTGTTATCCTGGCTAAGGCCTTTTCTGCTCCTCACTCCATCCCACCAGTGAGCAGGCCAGGGCACAAATTGGGAAGGTCAGCTGACCCCAACAGTCTAAAGGGGTACCCCATACATTATGGCATCATACTCAGTCATAAAAACCTGGGGAAGAGAAAGTATGTCAGGACTGTTACTGCTAGGGACCAGATAGCTGGCAGTGAGAAATTAAAGGGCTTTTTTATCTCACTTTCTGCGCCCCCCCCCCCCCGCTCCTTGGTTTTGTTTTTTAATGTGGAGTTATTTTGGATTTGGGTTGGTTTTGGTTTTTTTGTTGGATATTCTGGTTTGGGGTTTTTGTTTTTGTTGTTGTGTGGTAGTGTATTTTTATTATCAGACTGTCTTTATCTAAACCTAAGGGTTTTCTTATTTTTAGTTTACAGGTTCTCTCCACCACAGTCGAACCACAACTGATTGACACAACAGGGGAATTTAGTGTCCATTCTCTACTGAGAGAGATTGAGTTGGGGTAGGATTGAGGTCCAGTGAACAAAGATCTCAGAAAAAGAGTTGGTGAAACAGTGAATAAATAGCGAAGTTTCTTTTGAATTCACTAATAATTAGGAGTTATAAGTTTTATGATTTTATGAAACAGTTCATTGCTATTATGTTGTATCTCACAAAAGACATAGTGTAGTAATCCTTTTTCTTACAAGAAAGTGGATTGCTTTCTCCTCTACTTAATTAGATTAAAGGAAAAGAACAATTTATCAATCAAAACTGCTCAGTGAAAAAGGTTATTGTCTTACCAGGGAGACTTGACCTATAGTCATATTTTTAATGGAATAAGAGCCACAGCACTTTCTAGTCAGCTCTTGATTTAAATAACATTGTTTTCTTTTGGCCTTAAATCTAAGCAAAACTTCCTTGCTTACAGGCACAACAGATCAGTTCTGAAGGTTCAGCTTCAACTATTTTGTTCCTTTGTTTAAAATTCTTTTGCCTGTAAATCTCCTTCATGAAAATCTTATAACTATGTACAAATTATCTGGAGCTCTATATTTTATGGGAAGGATTGCTGCTGTAGCTATAACACCTTTGGTTTTGAACACCCCTTCCCTTGTCAGGTGGCTGTGTGCCTGCAGTGTAGCAGATCAATTGATTGTATCATTCTTTGGGCAAAAGAATGCAAGGCTTTTAATGTTGGTCCTAACTCACCTTTCAAAATCTTCCTCCCCTGGGTTTTTGTGCTAAGTTATTAATAACCAGTATAAAAGTGTCCATTTGTCTTTTTTCTTTTAATTAAGAAATAAATGTCAGTTATTGGACATTTGAGTGCCACATATATAGAAAGCCATGGATACATTATGATCCCAAGAGGTTTGTTTCTAATAAATCCTTTTCTTCTCTTCCTCATAAATGAGATCTTTTGAGACAAGGTCTATTGATCATGCCAATAGATGGTCCTATTTCAGCAAGATTGATCAATTCGTTTTGAAGATCTGAGGTTACGAACAGTTTAAGATACTTTTCAAATGAAACGTTACAATGAACTAGCTGACAAAGGTGAGATGTGGCTAGCACATCCTAGTCAATACATCTGGACAAAAAATTCCCACATGGCAAACTGTGCGAAAGGAAACAACTGCTCAGACACTTGCAGTTCTGTAACTTTCCAAGCTGTGGAAACATCTGCCTCATGGGAGCATCCACCCTATGGATACCTGTGACTTGACCAGTATGAAGGTGGTGCTCTCAGAAGTATGACTCCTCCCAGCACTGAGATGCCCATGGTGCAGAAGGATCAATGAGAAGTCACTGGATCCACAGGTGCTGACTTAGTAGCTCTCTTTATTCCCTACCCCACCTCCTCTTTTCTACTTCCTTCTGTCTCTCTACCTCACATTTACTGGTGAATAAAATCTGTATTATTGACTTCAGCATATGGTTTCATATATATTTCTCATCTTAATTCATGCAGACACACACCTCAGTAATCAGATAACACAAGGTCCTGTCTAAAAGATGTTATTCATATCTGAGTGTTGTTAATTCAAAATAAAAGTGAAAAGTGCTGTACTTTAGGCATTTGTGAAATATGGGCTGAGAATAAATTATTTAGAGCATGGGTGTAAAGTACACTTGGGATCTCTGTAAGGCAAGGGTTAGGCAGTACAGTACCTGCATTAGACAGATCTGCATTAGACCTGGCACTTTTCAAATAAATATTATGTTCATTTAAATTTTCTGTCTCTGGTTTTATTTTAGGCTAAGGTGAAGAGGAGGGTCAATAAAGGTGGCAAAATGCTGCCAAATATAATTTAAGAGGTCAAAGAATCTAATTATTTGGATAACTACCTTATGGCCACAGACAGCAAGAGGGTAAATCCAACAATCAGCTAATTAGTTATCTCCACTTGTAGAATTAAGATAATGCCAAGTAGCATGGAAGAGGTGCCAGGTGCATGTACAAAGTGCCAGGATGGATTCTAAATGAATATGAGTGAGAGTCAGCAAACTTTATTAGCTAAGATTGTTCTATTACTCTTGTGTAATGGGTGTAACACTCACGCATTTTAACTGGATTCATGCATAAACCACGTACTTTTCTACACATAAAGAGTAACTTTCAGCTTTGATTTCATATCTGCTTAATTTGAACACTATTAAACTCATAATTTTTAAAATAACACTGTTCAAAACCCTGGTAGTTTATGTAGAACTATGATTTTTCTCCAAGAGAAAAAATTGTTGACTGCTTAAATTTTCCCTTAATATTACTCTTGAATATGCATGTGGATAAATACATCTTTGTAGTAGATGAGACATCTTTTTTTGTTACTAAAATTAAAATGAATGAACATGTTAATAAAAATAAAAATAAAAAAAAATTATCTAGGTAAAAATTTTGAAAACAGTATCCATAAAAAATTATCAAACTAGCTTTAAAAACTCTTTAGGTAATGTAAACATCACTGCACTTGATGTGTCGCTCTAAAGCATAGAATATTACATCTAAAGCAAACAAAAAAGTAAAATAGACCAGATTCCATCAAGAAAGGAACCTTGAACTAATAAGGAGGTAGGACAAGAACTCTTCATCACCTCAAGGGTTTTTCTATTTTTGTTTAAAGCTCATGATGCTGATTTTCTTAGATAGTATCTGGAGCAAAGCCAACAGGAAAAGGTTGCTTGTAGCAGTTAAAATATATTTTGTAAAAATAACTAAAAAACTTACGTTCTCCGATTCTTGGTCAGGGAGGGATTTGAAAATGTGTGTTCATCAACTGGTCTTTGCCCTTGGCATCTTGACAGAGTGCAGTTTGTGACCTCCACAGGTAGGAGGCAGAGATCATAAGAAGGACAGGAGATGTCCTATGAGATACCAGCCTCCAAGCAGACACAGCATGGCTCCCACCATCTTTGAGCTTAAATGCCCAACCACCTGATAGGAAAGCCATCTGATAGGAAATGTATTTTCCAGCTTGGCTTCAAGGACATTTCAGGCGATTGTAGAAAGCTCTTCTAACTTCTCTTGTTCCCTCCTTATCCACAGATCCAGCCATTTTATTACTGAAAGCAACAAGGTTGGGCATCAGCTTCTGTTCAAGCCACAGTCACTGTTCCTTTTCTTCTCCCTTAAATGCCTAGAAATATTTTCCAAGGGGATCCACTTCACTACTCTTTCAGGGATCAAACTGACTAGTTGGACATTTCTTGCGCCACATTCTTTGTCCTTTTTGAAACTGGGCATGAAGTTTCTGAAGTTTGCCTTTCTCAAATTGGTAATAATCTACCCTAATCTCCACAGACATTCTAAGATTTTTGACAGTGTCCTACAAGAATACCACCCAGATGGCTCAAGTTCCCTGCCAAGGTCCCATAGAATTGTTTGGATTGAGTTTGTGTAAACAATCTTTCAACCCACCCACAACTACTGCTGGTCCTTCTTTTCCTTAAACTCTTTTTTATTAATTACAGAGACCTTGGAGATGTTCATGAAAACTGGATTATATTTTTTTGTTTTTTACTAGTTGCCTATTTGCAAGAAGACAATTAGCATGAGGCTTTTCAGAGATAAAACTTTGTGTTCAGTAATGTCTGTGTTATAAGTCTGTGTCATATGTAAAGATGCAGCACACTGACACAATATGTATGCATTTGCATGAGTGCTAGAACTTCACAATTAGAGATATACTAATTTTCTGACAAAAATATTAATAGAAGAATCCCATAAACTTTTCAAAACTGTAAACAGTTACTTATCATTAAATGTTACCATCATTATGAACACTCATCTTTTCCACACTAAAACTTCCCTTTCTTATTATTTGACACTCTCTTGGTAATTTGTGTTATAGAAACAGTTCCAATCTTGAGAGCTTTTAAAAAAATACACCTGAATACCATATGGTGTACATTCTGAAAACAAAACATGACCAGTATTTAAGTAAAATTTATACAGTTAAAATACATCATTTAACTAAATGGCTATGTATTGGTGAAACAACAGAGAAATAGAAACAACACAGAAAATCACATGAAGAGTTACTGAGCACATGTGACATTGTTCTACAGTATGATTGCTATGTACACATCTAATTCATATATATGTGCCTAGTCTGAGCAATGGGAGGAGGAGAATTGTATTCTATGGCAAACTAAAACTAATGCATCGTAAACCATTTACAGCCACATACGCTGAAGGATGAAAAGCCGATAGACCATATTGCCCATTTAGTGAGAAATGTTACTTATGGTTGGCATGGCAACTCAGTAAGAAAGCCATAGGGCTTACTTGTAAATCATGGTGAACTTCAGAGATGGTGCTTTGGCTCCTAGATCTATCAGTCAAACCAAGACCCACAACCATGGCAATTAGCAGCGTGTTTTCCAAAGCTCATCACAGAAGTCAGACTTCATTCACAGACTCATTGTTTCTTGGAGTGTCTACCTTTCTCAGCTACGTGGTAGTGGAAAGGCAGGGTATTCAACATGATCAACAAATTGACAGCCAGCAAGAGTCTGCTAAAGGCTATTGCCAACAAGAGTCCAATCTCATAAGGCCTTGGCAAGTCGCTGAGTTAATTTCTGGTCCAGAGATTAGAGAAAGACAAAGAACATTGTGAAAACTGCAGGTGGGGCTATTGTTATGTTCAGGTGCAGGAGACACAATAGCAGAAGTTTAGAATTGTGTTTTTCTGTCTGTCTTGGTCTAGTGCACAACATTTCTTGGTGCATCATTCCAATATATGCAGTACTTTTGTAGTACTCCCAGAAAACAGAGCTCTGAGCCAGAATTCAAGGTAGAATCTCCTTTTCTCCAGAAAACCCAAAACTGGTTCAGTAGCTAACCTGGAAGAAAGAGATGGATTGCACCTTTCAACACATGAAAAATTTTGCTCACAGAGAGCTGTTCTAGGAAGAGGGGTGTGAATGAAGGAAAGCAGAGGGAAGGAGAAGGCTAAGTGGAAGAGATGTGTTTCCTAATAGAAGAGTTAAGAGGCAACTTTGTATTTCTGCAATAAGTGTGATCCATGGTTTAATGAGATACCAGCAGGACCATCACAATAGGGAAAGTATTAGCATTTTGACTGATAAGAGAGAAATATTAACAGAACAAGAACTCATAGGGAATATTAAAAGAAAAGAATGTATAAGGAAGATATCCTAATGCATGAACCATGCAAGAAATACTCTCAGGAAAAGAATGAATCAAATAACCTTGAAAGCATAAAGCTAAAATTATCATTATAAAAGATGAAGAAAAAAATATTATAAAGGAAAAGATAAAGAAAACTTCTAGCAAAACAAACCTGAAGGAAGAAAAAATAATTTAAAAAAAAAAGAGATTTAACTTTCAATAACTAAATAAAATTTTGACAAAGCAAGGGAAAATTTACAAGGTGTTTCCTGAAATCTACTGGAAGCTATATAAAATGTGTTAATAAATAATGATCGTATGTATTAACAGGATACTACCAAGAACAAAATAATTTATTTAAATTAAATTAAAAGAAATGAAATTATTAAGGCTGAAAAGAAATTTTTAAATATATTATCAACATGGTTACCTCCTCTTTTCACAGCAAGAACTTCTTGTTCATCTTCATTTTCACTGGTATAAATGGATAAAGGGGAGGAACAGGGAGAAAGAAAGCACCATTTCAAAACCAACACCATAGTTTTCCATGATTTCATATGCAGGAGCCAGATCAGCCAGATAGTTTTGGTAGCTTTTGGAAAAAGTAGTGTCCTTGTTGGTTTCATATGTGTCTAAAGTCAGAGTGGGTGCCTGATTTGCTGTAATAGTCAAGTCTTGCTCTTGTGATCAGGCAGTAAGCATTGGGAAGGTGGAGTAAAACCTGCGTACCCATACTGTGGAGTCACTTTTTCTCTCAAAATCCTTTTGCTGTCCAGAAGACAAAAATATTACTGTTACAGAGTAATAGCAAAAGTTTCACAGAAAAAAGTTTATGATTTTAGTATAGATGGACTTTGGTTCAAAAACTTACGCAAGTTCAGGTGAAGCCCAAGTATTTTCTTAATCTGCAGTTATTTCAAGTACAGGAACATTTCTACCCCATGGACTGAATACCTTACCATTTTTGCCAGACTTATATTGACTTCAAAATTAGAATGATTAGTTCTTTAAGTGCTGTTTTACAAATGACCTTCAGATAGCAAGTATGGTCTGTCCTTGCTCCTCCCTGCTAACTTATTTGACCACTGCACTAATTCATGTTCTGTGCTCACACAAGAATTTCAGCAGTGGCATGATAAGTTTATTCAATACTCAATTCAATATGTACTGACTCTGGGGAAGTAACAGGGAGGGATGATCTGTGACTTCTAAAACCTATTTAAATCATACACCAACTACTGACTCAGGGAGCAACAAGAGATAGCAGAAACACTGATTTCTCTGTTTGCTTCCAATTCTTTACCCACTGGAGCAACCGCTTCTTTTTTGTTTGTTTGTGTTTTCTTGGGCTTTTTGGGTTTTTGTTTTGGTTTGTTTTTTTTGTTTTTGTACAAGATAATATGCAATTTTTCAGTACAGCTGAATGACTAGCTGCCTCAACTGAATGATGTGGTTATAATGTTAAAAGAAAGGTGACAGTGAGGATGAGGTCAGTGGCAGAAGGGAGATGGTGTGATCCTAACCTCAAACGATGCTATCAGTCACATTGTAAATCTACGATCTCATTTGAGATATAGCAGATGATGTTAATTTGAGGAGCAGGAGACTGAGTAAATACAGGTAATGGCAGGTTGTGAGTGTAGATAGCCAGAAGGAAATCAATTCCTATGAAAGCTCTGCAGGAAAGGCCTTGGTAACAATAACAAGAAAAAGAAATACAGAGTACAAGAAGAGGAAGAGATGGACAAATAAAGGGAAAGGTTTTTCTCCTACTGCTTTTGAATTACAAATTGCTTTGTATTTTTCAGCTGCTCATTTGAGCAGCTAAAAAGCATTTGTAAAATTATGCATTCTTGTTTTAATTTGTACATTATAAATTCTGTCAGAATACAAAGATTCTGATACAAGAGGCCACTTTAACATTAGAGTGACATCCTTTGTTTAACACAGCATACAGGCATCATCACATCACTCTTATTAAGTCCTCTTTCCTGGTGAGTGTTACAGCAGCTAATATATTCTGGAAAAGAGCATTCAACTTGGACTGACTGTAATAAATTGGGAGACCTAACCATGAAATGTACATGTTTCTGTCTTTCAAAAAGGAAGTGGAAAGCATTTTAAAGGCTTTTTTTCCTACTAGCTTTTCTGAATAGATAATTTTGGGGCAACATTAGACTCTAAGAGATGTATCACACGTCTGTATTTACACAATTATCACAGTTATAACTGTGCATTGCACAGTTATATTTATTATTTTAATAATGAGGAATACAAACTAGATTCTGTATGAAGGCACACATGTAGAACAGAGAACAGTTTTTCTGTAACAATCATAAAATCACAGAACCAGCAAGATTGGTAGAGACCTTTGAGATCATCCAGTCCAACTTTCCACACAGCACTGCCACTGTAACCTCTAAACCACTCAACCACATCACTTAGTGCCAGATCCAGACACCTCTTAAACACCTCCAGGGATGGAGACTCCACCACCTCCCTGGGCAAACTTCTCCAATGCCTGACTACCTTGACTTTTTCTAATATCTAATCTGAATCCCCCCCCTGTCTTAGCTTAAGGCCATTTCCTCTTGTCCTCTTACTGCAAGCACAGTGAATGACCAGCCCCCACCTCACTACAACCTCCTTTCAGGTAAATCACATAATATTCTTAGTTGGAAAGGGTCCAGATCAACCGGTCCAACTGGGCAGGTCCAAATTTCAAGTGAATGGTCCACGTGAGGATTGAACCCACAACCTTGGTGTTAAACTTAGAGCACCATGCTCAGGGTCACAACTGTAGAGAGAGATGAGGCTCCTCTTCGAGCCTCCTTTTCTTGAGACTAAACAACCACAGCACTCTTGTAAGGCATGTTTTCTTCCACTTGATGCCCTTCACTAGACATACTCCAGTACCTCCATGTCCTTTTCCAAACTGGGGGCCCAGAACTGAACTCAGGTGTGGTCTCACCAGTTGTGACTACAGGCTGATGTTCATTTCCCTAAACCGATTAGCTAGAGGATTTGCAAAGGGAAAGTTGCCTTTGTTGCCTTCTTGGCCACCTGGGCACATTCCCAGCTCATGTTAATCCAGATGTCAACCAGCACCCTCAGGTCCTTTTCCACTGGCAGCTTTCCAGCCACTCTGCCCTCAGCCTGAATTACTGTATGGGCTTGGTGTGACCCAGGAGTGGGACCCGGTACTTGAACATCTTGCTGATGGTCTGCTTCAGCACATCTGTCTTGCCTGTCCATGTCCCTCTGCAGAGCCCAACACTGCCCTCCACCCAGCTTGATCAACAATCCACCCAGCTTGGTGTCACCCATTAATTTGTTAATGGTAGACTCAATCCCCTCATCCAGACCATTAAAAAAAGATATTAAACGGGATAGGACCCAACACTGATCCCTAGGTTACAGCACTAGTTGCCATCCACCAGCTGAGTGCAGCACCATTCACCTCCAATCTCCAGCCTCAGCCATGCAGAGAGTGTGCAAAGAGTGCACCTATCCAAGCCATGGGCTGACAGCTTTTCCCTGGAAGACAGTGTCAAAGGCTTTACTGGAGTCCAGGTAGACAACATCCACAGCAGTCCTCTCATCCACCTAGCAAATCATTTGGTCATAAAAGGAGGTTACGTTGGTCAGTCAGGACCTTGTGTTCCTATACCCATAGAGAAAAGAAGAAAAAAATAACACCTCTAAAAAAATAAAGGTGATTAATAAATATTTATATCCGGTAGAAAAGGGTAGATCACCCAGCAAAATACTACCATGATAGCAAATTGTTCTTATGTCACCATGATACCTCCGCTTGTAAGCAAGAAGACTATGAAGGCCTCAGGATATCTAGTAAGCACTCAAGTCTCTGTCTTTGGTATTTGGTACTTGCATTGCTGCCACCTTACCTGGCTTGAAGATACCTGTCTGATGTCATAGTGAATTTGTATATTCTCTGGTCTCTTGGGTCAAATACCCTGCTTAAAAAAATCACAGGCAAGTTTTTTGAAGAGTGAAGAGTTCAAGTGAACATTGAACCCTTTCCACTTCATATATAACTTGACTGTGTTGGCTGTGCATAATGTGATTGCAAGATGGAGTGCATTCAGGCATATGGATGCAAAGCCAGCATGAAAGACAGGTTACTGTGACCTTAAACCTTTTACAGAAACACTGAGGCTGATGAGCAGATCTTGCCTCCAGCCATCTCTCATCTGGCATCTCAGTGAGTAGCAGACAGCAAGGATCTGAGGTGGAATTAACTGTCAAGGATATCACCTGTGCCTTCTGAGTTAAAATACAAACCCCCAGCTTGATCACAAGTGCAACATCTAAGTCACACTGGTAAGTCCATCCTCCTTGACTCAGCAAACCAAACCCTCCATAAAAAGAGCTTCTCATCAATCCACTAGAAAAACTACTAATAGTAGTTTACAGTAGTAGATTAGTTTAGTAGTAGTTTATTAGTACAAAGAGAAGTAGTTTATTAGTCAAAAGGGATTTTACAAACCTTGGATTCTACTGGATATATTGGAGACAATATTCCCTTTCTTTAAACCATGAAATTTCTGGTGGAGGTTCATCTGCAGAAAAGCTGATCTGCTTTTCAGAGATGTCCCTAACTCTGCAGTTCCATCATGGTTTAACCCCAGCTGGCAAAAAAGCCCCACAGTCACTTTCTCACTCTGCCCTCCAGAATGTGTGAGACCTAAGGGTGAAAGTAACAAATACCATGGGTAGAGATATAGACAGTTTAATACAAAAAGTTAAATTTTTGCATTCTAGCAAAGAAAAACAAGGATTTAATTCCAATGCCTCCTGTGGGCGTCCTTAGGAAAGCAATATTCCATTATAGCTGGTGTTAAGTTGGGCAGAAAAGCACCATCACTCTGTGCAACCATCCCTTCCTTCTTCTTTCCCCAGTTTGTGTTGTTGAGAAGCAGAGCCGGGTCTAGAGCCAGGGTGACTCCAGCTGACGCAAATATCCCACAACATATGATGGCACCATATCGTCATGCTCAGCATATAAAGCTGGGTAAGACAGAGAAAAGAGGGAACAAGTGATGGTGCTTGTCTTCCTAAGTAAACATTAAATGCAATGGATCCTGGATTTCCTTGAGATGGCTGAACACCTGACTGCCTGTGGGAAGTAGTGGCTGAATTCTTGTTTTGTTTTCCTTGTGCATGAAGGTTTTATTATTTTCCCCCTATTAAACTGTCTTTATTTCAGCCCATGAGTTTTCTTCTCCCTGATGCCACTGGAGTGAGCAACAGGCTGTGTGTCTGAAACACCACTTCACTCTTCTGTTTCTATTTAGTTTTTTGGTTGCTCATATTCTCTCAGTGTTTGTTCAAATGGTTCTCATGCAGGACCTATCATCTGTTCTGTACAGTCTTTGCATTCATCTCTTAAGTGGCATGTTAATTTTATTAAATTAGAAGGATTTTTATTTGTAGGCAATTATAGCAAGAATGTAAATGGACTTGTTTCGTAAAGAGATGGAGACTCACTAAGAGTGAATCACTGGCTCCTAAAAAAAAAAACAAAACAACAAAACAACAAACAACAAAATGTTAGCTTTTCTCCGATAGAGAGTGTATTTCTTTTTCTGCAGGCCTCCACACCCTTTAATTCTGTAGGACTTAAGGGGCCAGGCATCCTCAAAGGGCCAAACATCTTTGATGGGTAAAATTATTTCTGTGTAATAAAGGATGGGGTTTGCTATCCTCTAAAACCTTCCTCTTCTTTTCTCTTTTCCCCTCTCCCATTCTTCCATTAATTTTGATGCCTGACAGCACCTTTATGTTCTTTTTCCCGAACTGGAGGGAGATGAAAATTAAGCAATTGTTTTCCTATGGATAAATAGAGATGCATCAAATATAAAGATTATGTAAGTTGCATGTGCATTTTATAAACTGTGAGTTCATCAACAATTAGATTTTCTTTTTTAATTGAAGAGGAGGGGGAAGGAGAGAGAGAAGTCTCGAAATACTGTGGAGCAAATGGACAAATATCTGATTTCTTTCATGAGAAGATGACATGGAGTGCTCAGCCACTATCGTTTTAGGAATAGGATTGTTGCTAAGCAACAAGTCTCACATAATCTTTCTCAGCTTTTGTATCTGACAAAAATTGAGGCAAAAAAGTTTGGAAAGCTAATGAGGAAAAAATGGGTTCAGTGCAGAACAATCAATAGTGTACCTGACCATAAAATAAACTATTGAATGAAGAGAAACCAAAGCTATTTATAGATATTCAAAAGCAAATTTATTATTATCAGATATGTTTAATTGGTTGCATTCTAGTTTTCCTTTATCTTTGTGTCCTTTATAAAATGGTGAGAGTTTCTTCCTTTGATGTGACTGCAATAACATGCACAAACCTTACTGCTCAGTCAGTTTTAACAGTAGAGCAAATAATTAAGTGCTTTTTTTACTTTATGACATTTAAGGATTCAGTAAACTGTGCATAGCCTATAAAAATACTGAGAAAATGAGTGGCATGAATTTTAAATTTTACATGGATGCCTAAAAAAAAAAAAAAGCTTAAAGAAGGGAGCAATTCACAACCATCTTTTTAGGTCAATACTAGATAGTAGCTCAAATGCATGCAATTGGTATTGGAAGACACTGTGCCTGCCAAAGAACATGAAGTCACCTGTGTTACTTTCATCTTCTTGCATTCAGCTATGCTAGTCTTGGGCCTGCTAATTTATCAACGTGTTATTCTTACTCAGGTGTAATCATCTGAAGAATCCAGCCTAAAGCAGGAAATGCAAAAGCATTGCTTTTTATTGGTAACCTGCAAAAGATCACAGGTCAGATGCTAAAACTACCAAATTTTAACTAAATGTTGTTGGTTTTTATTTTTATTGTGCTAAGAGTACTGTTGTAGATGCAAGACAGCTGATTATGTTATTTTCATTGACTTATATCAGTTCATTCTATTACTAAAACAAAGTAAATGTAACATCAGCATGATCTATGCAATGTGGCAGTTTCTGACAAGCGAGTGTTTTTACCTTAAAAAGGCAAACATAATTAATAATATAAAGGAACAAAAACATTAGAAGCTGCATTTTAATGATTTAGGGAGTGACTTGTGCAACAAGATTTCTATCACACAGACAATGTGATTAAAAAAAAAAAAAAACAGAAAAAGAAAAAAACAAAAGTGGTCCTTAATCTTAATAATGATTTTATGCTTATTAAAGAAGAAAATAAAAATAAAAATATGATCCTGGGCACAGAATAATTTAGTTATAATATTTCTAATGTTTTCCTTCATGGAAGCCTTTAATAGAGCCTGCATTGTTTTAATGCACTGGCTTTTGGAAAAAAATCAAGAACCATATTCCTAAAATTAATAGAGGCTTAGAATTATTATTATTATTACTATTATTATTATTATTTGCAGCAGCAGCAGCATCAGCAGCATAATTTTTTAGTCTTTAAGGCTGATGGACATGATCTATCCTACTTTCTCAGAAGGAGTATTTAAAGGGCAAACCTTGAGAGAGAAATAAACATCAAGGATATTGAATTGAAATGAATCTTGTAATTTTTCTGTTTGCCAAGTTTAGCATAAGCCTCCTGGTTGACAAAAGTAAATCAAAGGCAGTTTACTAACAGGATAAGTCATCAGTAAATTATAAACAATTCAGTATCAAATAAAGTGATGATAATGAAAACATTAATCTCATTTGTTATCACCAATATTGTAAAATTCATCTCTGTGTCACTGAAGTGGAAGGCTGCTTTTTTTTGATGTTCCTCTCAGCTTCTGTTTGTTCAGTCTGATTGCTGTTGTTAGTAGCTTGCTGGCAGAGATGAAGAGAAAAGAGCTGTACTGTAGGTTGAATGATGGGATCAAAACATGCTGCCACTTCTTCATTGCTGAACATTTAATTTTCTTTTCTTTTGGAAAGAGGAAAACACACTTTTGCCATGGCTTGCCCAATTTAAAGTATCCATGACTGTCATCCTTTCATTTTCTCATCACTTTCATGAGATTGCTTGGCTTGTTTTAGCTTAAGAAAGGGTGCTATGCTTCCATGTAATTATTTTTCCACAACTTGAAGGTTTTCCACTTTTGACATTGTGGGAAGATATTCCACAATACATTTACTAGGATTTGAAATCTCAAATGTATCTTTTTTTTTCCTTTTTTTTTTCCTTGTAGTGTTTGCAAAGCTTTTCTCATCTTGTAAGTCTTTTATGGTGTAAGTCTTAAATAGAATCTTTACAATTGGTTTATCTTAAAAGAAAGATTTATCTCTTTTCAAATACCTTTGCAGAGAAGATTATTATCTACTATTAATAGAGGAATAATTAAACTAATGCTAAATATAGAATTAATTTTATTATTTAATTTTACATATTTATCATTAAAGTGGTTATTTAAGGAAGGAGTTATTTAGTTCACCCTGTTATATTTGTGTTTCTCATAATGACAAAAAGAAATAATGAGATCCATAAATTATTTTACTAGATTTTCTGAGGTAGGTCAATCCTTGCTTGTGCAGAGCTCCAGCTGCACAATGCAAATAGTTTCCTTAACCAGTAAGCACTGTCTGACAGACTATGCAAGAAAATACTCCATTAAAGTAGAAAATACTCTTGTCAGAGCTACAACATAGGATTCCAACTTATGCTAATGTTGAACTATTCATTCTGAAATGCAAACAGTTAATTGCAAAAATTAGAAGTGTTTTGAGGGAAAAGTGAGGTGTCTCAAAACCCATGATTTTGCTTAGAAAATGGTTCATATCATGTGTACACCACTGACAACATGACTCATTTCCCCACAAAACACATGGAAAAGGGCACTATCTTATGGCAATGTGCAATGTGATAACACAAATCTGACAAAAAATATATGCTGTAAATAACTACTAAATCTATGTCATCATGCCTTCATCGTAGCTATATCAAACCTTGCAAAATAAAACCTGTCTCAAATGTGCCTCTTGTCTTACACAGGTTTCACTCTTGGTTTAATGACTAGCTTTTTATTTTAGTATAAGCTTTAGAATTATTCCAGTTTTGTCTTTTGATTTAATTGACTTAGCATGATTGCTGCAGCAGTATATTTTTAGTATTGCCTGTATAGTTAATTGCCTGTGAGTGCCTGTTGAAGAAATTTTCTGTGGTCACTGTACCTGGGAAATATATTGAAAATTATAGTTATTGACTATGACTACATTATATGACTTATGTTAGCTGGAAATTATTTCTTTATGCATTTCTAAAATGAGCAAATTCAGAAGCCTTTATAGTCTGATTTTTCTACCCATTTTTTTTTCCAACTCAGATCTTATGGCAAGAAGATGAAAATGAATGAGACAGCTGGGAGAGAAGGAGATTCTGTCAGAGAAGAAACACCCAGTGTGGAATTTCTAGTGGGTCCAGAAGTGGAAGTCAGCTGGGAAGAAGAAGCGTTGTGTCAAAAAAACACATATTTGTGGAATTCCTAGTGGATCCAGATGCAGTGCCTTGAGGAGACTATCAAACCATTTGAAGAGACATATTCTGTAGAAATGAAAATATCATTTGGTTATTGAAACCTTCACTTTTCAGTATGACCCAATTGCCTGTTCATAAAAAGAAGTAAAACAGTGAAAACAACAAAAACAACAACAAAAATATACCAATTCCCCCAACAAACAAACAAAAAACTGTGCCACTCATTGGTTATGTGACATACTGGGCAGCTGTAGGGCAACTGAATTGATTCCAGTCTTCAGGTCAGTTGAGTTCGCCTACTTTGTACATTCAGTGCATCCATCTGAAACCATTTACCTTATTCCAATTATAATTTCTAGCTACCCTGCAGGATGACTATTTTCTTGAACCAGTTATTGTTATAAAGCTCCAAGCCAAAGAAGTTCTTCACGTGTCACTCTGGAGATGTCCCACTCTACCAGTTTTCAGATTATAGTGCACATCTCCTTGTTTCTCAGCTTGACCCTTATGTTAATACATTGTTAGAATTTTTTTTATGATTATGCACACTTCTATCTTTAAAAAAAATAAAAAATCATTCTGTAAATGTGTTTCAGTCTATTTCCCTCATTATAGTGCACTAAAACCTGTTCTTTATCAGCTGACCCCCTCAGACCCTGAATCATTATGGATACTGTCTTCTAACAAACAAGTAGGTGTTTAGCAAGTCCTTTTCAACTCTCCGATGTTAATTACTACTCAAGCACCTTCCCCTGACGTGCAGTTTGCCATAGCAATAGATGCATCCACACTCCAACCTTTTGCTTGAAAGCAAGAAAATTTAAGCAGATGCTAGCACTCCTTTGGACCAAATGACAATGGTCATATGGTGAACATATAACAAAAGTTTTCCTTCATTTTCAGTGTCATCTCTAATGCTGGAATGTAAATAGCAAAATGCTGTCCAGTATGGAGTTTCTGTAGTGAAGTTTTATGATGAGACAGATTGCTATAGTATCTTTAAAAATAGTTATAATTATTTTTACCATAATTTGTGGTCTGAAGAACCTAATACAAAAGAATTTTAACCTATTCTCTTTGCAGAGCAGTGGGAATTGGTACTGCCATCTATCGGCTAAGATTGTAGGGGTCAGGAAAAGACACCCAGGAGCCATCATCAGAAGGTCCCTGTCTTTCTAACTTCAAGGTGGTGTCACAGCAATCTCACCTATAGTGAACAGCCAGTAACCCAGCACAGCAGCTTTTGTTTCACAGGCAAGCAGCCAGATCCCTGCCCACTTTCCCTGATGGCCACAAGCCATTCTCAGCAGGAGCCACCACAGGCCCTCTCCTATTCCTGTGCAACAGTTTTACAGGCTTTGTGGTACATGATTGTGTACTGGATGCCTGACTCCTGAAAATGAGAAATAGCACTAATTAGAGCTCAACACACTGCAGACAAGTGCCAACATACTTCGGTTTTTCCTTGCCATATTCGTCCGATTCTGCTACCCTGCTATTGTTAACTCTGCTTCCTGACAATAATTTTAAGTATTTATGTCTTTTATTGTTGTTGTTTTTTCTTTTTTTTTTTTGGTTTTTTTTATTGTTTGGGGGTTTTTTGGGTATATTTTTTATTTGTTTTGCATTTAACTGTTCAAATGGTAGCTAAATGGGGAAGCCATAGAACACAAGTTTTTACTTATTATGCATTTTCAAACCAGGTCTCCAGAGGCAGAAGGTTATTGCTGATTCACTGCTGATTGTCTTTCCGAGATAAATGATGATAGATCTTCTTCCCTTCAGTTTTAAGTCCCCATCTCTACTTTTCCACATTTAGCTACAGTGGTGTAAATTTTCAGAAGCACCTCTCCTTATTTGTTTGCTAGGTTTTTTTCTGGATTTAAAACTGCTTCATGGATGACTAAGGAACTTTCTGTTGACTGTACATTTTCAGTAATTTAATGAAAAATATAAACTAACTTTACTGTTAATCATTTACAATTTAATAAGAGTGTGCTGATCATTTATCTCTGGGGTCAGTGATAGGACATGAAGAAATTACTTAAAGCAATTACTTAGTTCTTCCCTAAGAGGATGATCCAGCAGCAGTACCAGCTCTTCCAAAGAAATTACTGTTGCCCCAATTCTGTGGGTATTCAAGATTCAAATAAGTAATGCTCTTAGATTTGATTTAACTTTTAGATTGCCCTGCATGGAGTCAGGGATTCAATTAAATTATCTTCATGGGTACTTTCCAACATCCACAGGGATATTGTATGATTATGAAATCAACATGCAGATGATGGGGATTCAGTAAAGAGGCTATTGGAATTGCACCCTTGCTTCCCTGGGACAGGGACTGACTTAAGAGATAGAAGTCAATGGTAAAAAGTTCCCATCTGTAGCAGCAGGGGCATCTCCTCTGTGACTATTCCTCCTTCCTAGGGGCCCTTGCATAAATGCTATGAGGATTTGCATGTGTAGCTGGCAAATGATGAAGGTGATGGTTCATCTAGCTTGGAAGTGTTGCTGAGGCTGTCAGCTTATGTCCTGTTGTCAAAAACACAAGGAGATTATTTAACAACCTCTTAGACAGGCCCCCAGTCTATAGGGCTGTGTGGGATTCACCCAAGGGTACTGAGGGACCTGTCAGAAGAGCTCACCAGCATTTATCAGTTGTCCTGGATTGCTTGGGAAGGGCCCAGATAACTGTAGGTTGTCCAATGTGACTCCCATCCACAAAAAGTGTTGGGAGTATCCAGGGAACTACAGGCCTGTCAGCCTAACCTCAGTGCTGGTAAAGGTTATGGAAAAGGTTATGGTAAAGGTTATCATCTTGAGTGTGATCACACAGCACATGCTGGACAACCAGGGGTTTGGGCCCAGCCAGCACAGGTTTAGAAAAGTCAGGTCCTGCCTGTCCAACCTGATCTCTTTTTATGACCCAGTTAATGGATATGGGAAAGGCTGTGCATGTTGTCTTTAGTAAAGCCTTTAAAAATACCATTTCCCACAGCATTCTGCTGGAAAAACTGGTTTCTCACTTCTTGGAAGGGTGTTCTCTCAACTGGCTACAAGACTGGCTGGATGGCCAGGCCCCACTGGTGGCTGGTCACAGGTAATATTCCCCGGTCCTGTTTAATGTCTTTATCAGTGACCTGGACAAGGGGATTGGTCAGTTTGCAGATGACACCAATTTGGGTGGGAATGCTGATCCACTGGGGGTTAGGAAGGTTTTTCTAGAGGGATCTAGACAGGCTGCACTGATGGATAGAGGCTACTTCCATGAGGTTCAGCAAGATGTAGTGAGCTTCTTGCAGCTGGATCACAACAGCCCCCCACAGCACTGCAGGCTGGGGGAAGAGTGACTGGAAAGCTGCCCCTTGGGAGATGAATTGGGAGTGCTGGTTGACAGTGGCTGAACATGAGTGGGCAGGGTGCCCAGGTGGACAAGAAGGCCCAGGGCAACCTGGCCTGTATCAGAAATAGTGCGACTAGTAGGACCAGAGAGTGATTGTCCCTCTGTTCTTGGCACTGGTGAGGCAGAACCTTATTCAATGTTGAGTTTTGTGTCACTTACTACAAGAAACACAAGGTGCCAAAGAATGTTGTCCAGAGAAGAGCAACAAGGCAGGTGAAGGGTCTGGAGACTAAGATTTATGAGGACTGGCTGAGGGAACCGGAGTTGTTTAGCCTGAAGTAAAAGGAGTTTCAGGGAGACCTCATGTCTCTACAACTCCATGCAAGAAGGTTGTAGTGAAGGAGGAGTCAGTCAAAAGAGAAGAAGGGAATTTTGAAAACCTAGGGAAGCTCAAGGTCAGAACCAAATATCTCATTGACAGTTCACAGTGTTTACTTCACATAAGTAATTTTATGGGAAACAAATTAACACCTACCCATCAAGTTTCTTTTTAAGTACATAAATTCAGTGTTTAAACATTTACAGTTTTGAGAGCATGAAAAGTCCCACTAATGTCAAATGCAGTACACTCTACTAGCAATTTAACCAAAATTTTAGTGTAGCAGAAGATTGCATTTAAAAGAACAAAGTAAACTAGTTTTGCAGGCTGATTTTCAGCTTTTTTTTTTTTTTCTGTAAACTATTGCTATAGGTACATAAATTAAATTAATGCACAGAACTTTAAAAAATGTCAATGGTGCCTTCAGGGGAATATACATAATAAAGCTGGTTAAATTACGTGTAAACGGGGACTCACTGAAGTCAATAGCAAAATCCCTGTCAGTATAAAAGGACCAGCATTTGCCTTAGGGACGTCTTCTGAGCAAGAGATACTAACTGCATTTGTTAACTTAATTTCTTCTTCAGCACTGCACAGTCTTCTCATGGAGAATGTGCCTCAGGAGGTAACATGAAGTATTCCTGGAGCTGGGTTAGATTATTCAGCTCAATATTCAGCTTATTTTCAGTCATATAATACGATAATGGAGGGTCAACCTGTTTTGCATAAGAAGTTATCGGTATGTCAATAAGCAAACATCTAGCTGCCATAAGTCTGTGGTTTGGTTTGATCTCTACCATTCTCTTTTGCCTTAAAGAAGCTGTATCACTCACTTAAAAGAAGCTGTATCAACTTTTTTCACTAATCATGCAAAAGCCTCATTCATAGAACTAGAGACCACTTTAGGCAAATATGAAGGGAAAAGCTGGTTTCCAACAAAAGAAAGTTTTCGTTGTTGTAGCCTGAATCAGAATACTTTACTGGTGGAGAAATTATAGTGCTTCAGAAATTATATACTGAATTTGCCTTGCAAGATCTTGGCAATGGGTAGACTATAGGGGCGCTTTCTGTGAGAAGTTGCTAGAAGCTTCCCCCATGTCCAAAAGAGCCAATGCCACATGCCTCCAAGCCAGACTTACCCAAGGCTGAGTATGTCAGGTGAGGTAGTAGCAGCTCTGAGACAAGTAATATGGAAAAATTACTGTCAAATTAGGCCTATTGCCTATTTTAACCAGGAAAAAGAGGACTTAGAAAATGTGAGAGCCACATTCCTGCAGACACAAAGACCAGCCGAGAAAGAGGAGGCAGAGGTGCTTCAGTCACTGAAACAGAGATTTCCCTGCAGCCTGTGGTGCAGATCATGGTGAGATAGGTTGTGGTCTGCAGCCCATGGGGTTTTATGGTGGAGTAGAGACCCACCTGCAGCCTATAGATGTCCCCATGGTGCAGCAGGTGGATGCACCTGACAGGAGATTGTGACTATGTGGGACTCATATGCTGGAGGAGACTCCTGGGAGGACCTGTGGCACTTTGGAGAGAGGAGTTTGTGGTGGAGCAGGTTTGCTGGCAGGAGTTGTGAGCCCATGAAGCACCCATGATGAAGAAGCTCATAAAGATTTGCATCCTGTGGGAAGGACCCCATGCTGGAAGGGAAGCATGTGAGGAGTCTTTGCCTGGTGGAGGAAGGAGTGGTAGAGGCAATGAGAGATGGATTGATGCAGTCCCCATTTCTCATCTCCTTGCGCTACTGAAGGGAAGAAGGAAGAGAAAACTGTGAAATTGAGTCTGGGAAGAATGGCGGTATGGGGAGAATGGACTTTTAAGATTTGAGTTTATTTCTCTTTATCTTGTTCTGATTTGAGTGATAAAAAACTAATTCCTCCTGAATCGAGTCTTTTTGCCCATGGCAGTAATTTGTGAGTGATCTTTCTCAGTTCTTATCTTAACCCATCTTTGATTATCTTTTTCCCTCCCCTGTCCAGCTGAGGAGCTGTGAGAGACTGCAAAGATGTTTCAAGATATTTTGGGATGCACGTTCCCCCTTTGGGAAAGGGGCATGCTCTGGTGCATCCTCTATCCCTAGAACCAGTAGCCCCACAGCAGCTGCCAATTTCTGGCGCACCAGAGGCAATTCTCCACAACCCACCCCTGGAACCCAAGTCCAGATCCTGAATGGTCAAATAATCAGAAGTCCTACCTGAAGGAAGGGCCCAGGAAAGCCAAGGGTTATTTAAGGCCAAACACTAGGCAATTAGATGTCTTCAACCTGTCTCCGCTTAGCATTTCTATCTGAACCCTGCAGGATTCCAGGAGCAGGTAGCTCTGTGTCTGTTTTTCCATATGTTTTCTGTCTTTCTTTCTCTTTCTTGTTCTTCTAATTACCTCTTGGAATTTTTAACTTAAACTTCAGTGGCTTTATAGTTTGCTAAATTAAATGGGCCGATTGAGTGCCCTGAGAAGAGTTTTTCTTTGATTGAATGTGGTGCTAAACTTTTTTCCAGAATTCCCTGATTTTCTAAAGCTCCCAGTAAAGTTCTTTTTGTCATTTTGACTTCTTTAGAATATCTTATTGATATTTCTCCTGTGTATTTAGCTCAGACTTTACATGAACAACTATAATCCCTCTTAAAAGACTTGTTGAACGAGCTGTTTTGGCCCCACAGGAGGAAAGACGATAGAGTGGTTTCAGTGGGCACCTGGCATCCAGTCAAGGTCAATCCACCACAGGCATGGTCTCTTCAGCAAAGATATGTGCAGAAATAAATGTTGTTTTGTACCCTTAGATTTCTAATTTAGTTTGCTTTTGATGTGATCTAATAAAATAGCTATGCTTGCATGTGTAGCCTGTACCAAATATATATTTTAAATAAACAGGTAAAAGCTTCTTCTCTCAGTAGTCAGAGAAATGTAGTGTTCTGAATATAATTTATGGAGAGCACCTCCAGCTGAGATTAATAGGTATAGTGTCAGCTATATAAGGCATGTTAACTATCATGAGCTAACTATCCATACACATTTTTATCTAAAGGTTTATGAGCTCATTTAGACTTATAGCATCTATTATTTCACTTTTTTCCTCTTCTCTTTCTCTTAGACTGTAAATCCTATCTTTAATTTGGAGGACATGAGTAGTAAAGCTAATTTTTAAATGTGAAAAATTAAAAACTAGAGAAGCTGACACTGAAGTGTTCCTCTGCCTCCACTTTTTGCAAAGAGTGAAGCCCATGAGCAGATGCCTTCCAGTACTAATATAAATCTGCCTGTGAACATACCTGAGACTTTTGACAGGAAATATTGCCTACATATTTTCTTCTTACAAGGTATTTTTCTAAAAAATAACCCTACTCTATTTCTTTTTCATACATCCATATTACTCCACTTCATTTGAACTAGTATAGGATTATGATTTTTCACTCATCAGGTGAGAGAATTCTGGAAACAGAGATAGTATTTGAATCGAGTTGGAAGGCAATTCAGATACCCATGAATAACATGCCTAAACTCATTTAGAAAACCTTGAAAACTCACTGACTTTTTTCCTGCTAAAAGACAAGAATGAAACTTTCAGTGTTGGTTCATTTTGTGCAGTTTAACCTGGAAAGGAAAGTAGCTACAAAATAAGTAATTTTACTTTTTTAGCCAAAATGAAATAATTTGGCTAGTTCTCCTTTTTGGTCTTGGAAATTATTCTGTCATTCCTCTCTTCCTAGCCTAAATACTTTAGAAAGCTTTTGAATAATTTGGAGAGAAGTTTTTATAGTCTCTAGCTCTTTAAGTATTTGTTGGCCTCATTAAATATTGAAGTATATGGTGCCGTCATGCTGAATCTTACCTGCAGGTAAGGTTCTCAGATGCAGAAAGTAGGACACAGTGACTATATGGATGATAATAATTAGATTTATTGTTAATACAGTATTTAAACATTGTCAATTCAGTATCTAACTATCAAATCTATTGTTTCAATGTGTTGTAGTACCATCAGGTCACGGTCTCTCCTGCTGAGTCACAAACTTCAGTGACACCCCCTTGTTCTCTCAACTTCTAAGTCTAGCTGTGCCTGGGTTCACTTAGTCTTAGATTTCATCAACAGTCTGTATCTAAAGCATTATAATATAAGCAGGTTCATCTGGAAGTATACAAGTTTATGTTATTGGGCTCTACAGACTTCATCATTAAAAAGAGGGGGGTGGGGGGAAGCACCCATGGAGCTACTTTAGCATTTTATCTCCGTATTTGACCAGTCAAATCCTAACACTTTTTACTAGCCCATGAAAAAGTGACCAAAGTTCGGTATTTGGACTACATGCACACAGCAGGTGTCCTCATCAGGGTGGAGATTCACTCAGAAACTATCTGCATCCTCTGAGAGATGACTTTTCACAGTTGACTCAGTCTCCACCAGTATTTTATACCCCTTCACAAGTTTATGTTCACCAAAGTCAACTGAAAACTTCCTCAGCTTCTCTGTCTCTGGAATGCAGTGTTAGCATCTGGATAGTTCCTCCTGCAATACCAGCCTGGTGCTCCTATCCTAGCACAAACCACATTGCCCATCAGAGACTGCAGGAGTGGGGGGAGCCACCAGACACAAACACAAAGACCCAACAGTCTTTCATCACCCTCACAAGTGCATATAGAGTGAGTGTGGCAAGTCAGGCAAAGTGCAACGCCAAAAGGATACAGAAGAACCACTCTTCAGTCATGGTGAAAACTCTATGATTAAAGAGAAAAGCTCACATTGAAGTGTTTGTAAAACACCTAGCTCTATGAAGATTGCTGGATAGAAGTTTACAAAAGCTTGAAGAAAAATTAGCAGCTCTCACATAGGTCTTTTTCACAGTGTTTATCTGATACTTAATATGATAAAATCAGTTCAACACAAGCAGAGAGTTTTGAAATTAAGCCTACAGCTTTCTGATGGCAAATTTCTATTCATGTGTGTAACCCTATGGCAGTCTTTTAAGAATCTTCTCATACAGAGCTGATTGTATTTTCTGCCAATACCTCAGTTCTGGTGAAAAAACCAATAACAATTCTTTAACATTTTTAGTAGAAAATACCCCTGCTTCTAGTGGTACTAGAACATAATTTGTTTTTATTAAGCTAGACAAGAGATTTTGACAGATTTCAAATGTACAACATAACTGAAGCTGCTTCACAGTCCATCCAAGGCTATTCTTGTTGATTAGAAAGATATGAAAAATCTTGTAACAGCTTTTCCGTGGATAAGTACTTGAAACACTTTGTACCCACATCCAAGTTGCCTGAGCTCCCTTCAAACTAATTTTTGTCTTTTTGTTGACTTTTTGCCAGCAAGATTGTCAGTGTAAGATACGGAAGTATTTATACTGAAAACAATCAAAAACTGCTGAGATTTTTAAAAATATGAAATCTGAAAAATATGAAATATGAAAAAAAATTTCAGCCAGCTTTTCAAATTTAAAACAAAAAACATTTGATATATTAATTTATTTTTTTTTCCAAATTTAACTTCTAGTTCATGAAAGGGACATAGCATTATCTTTCCCAGTGAGCAAGTTAATTTGTATCTTCTCATCACTGAGCTGCTGCACTTTTCTCTGAAATATCTGCAATTTACTAATATAGTAAAAAGGAGATACAAATTAAAAGGTCTGCTGTAATAATCCTTGCATTTCTTCATGTGTATCAGGTGACAGAGCACAGTTATGTTTGAACATGTGTGAGAATGCCCTTGATAGCTGTTCACTCTTATCCTGTGTAGAATCTTCAAATCCCTTGTACTCCTTTTGTAGGCTGCTTAGAGGTAGGGAAACTGGACCTCAGCCATGAATATTCACACAAAGATGTGTCTACTGTAACAGCTAAAGAAAAAAGTAAAAAGAGGTTAAAAAATATTTTCCCCAGTGTAAATCAAAGTATCTTTTCATGATAGTTCCACAGCTATCTGTCTAGAAATTAACCACTTATAAAGTAACCATATAAATAGTTATACAGTGCATACTCTGATGCAATGAGACAAATTCCAAGACTACTAGAGAAAAAAACTTGTCTTTCATTTTGTGCTATATAGTAAAGACTCCTATCCTCTTTATTTTATGGTTTGGGGTCAGAACACAGCATGAAGCTATGTGTTAACTTATTTAATTCCAGGACTAGTGATTTTCAGAAGAAAATCTTTTTATTTATAATGTAAAATACATCAGGAACCACAGGAACAATATAACTAATTAAAGATGCACTTGACTAAACTTTTATGAGAACATTTCTTTCAAAAAAACCGAAGTGTCTTCTGAATATATTTTCTTGAAAAAATTATATGTGATGGGGTACAGAGTTTGGTGCATTGACAGATATCTAGAAATATATTTTTCACTGCCTTCCCTTTTTTCAGTTGAAAGGTAAACTCTCAATTATTCTGGGCACTTATGGATGTATAAGTGCTAATACAATCAGAACCAGCTGAAAATTACCCTTGACTGACAATTTTTTTCATTTCTTATGGTCAGTCTTTCTCCACCATTATGTCCAAGAGCCCAATATAGAGCATAAAGAAGCCAACACTCTATGAGGTTTAATATTCTTCAGCAAAGAGGTACAATACAACTGTCTAGTTTTCTTTAACTCTTTAACACAGAGCAAAGAGATTCATGAATTTTAGTATGGAGGATCCTATTAATCAAGGCTGACCTACAGACCAACAGTTACATTTATATGACTCTTTCGTGCTTCAGCTCTTCCTTCTCTGCTATTTTCTTGCCATTTGCCATGGGGAGAAAAACTTAAGTGGAGCCTTCCTTTTAATGCCTTACTTTGAAAAGTATAAGGTACTTCAGCACACAAGCTCCACGGTTCTAGTTCTATTGCCAGGAAGATTTACACCTGAAGCTGACAATTCCATGTACCTAAAAGAGCACAGCTTGGTACCTCAGATGTATCAGAATACTGAGGTGAATTATGACAAAGAAGCAGGAAAGCAGCCAACAGTAAACACATCTCAGTAAGGTTTCCACACTGTGGGAAACATTGATGAGTTTCAACTGCAAAAATCTATTTGAACTCATACAAAAATTAGAGTTTGTAATGAAAAGGTAAAGCAAAACATTAGAATACTGTGATTTTGAAAGAAACTTCTTTCCTTGGGCACTTCTTTACCAGTTGAAAAACTAAAGGTTCCAAATCACAGTACTTGAGGTAATTCATGGTTTAGCTCATATACATAAAGTCTGTATATAAAATCTATCACTCTTTGTCCAGAGCTAGACTTTTTTTCATTGCTTCTGTCCTTAAGGATCTAGTCAACATTTGAAAAATTAATAAAATGTGAAAATTTATTAGGGCTTCAATTTATTGCTTTAATTTTCTCTACAGTTTCAGGGCTGTCACACAGAGAAACTAATTTCTTTATTGTCTTTTTGTTGTTATTATTGTTCCTCATTTGTTTGCATACAGGAAATCACTATGGCATTTAGAGGGATTTTTTGTAGCTGATTATTTTCATACAAAGTGTAAATCAGAAGTAATCAAGACCTCTGATCTGCAAAGCCAATACTTAGTGACAAACACAATCAAAGCCCACAGATATGTCTCTACCCTCTGACCACATCTATTGTTTTGTGTACAGTGTCTTTTGACAGTATGTTGTAATACTTTTCCTGAATTCCATGCACCCTTTGCTCTGCAGTGAAGCTGAACCTTCAGCTTATGTATTTAGTACACAAACAACAAAATCCAGAGTGACATTACACTAGGGGGTTACAGAATGCAAGGGATACAGTTTGTGTATCCTAAAATATTCCTTAAACAAACTCATAATGGTCTAGTCATGCAGAACAAGACCTATGCGATTCCAGTGTTACTACGAAAGCCAGAACTCCTAGTGTTTAAAAATATTAAAAATATTACTTATATTATCTATAGTAATAATATATTAGTAATTATATATTAATAGTTATAGTATTACTGTCTATTGTTTATGCTAATTAATAAAATATTAACTAACTTATTATTAATTATTAATTAAAATTATTAATTGATTAATTTATATAATTCTAAAATAAATTTTAAAAGCGCTTGCACACACAAGGTATTTTTTTTATGGACATAAGACTGGGAAAACTTGCACATTTTAAACCAAGTTAGGTGCAAATTTTTCTGAGTTTGCAGTTCTGTGTTGGTAAAAATATCTTGAAAATATACTATTCCCATTGCAATATCATTTACTTGAGGAGTAAGATGCAAGGAAGTATGTCATTAATAAATCCTTCTTTTTCATCATTGCAGAATACATAACTTACACTTCTTTATACTAACAGTTTTGGGAAAGGTGACTTTAACTTCCATTTTACACTCATTTTTCTAATAAAGCTCAGCTGTAACAGCATAACAGCAAGTGAAAGGCTTTCCTGCTCACTCAAATGCAGTTGCATCACTGTTTTGTATTAAACCATGCCAGATTCATTTTCATCTGGCTATAAAAAATGCTATAAAGAGCATGCCAACATTCAGAACAGCTTGTCCTCTTATATATTCCCTCTCCTCTTCACATTTCCTTGTATCTATATAGAAAAGACTTCCTATTACTGGTTCCTTGCATGCCAGGTGTGTTTATGAGAACCAGAAAAATTGTGTTAGTTGTCTGCACATTTAAACTAATACATAAGTTATTTCAAAACCTTCACATTCAAACATGTAGACTGGTAAAATACTTCTTTTCCAAATCAAGACTGATTTGCTCAGCTTTTTATTGAAGGAGTCAAAACGTGCTGATGATCTGAGCTTCTCCATAGGACACATATGTATTGGGTTTATTCCTTCTTCTGTCGTCTAGTGCTGTGGACTTGAGTGTGAATATTGTCTGTATACATAATAAATTGTATATAAAGTAATATATACAACATGAATGAGCATTACTTAAAGATGTGGTATAAAGACTGGCTTTTATCTTCTCTCCTCATTGTTTTAAACAATGGCATTTAGAGCTCTCAGCAAATGAGGTAAAACATTTAGACTACTTGATTCATGGTTGATCTCCCTACAGGGGTGATTCTGAAGAGGTAGCACAAAGCAATCTGCTTCTCAGCTACAGCCTCATTGGTGGCTACATGATACTTCATTAAGAGGACTATATTTCAAACAGATGCATGAACTATTAGTTAAGTTGCTTTAAAAGTGGTGATAAAATCTACCACCAACACACAGAAAGCATACTCTTAAAACTCTATGCTTTGTGACTATCACAAATTATTAGAATAACATGATCCTGTTTGTATATTATAAAATTAGTGTCAACTATGGTTAACACAATTTCTTCCTAGTTTTATGTACTTCATGGCTCCAGATTTCATGCTCAGAGTAATATCTTGTGTTTTCATTCTATTTCTGCCTTTCAAAGGGCTACTGTAATAAAGTTTGTTTCATCAAAGTATGTCTAACACCTCTTGGAAAGAAAACATTTGGCATTCATATTTTTTAAAGAAAGAAAAACAATATTATCAAATTTTATTATTACCAAAATATTTGAAAAGTAGTCACAGAAGAGGCACTTATTTCATCTGTTAGTCAAAAAGGGATTAATTTGAGATGGCAGTTGACAAGACATTAGTTGAAAAAGAAAGGAAATCATAAAAGAGTGAATGCACTTAAAATACTTGAAACGATGGGTTCAAGTATCCATACCCATGAGAGCACCTTGTATCACTGTAACTTGTTCTCTTGGTACCTCAGGATTAGATCAAAGAAAGTCAGTCCCTGGCCAAAAGCTTACATGAAATTCCTTAGAGATGTTTCCTGAAGAAATCAAAAAAGGAAAGGAAAGAAAAGAAAAAAAAAACTTGGAAGAATTTAAAGATAAGTATATCTGAATGTACTTGATACGTCATTGATACGTAAATTGAAATATTAAATAGCATTGTTACTACAAACAGACGGGACACAGGTACACAGGAAACTTTTATTGAAAATAATGGTGTCTAATAAGAAAAATGAAGGAAATAAGATACATGTATCACATATGTAAAGAAGCTCATATTCTAGCAATGGAGAGTCAATACTGAATTTTCTTTCCTCAAGATGTTTCACAGTAAAATTTAAACTTTTGAGCAGAAACCATTTCCTGAATACTTACAGAAAAAAATCTCAAACATTCATTTTGTAACCTCTCTTCTTCTCCTAGCCTCCTCTGTCATTACCTTTTGCTATCAAAACTTCCCCCTCTGTAACTTTCCTATTATGTCAATAAGTTACTCTTTGCCTGAAGGGCTCTCTCCTGGGCTTTTTGCACCTCTTTCATTCTAGGGATTGCTTTCCATGCTTCCTGCTCTTAAGTTTCTTATTGCAGCTGCTCTCTTTTGAGTGAGAAGCTGCACTTGCAGAGATAATATAAGGTATCTACAAACAGATGTTTGACAGATTATCACAAGATTATTTAAAAAGAACTCTGGCTTTCAGTTCATGAATAACAGGGAAAGAGCTGTAGTCTTGGAATCTAAACTATCATAGTAACCCAACAATTAGATACAATATTAGCACAACTATTATTCAGCTGTTTCATATTGTTTTTTCTAATAATAAAATATAGAAAGCCTTGTCATGGCTAAATTTCAACTTTTTGTCACAAAAGAGGAAACAGGAAAGCAACACAAGCTTTTTCCTTCTCCTGTCAGTTCACATACAATGTTCATAAAAGTACAGAATTTAAAGTTTGATCACTTTAGGTTCTGTTTTATGGGTACTCTGAAACTCAATTAGTGTTTGCAGCTCAATTTTGAATTCTGTGATTGAAGGCTGTGACAAAAATGCTGGAGATTATTATTAATAAATCAGTGAAATTAGGGGATAAAAATGAGCTGAGGATTTCCCAGTTTCTCTTACACTGACTTACATACCAATTGCCCATACCATTTCTACCAAAAAAACTCAGTAAACTTGACACATCACAAATACATGAACCAAGTCCCCTAAAATTCTTAATTTCTAACTATGCCTTAATGCTGCAGATCATCTACCTCATTCCCAAGAAATGCTGCATTAAAAACAGTTGGACCGGTCTCCAGCAAATACATCCAGGATTTTCACCTTTCCTCACTGAAAAAATGCTTACTGTCCTGGGCAGATTTGGGATTTTCCCATACAAAGGGATAGAGATAGGATGTACAGCAAAACCAGGAATATTGTCTTTCTGCAAATCAATTTCCACTTGTACTACAAATTCCTTGTTCTGACAGGAAGTTCAGGACACCTCCAGGTTTCTTCTTTCTTGCAAAATCTGTTAGTTCTTGGATAAAATTCTATGTCACCATAGTTAGGATGAATATGAAAGAAGCTAGGAATGAAGATGGAGCTGCAGGACTCATGATGCCAGCACTGGAGTCTTCCATGTGACAGTGCAGCCTCTGGTATTCCCTGAACCAACCACGAATGCCAAAGCCTTCTCTGCAAAGCATGTATATCCTTCCACTTGTCAGGTAGTCAGAAGTCTCTGTGGGGCTGTCATGGGAAAGGGAAGGTGTCATGGTTTCACCTCATCCAGCAACCAAACCTCACACACATACTGCCTCACTCCCACACCAGCAAGACCAGAGGGAGAATCAGAAGAGGCAAATGAGAAAATTTGCAACTTGAGCCTGAGACAGTTTATTAAGGACACCAAACGCTGCACACACAAGCAGAGTGAAATAATACATTCATTCACCACTTGCCATAGACTGGTAAGTGTTCAGCCGTCTCAAGGAAAACTGTGTTCCATCATGCGTAATATTTACTGTATGTAATATATGTAATGGCAACCTCCATAACTCCAAACATTCCCCAGTTCTCTCTTTGCCCCTAGTCAATATCATACATTCTGGAATATCTCTTCAGTCAGTTGGGGTCATCTGTCGTAGCTGTGTCTCATCCCAGCTTCCCATGCACCCAACCTTCATCTCTAGCTTGGCAATATGAAAAGAAGAAAAGGATTTGGCTCTGTGTAATCCCTGCTCAGCAATGACTAAAACATCTCTGTAATATCAACCCTGTGTTCAGTACAAACCCAAAACCCAGGACTTCAGCATATCAGAAAATGTTTATACAGCATTTAACAGACTGCTGAAAGTAATGAGGTTCCTGACTGAGAACTACATGAGAGACAACGTGTCTCCACTTGAAAGACTCACCAAAAGGGGAATTCCTATCAAAATTTTCAGGCACTTTTATTGTTTTTTTAAAAACCTTATAGTTTGCCTGAGAAGAAGGTGTTTTTTTTTTTTCCAGTTGAAGTGTATCAGAGTGCTGAAAGCATGCACGATACCCAGTCTGACAGCAGCAGAGCTTGCACAGTATTTATTTATGATGTATTGGCACATCTCCCTGCTGCTTATGTCAGTGATGTTTCTGGCTTTACATCACAGGCAGGACAGGTAGATTTAGAGTTTTAGAAAGACTCTCAATGTGTCTGACCACCAGCTGACAGCACAGAGAAACAACTATCCCTGCAGATACAATGCTTGTTTCAAAACAAAATAAATGAGAACTGAACTCAAATATTTGTAAACAAGAAGGAAGCTGAAGGGGACATTGTGGGAGTGGTTGTGTTAAATTAATGTAGCTGAAACTACCTTAAGACTGTTCTGGAAGATAGTCTGCTTCCTTCTTACATCCTAGCCTAGGGATTGGGTGATTTATCCCAGCAGTGGGGTAGTGGACAAAGCATCTGAGTCAATGCGTAGTGAATTGTCACAGATGCAGGAAAATTGTCAGTGCTATAAACCAGCCTGAAGAGATTGCTCCAGCTTCTGATGTCTCTGCAAAACTGTTAGTCTAAAATTACACTAAAAATCATGTCAGGATTCCATGCAGAAAATGCCAATAAGAATTCCTCTGCAGTTGCAATTTTTTTGAAGACATACCTATGCAAGGTTTGTAGGCTTTTCTGCTGCATGTGTCTGATAAGGGGGGGTACGCCCATTTTGAGAAGGAGCTACTCTTCTATATATATGTAAACAGATGAGAATAGTGAATTACTGATAAGTGATGTTCTTTGTTATTTTCTGAGAGCCTTTGCACTGGATACAAAGTCAGGTGACTGCTTGGCCTAAAGAAAATAAAATATTTTGAACCTGTGTTTCATCCGGTTGTCAGAAGATATAGCTGGAATTCACCTCCTTTAAACATTTTCACATTAAATAGACTATGAGGAGCCATAAATACCTACTAACATCCCCATTATTCATTCAGTGCCTATCTGTTTCTGACGTGTAACAACCTTTACTTCTCCTGGCTACATAATTCCCCAGTAAGTTATACTATGTTTGAGAAGACAGAGACTAAAAAATTACTCCTTGTCTTTCTGCTTTGTCTTTTGTTTGAGATTTTCCCCAAACTGAGATGAACTAACTTACTAGGTTGAAGAGATTTAAAGTATCTTTGTTCCACATGAGAAATATGTAATTGCCTTATTGCAGTAAGGATTCCACTGGAGAATATGCTCTCCACCTAAGAACAAAGCTTATTTTCCTAGATGGTCTTGTAAGCATCCTTTATCATGGTCACTTCTGAATGAAGGGGAAAGCTCCTGTTCTGACATCCACTGGCTACTCTGGCCAAGAGGAACTCTTCACACCTACTAGAAATACATTATTTTGCTTTTCCAGGCCTACATTTCTGAAGAGAAACTGTCAGACAAAATGTAGGTCGAGAATAACTGAAGGCAGACTGATATTATGGGAAATATATTGGGAAAATATATATGCCATGCAACAGCCCTTGCTATCTTTCCTTGCTGGAAAGATAATGTCCACTCCTAGTTTATCTCTTTCACATGGACACACGGACACACACACACACACACACACACGCACACATACATGTATTTTGGCAGGTAGGATGGAGGGTCCTATCATCAGAAGAAAATAATTGCTGGATTTCCTACTTTCCCTGAATTTAGTTCAAGCTGTGTATTGTAAAGTACACATGCATGGTCTCTAAATTCATTCTGGAATTTTCTTTTCATCATGATGTTTGGATAGACCAGATCAAGCCTGTGTACATATTCAAAGCCACATTACAATAGAGAATACCAGCAGTATCTCACACTGGAGGCTGTTCTTCATCTATTCCCTGATTTTAACGTAGCCTTTTATTTTGCTGAGCTAATGGTAGAGTTCAAACTTGTATTTTCATTTTAATTTATTCAGAACAGGGTCCAGGAGGTGAAGGTCTGTAAAGTGAAGAGTGGCATTTGACAACTGGATTCAATCAAGGATTTAAAATCCCAGTCCCAGGCCAAGACGAAAGCTTTTTTATCCTTCATGAATGAAGCTCAGGATGTGTGTAATTCTACCCAGAGCACTTCTTTCTATAACACATGTATTTTGTAACTTCCCCTGAATCTTTATTTCAGCTCTTCAATTTTAAGATTCTATCAGAGTTAACACAACTGCAAAACATCAGAAGGAAAACATGTAGTATGCGCTATCAGTGTTACAGGCTTGTTGGAGAGTCTATTCCCCTTTGCACAATTTGTTATGCCATAAGCCAAGATGTTTCAACAGAACTAAAAGTTAGACTTTAGTTATTTTGTTCTAGACAGAAGACCTAGAGCTAGTTTTCTTAATCCTGAAAAACTCTTCTGTCTAATATATTCGAATAATTTATCAATGTAGATCATGTTTTATGAAACAAACTTTCTTTTCTTCAAAAATGTTTACTTGACTTATTATCCTTTCTAATGGGATTTCAGCTTTATCGTTACTACAGCAACATGTTTATATCTAGGGATCAGCTACAGAATTATTTAATTAAGATGCATTTAAAATTCTTTCATTTACTCTTGTCCCAAAAGCAGTTGGTGTGTATAAACAGAAGGGAAAGTTTAAATAAGAAATTTAGTTCTTAAATCAGTTAAAGAAACAAAAACATAATTAAAAAAAATCAGAAATATTTTTAAAAAATCAAACTAACTTCTCTTTCATTTAAAAAACCTGCCCTTTTTAATATATAAAAAAATTTAATCTGTTTGTCAACATTACAAATACTGCCTTTATATCTGAGCATACAGGATTGTCATCCTTATAAGTCCTTTTGGTTTTTCCTCCCTGTTTTCTGCTATTCTTCTGACTTATCTACTCACCTCTCTGAGCTACTGGGATTTAGAGAAGAGAGGGAAGAAAAAGACATGCTGAAGTAAAGCAATTAACAGAAGGAAGAAAATTTAAAAAACTGTAATGAAAGACAGCAGCAGGCACTTGTGAGCCAGAAGAAGGATTGCATTCCACTTGCAGTTTTGGCAGGTGACTTGCTTCATAACAAAGGGTAGTTGCATAACCTTTTGTCTAAATAAGCTTAACTGTGTGTAAAGTAGAAGCATATGAAAGTACTTTGAGTGTTATTATAATTTACTGACATGTACAGAGTACTCTGAGGTAAGTAATTAGGTCTATTCTAAAGAAAAAATGAACTAACATCAAATATATTCTACCCATTCTGTACATCGATGCCTCCTTGTAATACTTTGCCTAAAACACACATTGAACAGCTGAAGTGCAGATAAGGCATAGGAAAAATGAAGATCTTTATAACAAGCACAAGGACAGGGTGTGTGAATGTGTCTTTGACGGAATTAAAGAGAAGGGTAAAAAATCACATCTGCTGTAAACTGATTCAGTACTACTTAGAAAAGTTCCTCTGGTTTACATCTACCAAGAGCAGCAAATAATACTCTGAAAACAAGCTGAGAGCATTGGATATTTTCAGCAACACAACATTTTCCACATGAATCAGACATTTTCTATTGCTTCTGATCTTTGTGCAAAACAAAAGTTTATACTTCCTTCTGACAAATAGAACAGTTAAAGATAGCATGAAATATCTGACCTTTTTTTTCTTACTGCTTCTTTTTTAATGCAAACCTTTAGGCAATAAACACAGGCTCTGCAATCAAGCTTGTATTGGTTTTACTCTCTTTTCTAAATATAATCCTTTGTGGCAAGAATGTTAGCCATAAGTTTAAGAGCTGCAGCAGTCAGGAAAACTTGTTCTTTCAAGTAAAGTTGCATACTTTTATTGCATCTCTTCATAGGTGTTTGACAAATACATCTCCAAGGGTGCCCCCATACAACCCATGTCAACCCTTAAAGGTAATCAACACATTATCCAGCATGAGTGCTGAGAGAATTCCACACCTGACATTCCACAGAGATGTGAGTGTTGTGTGTCTTATTTTACAGAAATTCTTAATACAAAAGAGAAAGAATGAGAAGTAAGAAATCAAAATAATTGATTCTCCTTTTCTTTCCTTTCAACTGAGTGCTTATATTTTACATATTCCAGAACACTCCCTAAAATGTTCCAATTAATAATGAGAAGAAAAAAAAAAAGTACAGGATCTTGTGTCTTTCATTGATACTGTCTGTCTTCAGCCTCTCTCAGTTCCAGACTGTCTCAGGATGATTTTCTAATATTTATGTGCCCTTTCTTTTTTGAAAAGTATCTTCATATAATTCAAAGAGAAGAGGAGAGAAAAAAATATGTAAAGAGGAAAAAAAAAATGTACATGTATTTAGACAAAAATTCTCTATTCTGGTTTCTTCCAGTTTTGGGATCAGAGGGTTCCCATTCAGCCCCGGGAAAAGAAAAGGTAGGAAAGGATGGCCAGATTTTCCACATACTGATCTAACTGCTCATTGCAAGTACTAGATCATGTTTGGTGACATAATATTACATTCCTATGACAAAATTCTGTAATAGTACTGTCTAATATTATAGTAGTAAAATAACAACACACACAATGATAACTATAATAATTATAAAAATAACTATAATAATAGAATTCTATCATAAGTAGCTACATAAGGAAGTTCTTTTCCCAAAGTATTGTGAGAAATCTTCCTAATCATTATGTTGTCTTTTGAAGTATAGCTGTAAAAAGAGCTATGTGATGGCATTTAAGGAAAAGGTCAAAGAAAATGGAGTTTTCTTTGTGATCTTTAAGTTACTGCTATGCTAAATTTATGTCTCTTCAGGAGAACTGGTTACAGCTCCTCTAATAAAAGAAAAAGAAAATTCTTTTTGTGGTAGAACGAAGGTGGGTTCAGAGCATCAACTCTTTGGTTTACCCATTGAGGACCAGCAGTTTTATAGAAAATATAGTTAGATTTTAAAAAAGCTGCATGTTAAAACAGTCCTGTGAGATAAGTGAGATAACACATTCTGAGATAAAAACATATGAGCATATAAGCATTTCTCCATTTGCAAAGGACTAATTCCTAATAGAAGGTAAATTCCCTGAACTCTGGGGACATTTTCATTTGCTTTGATCTGGTTTGGTTCTTTGATAGAGTTTTGAAATGTATTTGAGCTACTCTGAATGAACCAGTAAAGGAGGAAATATATTTCTCCATAGAAGTGGGAATTTTTTTAATCATTTGTTTCATAAAGTTACTGTAGCAGGTCTTTCTTTTCAGAAGAATTTCACGGCTTTCCGTACTTCATCAGAACAAATAAGAAGGATGCACATTTGTTTTAATTATGTTGAGATTAGGGTTCAGTGAAATAGAGAGAAAATAGAAAAAAAGATGGGTATATGAAAATGTGACCTGAAGAATTACACTTTAACTGTGAAATAAATTGAGCAGCAATGCAAGCAATGTAAGGTACTCAGAGAAAAGCTTCAAACCATGAATACTTTTAAATCAAGGTGACACATTAGAAAAAAAAAAAAAAGAAAATGGAAAGATGAATTTGATAGGAAAATCTAATTTTAAAGTAAGATGGAAGTCAGATGGAAGACAGACACTTTCTTTGATTTTTTTTCATTTTTTCTTTTTTTAAGAGGAGTTCTGTAAGAAATTACACTTCATGCAACCAGCTGCATATAGGATAGAAATGAATGAGCTTCAAGCCTATACTCTAAACTAATTATGATTTTTCATTGTTTTAGAGATTAGGGGGTGGTGGAATTGTTCACTTTTTTATTTGCTTGTTTATTTGGGGTATTTTTTACCACTTAAAATATAATACCAAGGCTCCAGGCTACACTGATTTATGAAAACAATATCAACTTCTCTAAATTCCTGGAGAGTACCAGAGTGATCATTCTAATTCTGGTATACTCTTTTTTTGTCTGTGATTATATTACTACACAAATGAGTAAGAATTTTGCACAGTGTCATGAAATTGAAAGAGTGGTGTGAGTTGGAAAGGACCTTAAAGATTATCTAGTCTGAAAATCCCTGTGATTGCCACATCCAGCCTGGCTTTGAACACTTCCAGGAATGGGGCCCACACAGCTTCTCTGGGCAATGTGTTCCAGTGTCTCTCTGCCCTCACAGCAATATATTTCTTCCTAACACCTAGTCACACCATGTAAGAATTTACACCCCATCTCATAGGCCAAACATCTTATCTGAAATTTGAAAGTTTGTCCAGTGAATACCATGGGAAAGTTCATCAGACTCTTTGCTGGGGCCCAGATAAACAGCATCGAGTACTGTCCCTGTGTCCATGACATCTCCATGACAGAGACATTATTTTGTTGTACAAGGTGATCTACAACACCTCTTTGTAAATGCAGACTGGTGTTTCTCCATCAAGGCCTTTGATTTTGTTTATAATAGTTTTCAGAAGGACACATTTCATTACTTTCCCAGGGACTGCAGTAAAACCAATGAGCCCATAATTTCCTGAGTCCCCCCATGTGTCCTTCTTGATGTGACATTTGTCCACTGGTCATCAGGAAACCGAGTTATTAAAATATTGCTAATAACTAGTCTTAGGACTTCTCTAGATTTCCATAGTGTATAAATCAGACCCATTTGCATATCAACATTCTTTCTTACCTGTGAGGCTAGATGCACAGTTGGGCAAGGGATGAAGACTACTTAGACAGCCCAGCCCAAGGCTGCGTAAAGTGAATTCAGTTCAGTATTTTCCATTTAACTGTTATTGAAACAGTAGAAGATAGGTTAGCAAATTAAAACTAAGTTTTGATGGGTAGATCTTTCCAAGCTACTGAGGCAGTGAGAAATTCTGAATAAATATATAAACAAACAAAACAAACAAACAAACAAATAAATAAATAAATAGAATAAAAGGTCTAGATTTAGGAAGTTGAAAACAGAGAAGAACTGAAAGAACTTGGATTAGGAGGGAGGCTTGGAAAGAAGGTAATTTGCTTCTCACTGAAGACAGGGAAGTAAAGACACTTGGAAAAATGCTGCATCTAGTAAAACTGAATTTTAACATTTAAGGGTGGAATAAGATGATGTCATCTAAAAAAATATTGCCAGATGAATATATTCCCAAATGTTAAGTGCAAGGGACTTAAGTAAGCCTCTATTATAAGAGGGTAAGAGTGATAAAAGGTCCAATAAATGAGCAGGTTGTTTTGGAATTTGCTGGTTTTTTCCATGGTGAAATAACCAAAGGAGTGGCCAGAACTAACAGGGAAATCACATATATCACATCATTTATTTTGAATAAAAACATTGGTAGATTGATCTTGAAGAATTTCATAGCTGAATTATATCGATATTGATTTTTCTGCTTCTTTGGTTGCAAATAAGGAGTTACACTTGATTGTCATATGTAAAAGATTGGAGTAGCATTAATCTGACCTGTAGCATATTTTAGAGGCTAATTTTTGTCTTTACTTTATTGAAGCTACCTCAGACGTGCTTCTTCCTGGTAGAAACTAATAACAGTGAGAAAACATCAATACTGACTGTTGCCTTTCCGGACTTTGTAGTATTACTAAAACATCCACTTAAATGAAGTTAGATGGAGTCCCTTTGAATCACCTCAGAAGAAAATACTAAGAGCTTGGCCTCTCCTTGCCAGTGACAATTTTCCCAGTCTATCTATCATAAATTCTTTAATTTTAGCAAGATGTGTATTCTACCCCTGCAAAATGTATCAGTGGATTTGAATTTGCTATAGCTTAAACCTTCTTAAAAAAATCCTTATACCAGCTGTCTGTTTCATAAAAGGCAAGCTGACAGACAAATGACTACAACCTGGTAAAAGACCTGCACATTTTGCTGATATTGAAAAAATGAACTTTATCCATTGATCTTCAGGGTTAAACCCCCATTGACTTTATGTTTCAATTCAGCTTCTGTCAGTATACTTGAAGCAAAATAGAAATATTTTTAGTGTTTTGTTAAAGTGACTGCATTCTATAAAACATCTAATTCTTAGTACAGATCCTGTTTTCTGTCACTGGCCACTGGGCAAATGTAGATAAATCTCTAATCTCTCCATTATCAATTTCATCTCAGACATACAATACTGTGATGGTGCTTGTCTCTTTATCAAACAAGAAGAGCTTTATTCAGAAACATATCATGTAAAAGTTGAATATGTACTACATGCACAAAAGCTTCCACACTAACCCTGTCTGATAACAAACTCCCATAATTCCGTGTTCTCCCCATTTTCAAGACTTTCTTTTTACTGTTAGAAAAAGTTATCTGCACCATGATCTAAATTCTCTGGGGCTGCATGCATCATGTTCCTCTCTGTAATACAGGACATTTTGCAATAAGTCACTAAAAATACCAGACCCACCATATCCATTTCTCCTACCTTCCACTTCTGTGAATTCTGTTCCAAAATTCTTAGCCATGGGATAGTATTAAGGTTATTACTTAAACCAGGCAATCCTGAGCCTTGGGTGACAACATAATTGTTCCAAAGGAGAAAAAAATTATTATATATGAAAAGATGAAGATCCAGTCTGATTGGCTCCTCTCCAGATTAATGTTAATTAAAAATTTAACTACCATATGCAAAAGCATTTGATAAACCCCTAAATGTCATTATAGATTGTTTTAGAATGAGCATACATTGGTCGCTGTGCTTCACAGTTTGTGTTTCTTATGGAAAGAAAGAATGTGTTTGTTAATTGATATCTGCTGGAGAATGATACAGTTAGGGCAAAAGATAACCAGTTCTGTTCTGGTGCAAATACAAATACAAGTACACAATGTTTTATGAATGGAAGAAGTATTGAACATGCAAGAGAATGGACTGGGAATTCTGGGTTTGCTGTTACCTTGATGATAAACTTGCATCTTCCTGATTTCTCCTTGAATAACAGGGTGCAAGGAGAGTAAGAAAGGGAAACAGCAAGGTAAAAGTGTATCAAAAGGGAAATAGCATTTGCAATCTTTCTCATTCCCACAGAGTGCTGCCTTTCAGAAGTAGCTTTCTTATGGAATTTTGTTTCTCATATTTTATTAAAAAGTTGCATTGATATAGCTTTTAAATATTAATGCCACCATTTTTTTCTGCATCCTTATACTTCTGTAGCAATTTTAGCAGTTGTAGTAGTGTAGCTCTCTCTCACAGTGTTTCCCAAAGCTTGAGAAAGCCAAAAGGCATAGGGATTACAAAACAGACTTATGAATACATTTCTGTTCCCAAAGACACCTTGAGTGGTGAGAAAGAGACACCTTGGGTGGGCTTCCCAATCTTGTAATGATGATTTGTAATGGAGCGCAATAAAAGCTCTTACAACTAATGTAATGTTACATTACATTACATTAGTTACATTACATTCTAGCTGCCTTGCTAGACCTGCTAGAAATTATTCCAAAGTTTAAAAATTTATTGATAACAATATATGGATGGAGAATGATGAAATTACTGTAAGTAATTTTGAAACTGAAAAACAAGCAAGGCCCAGGACCCCCTACCCCCACCCCTCCCACCCCCCCAAGAGATATGGACTGGACAGAGCTCACTTCTGTATCAGACAATGTTGTTTTCCAGGAGGTGAAGATCCCCTCTGTCCTGCTGTGATGCACCCATGGCTGCAAATCTGCTGTGAAGCTGAAAACAAAGCTCTGAGAGGTATATGTATTTTATTGATGTGATTAGCACACAGAGGTGACTACACAGTCTTAGGCCACAGCTCAGGGGCAGTCAGGACTCACAGATGTCTGGATGTCTACCTCTGGTTTGAGAATTCCAGTCGATTTTTTAGTCTGTTTCACTGTTGGAAAATTGGACATAATCCGAATTGAGTCCCTTTCTTAAGTGGAAGATTTATTTAAGCTCATCCTGTTTCTGAGAGATATTTTACTCATATTTGTGAGCACATGATTCTGTGAACATGTCTTCATTGCAGTTTTTTTTACTTCACAAAACTTACTCGTATAGAAATACATGATACTTGAGGGCTGAGGGCTGTTTTATTACTACTGGGCTGACCAGCGTTAATAAAAAGACCGGAAAACAGATATTGGTCATTGTGTGCTAACATCATAACAGTATTTGTGTGAGTTCTGGTTTAGCCAGAACACAATTAAAGTAGAGAAAATAACACTCTTGAAGATAGAGTAACAGGTGAAATATACAGCTTCTTATACACAAGACATTCACCTGGGCTTCAATCCACCACACTATCACCAAAATAAAAAATTTTAAAATACTGGCAAAATAATAAAAAAAAAAAAAAAAAAAGCATTTGGATTAAATAACAAAAACTTTGAAAGGCAAAGATGACAGTGATTCCAGCATCCAGAGTAAAATAAACCAACTAGGGACTCTGGCTATACTAACAGAAAGACTGATGGGAAAATGGTTCAGAAGTTGAAAAAGAATGCTTGGAGCAAAACTCTGACAAATGGAATAATGGGAAAGCAAAGCTCAAAGAGAGAAAATGTGTCAACTCTAAAATAATTTTCTTTTAACACTTGGCAGTCATTATTTTGTAAATGTAGGCTCTGATACATCATTAAGAAATATTACATTTGTAACCAATGTCACAGACTGTCTTATTAAGACAAACTTCATTGGACAGCTAAGAAATTCTCCATCTATGGTATTACAGTACTGGGGAATCTGACACCTGGATATGGGGTGAAGTGCAGACTTATTCTTTCAAATAAAATCCACATACTGTCCCACTACGTTAGTTAGTGAAAAGAAAAACTACAATTATTGAGGAACACTTTACTCATTTACCATAAATGTTTGAAAAATTGACAAAACTTAAGAATATTCATCAAATAAGGTGTGTTACATTGGAAACCATGATCAATTTCATGTGGGATGAGGCAAGAAGTATCTGATTTCCAATACACATTTGCAGCCCCACAACTGACTGAATATATGTTCATGATTCAAAATATGAATAGCATCATTTTCAGACCAGATTTAAAACATCCCTGAAAGTGGTAATCAGAACAGTGATGTTAACAAAATGTTTCTAGCTTTAATAAATACACTATGAGAAGATGTCTCTGGAAATATGTGAAATATCTCTATTAGAGTTGTTTAATTTCTTTTTCCCCCTGCTTTTGAAAAAATTTCATTATCCATGATTTTAGCTTTTTTCTTTTCAAAATCCTGCTGCAACATTTTTTTTAGATATCTCTTAAAGCTTTTTGGCATCAAGTTCTTTTTCAGATATGTGGGTACCAAAAATACTGTGATACATATTTCATTGCCATGAAACTAGTGACAGTAAGGCAAGCCCTGTCCACAGTGTGAAGGGTAGATAGCTATTATGGGGCAAATCAGCAAGGACTGGGGGTGACCAAATGTGAGTTTCTATAAAATTTGATACTATACCTGAATAATTTTCATCAATTACTTAAAAGATAATATAAATTTGCATAAGAAAGAAAAACTGTGGGGCACAAAGATTTTTCAGACTTATAAACAAGAAGGTTCTGACTTTCAAGGAGAAGGTTAAGTCTAGCTAATAAGCAGTTAGTGAAAAAGAAATATTTACATATGTGCAAAATTTCTTCTATTTGAGTGTGCAGTATGCAATATGTGCAGAAGGAAAGACAGTATACAGAAAATGGTAGTCTGAAAATAGTCCAAGGGTCTACTTCATATGCAGCACAGCAGGTTTTCCAGATGAACTGCTGTGACAAAAAAGTGCCACAAGCAGAAGAATACTAGAGTTTAGGAAGAGACCTTGCTTCCAAGTAAGGCATTCTGTGTAATGAAATGTTATTCAGGTAGATGCATGTTAACAGAAACTGAAAAAGAGAAGAGATGCAAAAGCCTTGAAAGTACTCAGTATGCTGAAACACTTTTATATGCCTATTTATATTAAAATGAAACTTGTTGGTAAGTGCTAGAAAGAGGATACTTATCCTCATAACAAGAATACATAGGGTTTGTAAGGGCCCTTGATCAACCAGAAAAAGCAATGCTTTAAAGGTAGCTCATTCAAAGTGGAATTGAAGAACAACTTTTAAAAAGTAATGACAATTAACCTTGAAAGCAAAATATCAAAGGAAATATTGAACTCCATTTCTGGCAAATTCAAGTCAAACTGGAAACTTTACAGAATTACACTTTGGACAAAATGTGATGGAGTCAATAGAAGGGCAACTGAGAGAAATTGAAAGCCTCTGAAACATGGGGTGGGAGATTGGATGAACTATAGGTCTTTCCTGATCTTCATCTCAGTGAATTTCTTGTAACACATCTTGTTTATGAGAGCTCAAAGGAGATTGCTTTATCTTGTTAGCATATTGTCAGAGACAAATAGAGACGTTATATCACATTTTAGGAGTTCAGTTCTTCAAGGACTCATTTTCTCCCAGTTTGGCAATGTTTTTCCTTGTTTCATTGATTTTAACAAGCTGAAAATGTCACAGGCATTTTCTGCAAATATCACCAAATGTTTTGTGTGCACCACTGTTTCCATAATAATTTAGATTGGATGGTCTCCATCCTTCTAAATTTGGGCGATGGGGGGAGGGGAACAGAAGAGTGGGAAGGGAGAGAGAGAGTGAAGCAGAATATTTAATTTTTTTTACAATTTTCTGAAGGAGAAATATTCTTTTCCTTGCTGATGTGTAGCTCTGTGAACAGTCAGCAGACATTAAGGATACTTCACATACGGTTCTACAATTTGACTCTTATAATTCTTATTTCTATGTGAAAGGTTTTGTGTCACTATAAAATGTTATTTATTGAGTATACTGATTTCAGTGACAGCGAATCCAGACCCATTTCATATTTCAGGATAAAAATAAGCTTCATGTGAGATCATATTCTTAGCTTTTCCACTTTGATAGTTTCTTTTGAGTCCCTAAGTAGGGAGTTGTTTTTTAGCATCTAATTTATTTACATCATTACTTTAATTATCACCAGAAAGAAAAAATACAGGGTGTGCCAAAGGAGAAACTATGATTCTATGAAACTATAATGAGCAAGCACTGAAATGGATTGAAGACATTTAATTATTGTCACCTATATTTTTTCTATATTTGAACCCATGGTGAATCCTTGAAAAACCTCAAACTTGAACTCAAGCATGTAAGCAACAATGGCCACAGGAGTGCTTCCTGCACTGGCTGAACTTGCTGCTATTTTGCTCTGCAGCCTCTCTCATGGTTATTTCCCCTGTGCTTCTGTGCACCTGGGCATAAAGAAATACATTTTACATTCCTTCTCTCCATGTTGTCATTTTCTCCTCTGTAGAATGTTGTTTCTAATCCTCTTTGTCTGTCACTTTTTATGGATTTGGACTTTGTGTGATTACAAGACTGCTGGAGACATCTAAACCACCTGAATGTGCAACTCTGTATCCTAACAACAAAATTCACTTGATGAAATATTTATTGCAAGGGTAATTTGGTATAAAAAAGAGATTTGATATCACACTTATTTTCTTAATTCTAACCAAGCCCCATGCATACTCCTAGATGTATATACATTTTGTAAAATTTTCTTCCTCAGAATTATTTACAGCACATCTTCAGACTGAGACTTATTCAAGTCATTGCATGAATCCTGCAACACAATGTAATAAAATCTTATGTGATTTATCATTAATAAAGACATTTGAGACAACAGAATTATACAGAATAAGGATGACCAGACAGAAGAGGTGATGCAACTTTGAAAATTATCCAAATGAAAATAAGATTTTCATTTACACAAGATTTCTTTGAGATACTTGCTGAATTGAACTTGAAATCTTAAGATGAACATGCAGTTCCATATTGTTTTGAATAGCAGCTTCCTTCAAAGAATTAGAAACCAGTTTGCGAAGACACATAGAGCAGAGACGGAACATTGAGCGATGTCAGCCTCATCTGTTACAAATGCACAGAAAAAAGCCCAAAACAACAATGATACAAGAACACAGAAGTGGTTTACAGGGATGTTATAGTTTCTCCAGTGATAAATAAAAGGTGATTATTTGGTGTCGTGCTTTTAAACCAGTAACTAACAAAAAATTACTTATTTCTTGCTGTGAGATATGGATTAGAACAAGAGCAAAACAGGCATAAAACTTAAAAGGAATAAAGGAAGTTTATTGATAAACTACAATAATAAGAACACCAGAATAAACTTCCAGAAAAAACTTTTTCATCTCTTATCTACCCACTAGTCCCTTGTTACATGACAACAGAGACAAAAACTTTGGAACTTTGGTGGTTAAAACAGTCCCAATTCCTGCTACAGTCTTTTCATCAGGCTTTGTAGAGAAACAGACGTTTCTTCCTGTTAATTTATGGAGTTTCTCACAAGAAAACTACTTCTGTTATAGTTTTCCATTGCTCTGATATTAGTTTCCCAGAACTGCTGTTATCAGAATTCACTCCTCCCATTTCACATCACTCTGAGGTGTGTATGGGCCATGAGTTTAGGGATGGCATTTTAAGGATGAGTTATTCAAAGGCAAAAAGTCTTCTTCATCTGTTTCTGTGAGCTTCACTAGAAAACAGTTTTCTCATTGCCCCCCAAGGCTTCAAAATCTTCTAGCATTACACTGTATCACAATTACTCTACTTTTTACTCAAAATTTACACTTTGAACACTCCATTCCTCTCTATATACTGTATCATGAATTAAAGGAGTTCTTTTCAGGACTTTATTGTCCATCTCCATAGTTTTAACAGAAAAATATTTCAGTTCATAAGAGCATCTTCTTATTCTTTACCTTTTCTGAAACTTAATTCTTTTCTTTACTGTCTCTGACAGTCCATAAAGTCTCTTTACATGCTGATAACTCTCTTTTCTTCTCTCTGGATAAAAGGATTAATCTGCAAGTCTCATCTGGGTAATGAAAAGTTTAAAATCTTGCCCAGGCTTTGTAGATGGTTCTGTAACTTCTGCCGGCGCAGGAGCTGGAGCCGTCTGCGATAGAAAATTCCTCATGGCTGCTCTGGAGAGTGTAGCTGCTGTTTCAGCTCACTGCAGGTCCAGAGCTTTTTCTCCTTCTTTACTCGGCAGTCCCCAGTGAACTCTGTCACTGCAGCCGAGCCAGGAACCGGCCCGGCCCGGCCAGAGCCCGGGACAAGACCCCCGCTGGCCCCCATCTCCCAGCTGGGAGAGGCGGCAGGCCCTGCCCAGCCCCCGCTCGGCCGCATGGCCGGGCAGAGAACAGGAGGCCAGCCGGAGCTCTGTTACCTTTCACAGCCAGGAAACAAAGAGAACCAAAGTGCCCTGACTTTACATCTTAAGGTAGGGTTCACAAGTTGATCTCCCTTTTCAATGGTTAAAATTGCTGTCAATTCCCAGTAATGACCAATAATTGGTCAGGAGAATGGACTCCTTTCAGTCCCCAGCAACTTCAACTTCCTTAGCTCTCACAACCACCTTAAAGGTAAAGTCACCTCATGACACTAGGGCATCTAGCATTCACTGGGATGGCAACACCTACATGCTGCTGACCATAAGAATTTAGGCCAAAATTGATGGAAGTCATTAAGAGCACATTTTCATTCAAACCCTTTCAGAGTGAGCAACAACAACCTTTAAAGGAACTCTGGAGCAACAGATGAAAGCTTTTATCTCCTTAACAGTGCTATATGTTTCTTCAGTGGCAAAAGGGATGAATATGTAGGATATCTGAGCAAAATGGAAATAGGGTGGGGGACTGGAATATTATCTGCTTGACTAATTTTCTGCATCTCTATTGCCGAGGAAAACAGGGAGACTAAATTACAGGAGAAAGAATAGGAAAGGCTAGAGTATGGATACCTTAGCTAGAAATCTTTTCATGTTTCTTTTCATTTTTTATTGTTCATAACCAAAGAAAAAGAAAATAAAACCTATTAGGTTATAACCTAATATATATATTAGGTTATATATTAGGATATATGCTGAAATTGAGATGACACTCGTAAATATTTTTTTTTTATGTAATCATAAAAAACATGATTTTGTGCCATTTACATGGCAACACAAATATGGCCTGTGAAACTAAAGAACTGTAAGTACCTTTCTCACCATTGTCAATACAATCAGTTGCTTTGAAAGAAAAGCACTACACTAGTGCAAACAGCAATTTGTACACTGCAATGGCATAGTCAAATACCCTGTGAAAGCACCAAGTGTTTAGTTATGAGAGCAGTTTACCACTGAGAGAGCAAATAATTTCTACAGTTGTACTGAAACAGTGTTAAGAAACAGGCTAAATAGCAAACTTTACATGAGAAAGAAGAGCAAAATAAGCACAATTGCAAATAGCAAGGAAATGCCCAAACAAGGAAGCACAACTAAGATAAGCAGGTTGAGAGAAAACCAGATCCCCTGGTGCAGGTTGGGGCTGTGTCTTCTTCTGTCTCCATCTGCCTGGAAGAAGAGATTGACCCTCATCTGGCTATAGCTTCCTTTCAGGGAATTGTAGTGACTGACAAGGTCTCCCCTGATCCTCTTTTTCTCTAGCCTTAGCTTGTGCTCCCTCAACTGTTCCTCATAGGAATTAGCCTCTAGGCCGTTCACCAACCCTCTATTGCTCCAGCACCTCAATATTTTTTTTGTCATGAAGGGCCCAGAACTGGATGTAGAACTCGAAGTTTGAGTGTGGCCTCACACTCGAAGTGTGGCCTCAGCAGTGCCAAGCACAAAAGGACAATCACTGCCCTGGTCCTGCTGGCCGCACTATTGCTGATACAGCTCAGGGTGCCACTGGCCTGCTGGGCAGGCTCCTGGCTCATATTCAGGCACTGTTGACCAGCTCCCCTTGGTCCTTTTCTGCTGGGCAACCTCCAAAACATTCTGTCCCCAGCCTGCAGCTCTGCATGGGGTTGTTGTGACCCAAGTGTAGGACCTATGACTTGACTTTGTTGAACTTTAGCCAGCTGAGCCAGCCTTTCCAGAACCTTCTGCAGAGCTCTCCAATCTTCCAGCAGATTCACACTCCCACACAACATGGTGTCATCCATCCACCTAGAGATGGTGCTCTCAATTCCATCATCCAGATCATCAATAAAAATATTAAACTGGACTGGTCCCAGTGCTGATCCCTGGGAGATTTTATTGGTGAGTGGCCCCCAGCTGAATGCAGCACCATTCCCCTCTACTCTCTGGGCCTGGCCATGCATCCAGTTTCTAACTCAGCAAAGAGTGCTCCTGTCCAAACGGTGGGCTGTCAGCTTTTCCAAGAGAACGCCATGGGAGATGGTTTGAAAGGCTTTACAGAACTCCAGGTAGACAACATCCAAAGCCTTGCCTTCAACCACTAGCTGGGCTACCTGGCCATAAAAAAGAGATGAAGGTCAGGCAGGAGCTGCTTTTCCTAATCCCAAGATAACCCCTTGGCTGTGCCCCATGATGGCACTCAAGATATCGGTTTCATGACTTTGTCAGGCACCAAAGCTGACAGACCTGTAATTCCCCAGATCTTCCTTACGACCCTCCTTCTAGTTGCACATCACATTGGTCAGCCCCCACTTGTCTGGGACCCAGCTAGCCAGGATTGGTGATAAGCCTCATCTCTGTGACTGAGACCACCAGGAACACAGACATCAGCCCAGATCACATGGAACTGCATGCAAGCAGCTGATTTAAGATATCAGTGCTAAGGACAGTTTTATGTATGTAGTGATTATGATCTCTGATGTGTAAACACGATCACCATATGTGGTGTTGTAATTTCTGAACCTCTGGTTGATAAATACATATATATTTAATAACAAAAATCCTTATTTTGAAATCAGAACTAAGAATACAACATCAATTAAGTATTAAAAGAGCATAATTGAGCCATGAGAAAGTTATGGTTAGAAGACCTCATGTGCCTGTAGAAGAGAGGCTGAATTGTTGCATCTTCAGTCACAGAATATGGAGCCAGAACTACAGATGAATCTGAATGATTCTCCCAGGCAGCATTTGCTACAGATTCACAGCTTTTGATTTCTATGTCAGCTATAGAAATATACATTTTATCATGTCTGTATGTCCTGCCTGAATATACTTTTCTTGCAAGTGCAAAACACAGAGTATACTGAGGCATTCTTAGATGAGTATTAACCTAAAAACTTTATTCAGTCACTGAGTAAGTTTTTAGATTAATATAGGCATAGGTTAATATAATCTACTTACTTTCAGGAGCTTTTTCAACCAGTTGAGGAGGTTGAAATGACAGGGGTATAAATGAGAGCTGAAACATTCACATTCAGAAAGAAACTCCTGGAAAACCCTGTGACATTGGACATGGGCTGGAGTGACCATCAAGGACAAATTGGCAAATAAAAGTCCAAGAACACTGTCTACTGCAGAACTTCAAGCAAATAAATCAATAGTAACTTTCTTATGGCTCTTGGTCAGCTTCATTCCTTTTTTATCCCCTGTAAATAAAGTTGAATTTATATAGTTTGTCTTCCCTATCGGGATTATTTTGCACTTTTGTTTGAATAAAATGACTCACAAAATTTTTGAGTCCCTGAAGCAGTTTCATTGTGTTTTACTTTGAAATCATTCATTGTTTTTCTCCAATTCTACATGGACTCTCACCTGTTTCTGTTTTGACTATCATGGGTAATACATTTCCTTAAAAGACAAGTAGTGGAAAATCGTAGATTCTGAGTACCTAAATCAAGCTTTCTGGGAAAAATGGATCATGGTACTTACTCAATTATATCAAGTGTTCTGAAATTTTTGGTTGTAAAATGATAGAAGGCAGTATTGTTAACTTGTCTAGAAACTGAGTATAAGTTTGATGACATCATGTATAAAAAATGACATATTAGACTTCAGACCCACAATACTGATCTTTTGAAATCTCTCTGAATTTTTCTGATAACTTTAATCTTTCTCTTTGGAAGATTTTAGATCCAGTGAAAATAATTCTTCTACAGAGGTATTTGTGAGATGATTTCAAAGTGCTTGTCTAAATGGCTTAGTAACATAAGGTATTTGATTTCAGCCAGACCACACAATTAGCAGAATAGGGGCACCCACCACATTGACCTTCAGACTATGGGTAGAGAAACTCCAAGGGATCCCCAAGAGCACCATAATTCTGATGGGTATCCTACTGAAAGTGGAGGCAGAGTGTTAACCTAAAACGGGAGGAGTACTCTACTCAGATGATGCAAATTAACATGTTTTGTCATTAAATATTATGCCAGTTCATCTTCCAACACACACCATGCTCCACACTCTGGGATTTTGCCATCAACTTCCTGCATGGTCCATCTGCCCCTGGTTCAGAGAAAAGACTGTTTAAAGACAGATGAGATGGATGTGTTTAGTGATTTGACTCCAATTCCCTTTTACACATAAATTTAACCTGTGAAGTTCCTTCAAACAAAGAGAAATGATGACTTACTTTGTGGAAAGAGATTGGCATATTTAGCTGTGATACAGTACAGAAAACATCCGCTTTGTTAGACATTACAGTTGCAAGGAACACCAGGAATCTCTATCAAATTAATGCATTTTACTTCACAGCATGAGAAGACTCTAACTGAACAGAGTCTACTATTGCCTCTCAGTGGCCATGTAGTAGCTTAGGAAGGCACACTAAAGGTGTTTGAATATTCCACCCTGCACAATTTTGGAATATTTCATGATAAGCCTCTTGCTAAACCTAGGTGACAGACATTTTGCTGATGTAAATCCACATGGCTTTATTATCTGGGATTGAGCTTTATCTATTTATATCACTAAGCATCTGGACCAAAGGAAAAAATGTGTGTAAAGAAACTAACAAAAATTTATCTGAAAGTCCAATGTTAAATCAAGCTTGCATATCATTGGTGAGAACAACGACAAAAAAAGAAGCAGCTTAAACCATCTGGTATACAGAATGTAAGACACTATATAGAAAGATTTTCTCAAACAAGTAAAATCACTTAATAATAATCAATTTATTATGTTAAAGTAAAAATTCTTATATTTATCCCATTTTTCTACAAAAGACAACTGAAACAAAAACTGTTGATTTCCTCCGGGTAGACTGATCAGTTTCTGGGATATAAACCAGACTAGCAGACAGGCATTTATGTCTGCTTTGTATTGGCAGAATGCTGTCACCACATGGCTCTGGTTGAGCAGATCATGTATCTCCTGGCATTTTATGGCAAGGTATACATACAGCCACCTGCAGCTGTGCACAGAATACCATCCTGAAGATGTGAAAATGGATACACAGGAAAACTTTGGACTATAACTCATAGTTTATATATAGACACCATTGTCACCAGTAGTGACCTTTTCAACTAGCACTAAATAGAAGTGAAAAGAACATAATTCTCATGAGTTCTGTAATATATAAGAAATTCATCCATATGATGATAGTCTGTAGCCTCATGCTTCCCATATTTCAGTTGGGAAATGTAGTGTTAAAGCTTTCAAAATTGTGCTGAATCTTCTCATTGAATTTTTATTCAATAGCTCTTGAGCTGGTTTTACATAAGACGAAGACTTAAAAGAAGATAATAAATAATATACTCTGATTTGAATGTATTACTCTCTTAGAGATTTTGTTGCTAGGAATTATACACTTTAAAAAATGTTTTGCTTCCTGTGTCCAGATAAATATAAATATAAAGGAATCAGGTTTGTCTACAAGAACTCCATGTGTAGCTTTTATACACATTACTAGGATACTTTTACACCAACTAGATTGGTTATTGCTGTTACAGTGTGTTGCTCTGAATGATATGTCCACTGAATACCTACTTGGATTCTGAATCATTGATTATCCAGGACTGCAGTGCACACTAAACATATGTGGAAGCAAGAATAAACTCCCCATCCCTTTCCCTGCCCATTTTTTTATGCGTGTTTATAGCAAAACAATCCATTAGTGTCAGTAATGGTAATTAGTACATTAAAAACATCAGAAAATCTGCCACAACAAAAGTAGTAATAACATCATGGACTTTTGCCAGTTTCATATAGATTTAGGTCATTGTCAAAAAATGTCTACTGCTCATTTTCAGCTTCTAAGCAATGTACATTTTATAATTAAATGATGTGTCTCAGATTCTTAACACTTTCCATAAATTACTAGATAAAATCTGCAGAGTTTTTGTATGTGAAGTTTCATTCTATAACTTTGTGCTTATCTAGAAATATTGTTTGCTGTTCTCTAGTTTCATGATATCACGACATGGGACTTGTCTTACCGTAGAGAAAAAAGTTGATCTACAAATTCATTGAGTGGACTGTGACAAGCAAGGCTGAAATTGTTTCAATTCAAGGAATATTTGTCTTCTTTAAAAGGTCAATAAACTCCTCTAACAATTGGCCCTGTGAGGGTACAGTCTGCTCTGTGTGGCATTTTCAAGTGACTCACTTCTTTAGTTCTGTCTGATTGGTGCCTGCAAGCCATATCAGTTGCACAGGAAACAGTGATTATTTGTATACATCTTTGTCTGGAACCCACAGTTACTATTTAATGTAATTACTTTCCCACTGTGGTGGTGTTTGAAAACATGTGTTTGCTTGTTTTATTTATTTATTTAATTTCAAAATTTTCTGTTGTGGTGTAATATTCTGGTAGCACCTTCTTTTTTCTCAAGATTTGGAATTTGTTATTCTCCCTTTACTTTTATTTGCACATTTTTTAAGAGTCTCTTTGGTGGGAAGATTTATTTTCCACCCCACATTTGTATCATACAATACAATAGAAAAATAATTAACTGGTTGGCTCAGCTGAATCAGTTTTGGACAAGAAATTTTAAAAAGACAGGCTTCTAATTTCTCTATTTATTTTGTTTTCAATATTATGCATAGGTCTTACACATTTTTTATAACAGCAAAAATAAATAAAAGGAAATTCTTTCAGAATTGTAGCAAAAAAACCCTCTTGAATCTTTCACTTTACTACCACCTTAGGAAGAAGTTTACTCTGGTTATTGAGGATTTTTTTAAAAGAAGCCATTCATATTTGCTTTCCATATAACACATTTCTTTCTTTAATATTTTTGGTATTGTTATTTAACTCCAGCCAAAAGCTAACTCACACACGTCCATTCTCTCACTCCTTCCGAGCTGGTTGCGAGGAGAGAAACAAAAGGGTGAAAGTACAAAAATTTATTAGTTAAGTTGAAAGCAGCTTAATATCTGCCAGAGAACATAATAATGAGGATGATAATAATAATATCAGTAATAAAATAAATAGTAATTTAATTTAAAATAAAATAGCAGAGAGAAATAAAACTCAAGTAAGACAAGCGATGTAAATGATAAGAGTTCCTCACCAACTGCCTGATGGCCAGCCAGTCCCCAGGCAGCAGCCCTGAACCAAACTTCCCCCACATTTACATGCTGAGGTTGATGTCCTGTGGTGAAAGATATCTCTTGGGTCACTCGGGGTCAGCTGTCCTCAGTCTGTCCCCTGCCAGCTCCTTGTGAATTCCCAGCCCTCCTCTAGTGGTGGGGGGGATAAGGAGCAGCCAAGGCCTTGCCTCTGAGTAAGCCCAGCTCAGCAGCAAAAACGTCCCTGTTTCCAGCACAAATCCAAAACACAGCTCCAAAACAGCTACTCTAAATAAAATTAATTCTATCCCAGCCAAAACCAGTACATGTTTTCATCATTCTTGGTAATAATTATAAAAAAACAGTAAAATAAGAAGGCAAGTAAAAAGGGTCAATAAAAATAGAATTTACTTTATTAAACTATTGATTTCTTCCTTCTTGACCTTCTTTCTGTGAGGATTCAAAACAAAGAACAGATTCTTCATTAGCTGCAATATGCTATGTCATCAAATAGACCACATATTAATTTACTAATGTATTTTTATGGCTATCTACTAGGGCTTTGAAAGCTTTGGGATTAATTAGTTAACAAATACTAGACTGAATTTTGATCTCACTGGGTTTTTTTCAAGATATTGAGATAAATTTCTTCCTAAATATTTCAATATGAACATATCACTACAGTTAGGAAGGAAATTACACACTTGATTTCTTCTCTTAAACCAAAACAAAGTTAAATGGATCTACAACTGCTAACCAGAAAGAAACCCATTCAATGTTATTTGCTTTCAGTGTAACTCAGAAAAGGATTTTTTCAAGCATGTAACTATTCTCTACTACATGACTGTTCTTTAGTCACAGATGTAAACACCATTAAAATGGATGGCACAATTAACTGTTATCTTAGGTAGGAAATTACTTAACTGTGTACTGCATTATTTTGTCAGTGAGACTGTATTTGATGAAAACCAACATTTTATGTTATTTTGATTAAACAAGTTTCTCTTTCAGATTCCTATACCATGTAGCTTGCTTTAGGAGAAGGCAATTACACATCATCACTGAAATCAGTGGAAGTCAGATGAAGAAAGTTTGTGGGACATGGCACTTTATATACCCCAACCTAATTGCACTCACATTTAGCTTCCATGTACTTCACCGTATTTAACCAAACTACATTGTACTTGGTTGCTAATTGTTGACAAAAAGGCTTTCTGTTTCTTAAGCTTGTAATGCATATGTTTATGTAAATATCTGCTTGCACGCTATGTTTAGTTTATATATAATTTAATATTTCAAGCAAGGAAATAAGTTGGACCACATTCTTCTGAACAAAATCCACAGTTCAGCCTGTTACTATGTGTGCTTTGTAGCTGCACTGTGGCTTAAATATGTTGCAATAAAAAGCAGAGATTTTTGCAAGGATAAATAGTAGAAGACCTATGTTAACTTGGTGTTAATGTTTAGGCATGTTCTTCTATTTGGAGGTTGATTTTCAGGTTAGGTCAGGGCTGGAGAGCTCATCAAGGCTTTGGAACAGGAAGAACAGGATGGAAGGATGTTATAGGCAGCAATGTCAATTTAATTTTTCAGTGACTCCATCCAGAAAGGAACAAAGCTGCCAAAATGTCAGTCATTAAGACTTTACTTCCTTCTATATTCCAGTGTAAATTTTCATTTCAGTTTAAGAGTCTTATGTCCATTTAATTATACACTATTTTTTTGTAGAAGGAAATTCAGACAACAGGCTTTCTTCAAGATTGACCAGAGAAGGATATGTGTTTTACAGTGCTCTTTCAGATGCTGAAATCATCACCTTCCTGCCTGTTTAAAATTTTTCCATGTGACTTTGGGAATCTATTTTCTTTAATCTGAGCTTCCTCAACTGTAAATTAGGATTAATAGGGTTTACCAGTCATTGTTTTGTTTCGGATACGAGTTCTTTAAGACATAGACAAACTTTATACATTTGCATATCACACAATCAAGTTTTGGCAGAGGTTGTCAAGCAATATTAAAGTGCATAAAATAGTAAAATGTGTTTTATTTTTAACTGGTTTTGCTTTATATCCCCCTACATTCAAAGAAATAAATTTAGGTGAGAAGCAGTGTAAAATATTTTACCCTATTAATATCGCATCACAGCTTCTGTGATTAATTGATTCCTTGTACATAAAACCTGCAGAAGACAACTGTTAACTAAATAGTCTTTGCAAGGACTCTTCCCTTTTGGGGCACAGCAATGTTGGGTATTGTTAAGGCTCCCTCTGGTCAGAGGGCTTCCTCTAACTTGAAGGGCAGGTTGGGTGAGGTTCTGTAGGGTAAGGATCCAACCTTCCACTGCAGGTTTTGCTAAATACTGTAACAAGACAGATCTTCCAAGATTTTTAAAAGAAAAAAATGCTGGTGAGTTTGAAGTCTGTCTGTCTGAGTGCCACTATGCAGTATTTCTGTTGTCAGAGAATGCCCAGATACAAAAGCTTTCCTTGGCATATAACACAAAAATAAATATGAGTAGTATACATATAAAATCTTCACTTGTAAAGGAGCTTTAAAAGCTTTCATCATAACACCTACAGCAAAGAGATTACTTATTAACAGAAAACTCTCACTAGCCCTGAAAACTGTAAGAATCTAAGGTAGCAGTGGACCCGAAACTAGAAAGTAATTTCTACAAAATGCAGTAATTGAGCGATTAGCAGCAGGGACAGAATTGATGAACTGGTTAGGACCAATTTATGTTTGCCTCCTGTCTTGAATTACTAAACTAAATGAGAAGTGCAAGGAAGAAAAACCAAGATAAAATAGGAATCATTCACACTGTTCAAGGTAATTTTGCAATTCCCATCAGAGCAATCATAAATGTAGCTACTGAATATAATTTGCACAGGGTTTTTTTTTTGTAATAGATCACATAATCTTTCATGCATCCTTCAGAAGAATGCAGAACATTAACAGGATTGGGATGCTGTATTCTGATATGGTAAATAGGGAGGAGTGAGAAAGGGAAAATAAGATCAAAACAAAATTGTAATTACTGACTATGTTAGAAATAAAATAAACCAAACACACAGTAGTTAGATTTCTTGTCGTAGTGATGACTGGCCAGTAAAATTTAACAACATAAAGGAGATTTTTTTTTTTCAGTACATCCAGTTTCTTCCTCTTGGCTGTGCTTTTGCTACTACTCTAATGCCAAAAGTTTGTAGGTGGCCATTATGTATTATAATCACAGAAGTTATTCCTACCACATAATTACTGAACTTCCCTGAGCACAGATGTATTTTAATGAGCCTTTGGGGAAGTGGATTTAGCTTTCTTCTGTTTCTGAATGGCTAAAAACCATTCATGCACTGCTTGCAGAGTCACTGCTTGCACACGCATTATATTTGCTGGCAGATCTTGCTTCTGCTATTTAGATTTAAATGATCACAACTATTTCTTAATTTTGAAGACTCTTTCATTGAAAGAATTCAATTGAAAAACTTTCAATTTTCCTTATTTATTTTATTGATTTGTTTCAGAGAAATTCAACGACAAAAGTATTGTTCTTTGGAAATACTTTCTTGAGAACTGGTTTTCCTAGATGAAGTGAACAGCCACATTTCTCAAAGCAAATACTGCTTGTTTGGTTTTTAGTGAAAGAGCTACTTTGTAGAGTCTCTGTGCCAGTGCATTACGGTACAAATGCTCTGCCTGTGGAATCAATCTATAAAGGAAAGGAGATCAGCAAATATTAGTTTAGTAAGGAATCATTACAGCATCTTAAACTTTTAAATATTTTCATTTAAAGCACCGTAGATCTTCTGACCCCAATATGTTTCTGCATTTGTCTATACATCCTCTATAAGAAGAATTGTCTTATGATTTGATTACCTGTGATACCTAAGACTCCCTTTCCCTTGCTGATTTAAACATGAAGCCTGTATCCAAAAATCAGATATTTGGGGTCAGTGGCTCTGTGTCCAGATGGAAGCTGGTGATGATAGGTGTCCCTCAAGGTGGTGAGTGATGTCCCTCAGGACTCTGTCTTGGACTTGTGCTCACTAATATATTTACCAATCACACAGACAGTGAGGTCATTTGCAGATGACATAACACTGGGAGACGCAGGGGACGAAAGAGAAGGAAGGGAAGCCATTCAGGGGGAAACCTGGACAAGCTTGAGAAGCAGTCCACAAGAATCTTGTTCAGCAAGGGCAAGTTCAAGGTACTGCCACCTGGGTTGGGGCAGTATCAGAGAGACTGGGAAAGGAAAACATTGGGACCAGCCCTGCAGAGAGGCACTTGGAAGTTCTCATTGATGGAAGTTGGACATGAAACAAAAATGCGCACTGCCAGCTCAGAAAGCAAATTGTATCCTGGGCTTCATCAAAAGCGTGTCAAGGGAGGGGATTCTGCCCCTCTGCTCTACTCTGGTGAAACCCATCTGGAACTCTTCATCCATCTCTGGGGTCTCAGCACAAGAAAGATGTGGACTTCTTGGTATGAGTCCAGAGGAAGTCCTTGAAGTTGGCTTGAGTACCTCTGCTGCTAATAAATGCTGACAGAATTGGTGTTTCCAAAAAGGAGAAGAAAAGCTTCCAGGGATACCTTATTGGAGATTTCTTTACTTAAAGGTCTTATAAAAAAAGAGAGAGCAACTTTTGACACAGGTAAAGTCTAGTCATAGGAAAACGAGAACAGTTTTAAACTAAAAGAGGAGATATTTAGATTAGATGATAGGAAGAAATTCTTGATTGTGAAGCTAGTGAGGCACTGCAATGAGTTATCTGGAGAATCTTGGATGACCCACTCCTGGCAGTGGAACCAGACTGGATGGGTCTCTGAGCAACTTGATCCAGTCTGTGGCAACATTGCTCATGGCAGGGGTAGGAAGGGTTGGAACTAAATGGCCCTTAAGGTCCTTTCCATTCTCTGATTTCATGGTCATCCTGATTTTGCTCTTTAATTTAGCTATAAATAGAACAATTAATTAATTTAGTTGAATAATTTCTACTTCCTGTAACCATATGAGAATTATACATAAAGGTTTGTATATACATGGATTTTCTAGTAGAGCTAAAAAATACCTCCAGGAAACCAGGTAAATAATTGTTATCAGAATACTGCATTGAGAATCCTGTAGTGCTTTACACGAAGAATATTAATAAGTCTATGTCTCTGACAAAGAAAAAAGTCTGGCAGATCATCTGATGATGTTATTAGAGAGACAAAATCTGTAATATAAATGTCAGACCTCAGAATTTAGAAATAATTCATCCAAAATTATCAAAAGATCATGTAATTTGTTTTAAAATGTAGTCAGAGGAAAAATTAATTTTTATTTGTTTGTGGTCTTTTAAGATTCATCTTTACACACTTTGCATTGCAACTTTGTTATAAAAAAAGTTAAAAAGAAAAGCTGATTTGTTTCAGATAGTTATTTGATTCTAACTACTAGATCTATGACAAGAAATATTATTAGACTCACTAAGTATCTGAAAGAACTATGAGACTGTGAAAATTCAATTTAGTTCACTCCATGACCAAAAGGCTTTTTTCCTCTTTTACCTGAATCTCAGGCTGCTAGAATTATCTTACAAATCACATTCCAAATTTCTGAATCTAAACCCTTGTACAAGGTTGATTACAATGTCATGTACTATGCAGCCATAAAAATATGACTGAAATAGTTATATTTATCTCCTTTATTTTTTCTAAAAGAATATAAATTATCTAAATTAATTTAAATTAATTACAATTTAATGAGTTTTTAGGGCTATCATAAATTAAGATTTATAAATTAAATATACACATATTATAATAATGAATATTCCCAATTTACATAAGTTTATCAAGTTTCACATCTTCAACAGACATTTATTAATTTGATAAATATTATCAATAAGAAAACTTCACTGTGAATATGCATTCGTTTGGTAGAATTTATTTACATAGTGATGTAGATGGAGTGCACAGAAACATAGCTTACTTTTGTGCAAGAGAATTATGAGGGATTAATTTAAAACAAAATTCTAAACACATGGTAGAGAAAAACTGCAGCTGCTATAATTGGAGAAATTAGCTCAAACTACCACATTTTGAGTTTGATATTGCAGTTACATCTGGTGTATTTTGACATCTGATAGTAAAGAGGAATTGGTATTTCTGGGTGAGACTTCTAAGGGTAAAGCTTTTACCTTCTACTTTCTCACGTGGACAGTATCTGTAGGGCTTAGCATAAACAGAGCAAACTCTGCCATAGTCATGGTGACTAATTCTTGGCCTGTAAACCATTTGAAAATATTTAAATTGATGATCACAATAAGAACAATTCAAGTAAATGATAGCAATACTAAAGCACTACTCAGAAAAAAGAAGGGGGGTAGAAGTTAAAACTAATACACTGAAGCTGCAAAATCCTTGTTTAATGGCCAATTGATCATGCTGAATCATACAACGAACACCAGTGTGATATTCAAAAATTCCAGCAATGTCAGTTTGCTCATGTAGAAGAACTAGTCTCAGGCACACATTCTATATCTTAAACTTTATTTCTTGTCTTGGTACAGGTATCAGCTGTAAGAGCTATTTGTGCCAATATTAGATAAACAAGTAAAAATCTCCTTGTTAAGGCCACCATTTGTCAACCACCTTTACACCATAACTCGAAAGTAACCCTTTTACTGAGATGGATTACCAGTGTTGCCACTTTATCATTGATTTAGGAAATTCAAGAAGTCACTAATCTGTGAAATACTTATTAAAATACAGACGAAGGACAAATTGAAGCCATTATCATGACCAATTTTATATGACAATACAAAAAGGTCTCACTCGACATGCAAAAACTTAAAACTGTTGTCATGTCAGCTACATTTTTTCTGAAAATTATTCTCCCTGTCTTTTCATGTAGGTAAGAAAATTTCTTGTCACACACACAAGGCAAAACCATTATCTGGCAGCAACGTTTAGAAGAAAAACTATGTTTTAATTTTTGGGTTTTCGTAAGTCGAGCTCTGTTTTAAATTTTGTGCTTGTGAACTAGTATTGGGCATGAAGCAAGATGCTGAGCATATCAGAGAATTTAAGGTCTTTTACTCATATGTAAATTAATGGAAATAATTTCCAAACACTTCCAAATGCCATTTTAGAACAACTAATAGGCAGCTAATAAACAGTATTTTTATGTACAAAAAACATTTCCTTATGGTGGTCTTTTGCTTATTCAAAACACTAGAAGGAGGAGCATGATCCCCATGTTATACCTGCCCATACTACAGAATTCTAAAAATCACTAAACGAGCAATTAAAAAAAAAAAAAATAGTTGAACTTAGGAAGCTTGGTCTTTTGTAACCATAAAATCTACAAAATGTAGGGTTATGGGGGCTGTAGAAAAAATGAGTTAACTGTTTATGGTGTTTTCTGGTGTAAGAATCAAGGATCACCAATTGAATTAGTAGAAATAGCCAAAAAATTCACATGTGATTATTCAACACATAATGAGCAAAAGATCAACAGAACTCCTTGCCATATGAAGCTGAAGATGTGAAATGTCTGTATGGTTTCAGAAAAAAATGGGTAAAGGACTTAGAATAGGAACTAAATTAACTCAGGAAGCTAGAATTTTCTGTGAAATAAAACTGCAAATCATAAAACAGAAGGGTAGATAGTAAAAATAGTCATGCATGTACATAAGAGAGATAGTGCTATTGACAAGACACAGCCCATGGGTAGTCAATACTTAAAATCTCTTTTCTTCTTAAACTTTCTCTTTGATTTTTATGTTCATTTTCCATATGAACAATTTTCTATATGAATTGTAGCATATATATATATAGTTATAGTTATAGTTATAGTTATAGTTATAGTTATATATAGATATATATAGAGATATATAGATATGGAGATATAGTATAGATATATAGATATGTATGTATGTATGTATGTATACATCACAGACTAAATCCCTAACAAATCAGCCACTCACTTATCACTTTCAAGATATATTTGTACCACACAAAACCTGTGATACTTAAAAACTCTTTCTCCATGCAAACTGAAATCATCCCTTCAGTCTTCATGTAGGTTCTTTTTATTAGTGGTGAGTCATGAAATTAATAAGAAAATGGCAAAACAGCAGAGTATGCTATAGACTGTTGAAACAGATGCAACAGCCATCTGTTCCTTGCATTTTACCTTTTCTAGACTAAAATCTCTAGTTTGGATTCCACTGAGAAGCTTAGTGATAGGTTTTTAATATAGTTACATAGACTTAAAAAAGCCATCCTGACAAAGATGTCAGGGTGATTTTTTCCTACCTAGGTTCCCCATGCAAAGCTAGAACATCCTTTGCAAACAGCTGATATTTTGTAATTCCATTAGGCTTGAAAAACTTGTGTGTGTGCTCTGGGCTGTTTACATACTACTGTTTTATAACCTGCTGCTCTCCCCAGAAAGTTCTTGCAGGAACTGAAAAATCTTCTCTCTTTATATACTCATCAGGATGTTACTGGTGCAGGTGGGAGCAGAAATGAAAAGGAAACCACATGCCTGCAGCAAGTACTCTTAGGAAATAATCTTCAGTTGAGCAAACACATGTACATATTGCTATTGACTAGACCACGCCTGTCTTCCTCCAAACAGTGTAATTGCAAAGGCATTTAATGTTCCACTGGTAGCTTTAAACAAAAAACAAGAACAAAACAAAACAAACAAACAAACAAAAAGACAAAACAAAACAAAGAAAACACAAAAAAAATAAATAAAAAGTAGGCTGAAACCTGTCCAAGAAATCAGTGCTTGCTTCCTGATCTGATTCAAAATTCAAGCAAGGCCCTCAGAAGATAGAGACATGGGAGATGTTGCAAAAGTTGAGACATGGTGAGACAGTTTGCAAAACCAGAGAGAACAGTAGTTGTGCAAAAGCTTTTCTTTATAAGTGGGCAGTGAGGAAGAAGAAGATGGAGTCATTGGTCGATGGAGGAGCTCAGCTGTCAAGGGTTTGTCCATGGCATAAGAGACCAGATGTGCGAGCTCGAGGTCAGGGTCGAAGGAAAGGACGGTGGGACAGATGGCACCATGGTGGGAGCACATTAACAACCAACTGGTCCTGAATGTCCAGTGACCTTCTGCACCCTGATTAAGTCTCTGGGTCACTGATGCTGGCTTGCTTGAAGGTTTCTTCTTTCTGACATTTTCTGGCTTGGCATGTAGTGGGATAGAAACTGTCAAGGAGATTTGGGAGGACCATCGGGAATATTTGCTTAGGACATGTACTAAACATAAAAAAGTCCTCTGACATTTGATTCTTCTTTAATTTTATTTTTTAAATAATTATTTCCATCTAAAAATAAAACCAACCAATCCCCACTGTAATTTAAAAATAATTTGTCATTTAAAACAATAAGTTTAGTGCAATTTATGATACTCCCCTGTAAAATTTCAGTAGGTAAAAGAAAGAATAAGTGATTGGCTAGAAAGTATAATATAAAAAAATGAGATTTGATCTCACTCTCAAGATCAGCTCTTTGATCTTGAGAATTTAGAAAGGAGAATAAAAAATTTAATAGTGTATTATGTGAGAAACATAAAGTTACGGACTCTATGAAGTTGTATAGGAAGCCCCTAAATGACAGAATATAGGCCATGTCTTTTCCATTATGGAGAGGGAAAAAAAAATTTTAAACAAATGAAGATTTTCAGCACAAAAACCAAGCTCTTGACAGTTGCTGTGGGAGCACAGTCATGTTTGCACAAGATATGTTCTCAGATTCTGAAAACATATGTTTAGGTGTTCATTCATATTCTCCCACTTCCAGAACTCTGGTAGATTTTTATTTCATGATAATATTTAATCTAATTTTGAATTGCATTAAACTTTTGGCTTCCAGAGTGTCCTGTAGTAGTGTGTTCCAAAAATTAATTATTAATTTTGAAAAATCTGCTGTATTTAAGGAGCTCTAAACATGCTGCCTAACCAAGTTACTTAACAACTAAATTTGATCCTTATGTTATGAAATAAATTGGGCAATGTTTCTATCATTCATGATTGGATCTATTTCAAATCCAAAGGACATTAGTCTGTTTAATTTCACTAAATGCTTCTGTTATACAATGTGTTGGTTATGTGAAACTCATGAAAGATAAAAGTAAATTTCAATCAAGGGATTTTTTAAACACACCCACAGAAAAAGGGAGCCAAATGCGCTGTGGTTTCTAGTGGTTATAGTAAATCCTTATGTATTTACCTAACATATGCAAAAAACCCTTGTAACAACATTTGTGTACATTTGTGTGCACCAGGTGTACATTTTGAAGCGTTTCACATGATGTTAATTTAAAAAATATTCAAAGCAAAATTATAATGAAAATGTGATATTTGAATTATTCTTATGTTGTTGTTGCTGCTGTTGATGATGTTGTTTAGGTCTCCCACAGTTAATATGAATGCTGAAAAATCAACTATAGCTTATTCCTCAAACAGTTCTGATAAAAAAACCTGGAGGCCTTAAATTAAGTAAAACTGAACTGCATCTGCTTACTTAATTTTAATCTTGTTTGTTTTAGTGTGGTGTTGGCAAAAGATAAATTCCTCTTCTTTCCTTTATGAAAATTAAATGCTTCTACTGAAGTTCCATCACTCATGGAGAAATATTTAATGGAATATATTTAATAATGTACAGGGTGGGTACATACAAGGAAAATAATATATTTAAGCACACCAATACGTTCAATGAAATATTTCAAAATAAATGGGGATCTTCTCCTGGACTAGAATATTTTATACACTCTCTTAGAGCTTGAATAACACTAGAGTTCATGAAAAACCCAAAAAAAGAAAAGACAAAGAAAAGAGGTGATAGACCAAAACAATACACCTGTATTTTCAGAGAGATAACTTTGCAAATGTGATAAATGCTGTATTGTAAAGCTCAAGGTTTTCATACTAAAACTCTTAGCAAGGTTTATACAGGGGTTGATAGATAGCCTAAATCATGTTTTAGAAAGGGATAATGTATCATATGGCCTGATGGATGGTTTTTTCACCTTGCTCAGTCTCAGGGCAAATGAGAATTGAAAACTGTCATGGATATGTGAAATGTTTTCTACACAGACTGATAAGAATATGTGAATATCAGCATATCTGGAGGTTAAAAAGAAAAAGCTCCAATCCCAGAGCCATAATTATAGAATCATAGAATCAAAGAATCATCAAGATTGGAAGAGACCTTTAAGATTTTCTAATCCAACCACACATCCAACACTTCCACTGTAAACCCTTAAACCACTCGACCACATCACCCAGTGCCATATTCAGAAGTCTCTTAAACACCTCCAGAAATGGTCTCTCTCCCATTTCCCTGGGAAACATATTCAAATACCTGACCAACCTGACAGTCAAAAGACTTTTCGCATATCAATTCTGAATCTTCCCTGTCTCAGCTGAGGGCCATTTTCTCTTGTGCTCTCACTCTAGGCATGGTAGAATTCTCAAGGTTTCTTTTGGAAGTGAAAAACAGTGTATGCAGAGCACACTCAGCATAATTTTTCAGATAATTTTTTTTTTTAGGTACCTGTATTTTAGGTAAAGAGAGTAAGACTAGAATCTTTCTGCTTAGAAAATAATGTTGAGGAGTGCCAAAAATCTATGAAGACTTAATCAAGCTTGTGACACCACAATCAGGAGCAGCACACTGTACTCCAGGTGTTACTATAACTGCTATCACTACTATCACATGAGCAATCTGCAGCTTGTATTGCCTTCACCCTTACCAAATGTTTTGTCATCATGACAATACTGCTATTGAGTAAATCTCTGGCTGTTCATCAGCTCCATGGCTGATGCCCATTTTGTCATGAGTTTGTTATGAAATAGCTAAATTGTGTTTTTCTTAGTCAAAAGCTACTTCAGCTTCCTTCTTTTAAAAATGTAAGTTATAGTAAAATAACAATTGTCTCACTTAGTCATAACTGCATCACTTGCGGATTCTACTCGACCTCCAAAACAGTGTTGCTTCATTTAAACTAAGCCCCAAGATTAAACCCAGCACAGATTCCATTTTCCCAGATCTCTATATACATGCATGGTATCTGTGTCTTGGCTCAGTGCTGTGGAAAAATAAGTACACACAGCTGTCTTCTTGTCCTTTCCAGCAATGGTCTTCATAGGAAAACTCAAAAAGAAGCTACCTTATACTCCAGCCAAGGTGTCCAGTCTTGATAGTCAAGCACACAGACTGATACTTCAGTCTAAACATGTCATTCAGCACTTTCACTTGACTCCATAAGGACCAGTCAGTGGGCTCAAGAATATCCCCTTCATGTACTCAGCTAAGAACAGCTGGTGGTCAGAAAGCTGAATCCTATCTAGTGGAGGAATCACATGGAGGAAAATTCAACAGAATTCAACTGAATCACTAAGTTGGAGAAGACCTCCAGGATCATTGAGTCCAACCCATGCCCTAACACCAAAAACTAAACCATGGCACCGAGTGCCATCTCCAGTCTTTTTTTAAACCTATCCATGGATGGTGAATCTACCACCTCCCCAGGCAGACCATTCCAACACTTTATCACTCTTTCTGTGAAAAACTTTTTCCTAATCTCCAACCTATATTTCCCTTGGCACAGCTAGAGATTGTGTCCTCTCATTCTGTCAGTTGTTGCCTGGAGAGAAACCGACCCCCACCTACCTACAATCACCCTTCAGGAAGTTGTAGAGAGTGATAAGGTCCCTCTGAGTCTCCTTTTCTCCAGGCTAAACAACCCCAGCTCCCTCAGCCATTCCTCACAGGGCTTGTGTTCCAAGCCCCTCACCAGCCTCGTTGCCTCCTCTGGACACGCTCAAGCGTCTCAATGTCTTTCCTGAACTGCAGAGCCAGAACTGGACACAGCACTCCAGGTGTGGCCTCACCAGTGCCCAGTACAGGGGGAGAATGACCTCCCTGCTCCTGCTGGCCACACCATTCCTGATACAGGCCAGGGGCCATTGGCCTTCTTGGCCACCAGGGCACACTGCTGGCTCGTGTTCAGCGGCTGCCACCAGCACCCCCAGGTTCCTTTCTGCCTGGGCACTGTCCAGCCATACCATCCCCAGCCTAAAATGATGCAGGGGGTCGTTGTGGTCAATATAAACAGCTGAACCGTAAAGAATCCGTGTTTCAAGTATCTTTGATGGCTTTTAATTAACTACTACTGTACTGGGTATTTACTTGCTTCTTTTTTCTTTCCCCTTCTTCAGAAATAAGCTACAGATCTAGTTTTAGTAAGTCCATCTGTTATCTTCGTATGAATGTGATGGTTTATCAAAGGTCTTTTCCTCCATTTCTACATACATCACTTACACTTAAGCTTCCGTCTCAAATTCTTAGCAAACTTTATAGGTGAGTACATCTAAGGTCATGATTAACCTTCCCTGGTGGTGCTGTGTATCAATTTAGTGAAGTGTTGTATGGAGAGAACGGATGTAGAACTTTGAGCATGGGTATTCATTTCTTCTTCACTTAAATGTTCCAAAGATTGATTTGATCTAATTAAGACAAACATCAGTATAAATCATTAAAATTTGCCACAGCTTCAGTCTTACCATGACTATAAATGCAGGCTATATCATGTAGTTTATCATAATGAATGAGAAGGCAAGGAAGAAATGGTAATTAAGGAACTTTTCTAAATAATTAAATTGTCAGGCTAATTGTAGAAAACAAAGGAGTATCAACAGTCCCCTTGTAGGAGAAGCTGGATATAGAGAGTACCTATAGTGGGACAGAAGTGAGAGCAGTGAAAGATCCAGAGTAGCTTTCAAGCTGACAAAATCAGTGTGCTAATAAATGGTAATAGCATTGTATACCCTTGTGTGACTTAGAACTATGCATAATGACAACTGATGTCTAGCATTCATTAAATTGATATACTATAATTACTTATTTTTTATTCAATCAATATATTTCCTTCTGGCATAGGCCAATTTTTATTTAATGTCCCAATGATATTTGCAATCATATTAGAATATATAATATATGACTATAAACCAGGAAATATTTAAAAACCCAAACACAAACCAATCCAAGATCCACATAAAGACAATCAGATATGCAATCACAACATGTGAGATGCTGATTTTTAACCTTGAGAGCAATCATTACAATACTAAAAACCTGAAAAGTTCTAACATGGACAGACAGCAACCTCTATGCAGCCTAATATACACAATGATAAACCAAAGTGAATAATCTTCCAATATTAAAGCACAAACCAAAGCAAAGACAAATTTATCAGGTTCTATCACTATTCCAGCAAATAAATCTTACAACAAATTGAGGGATGTGCACATTCTATCTACATTATGTATAGATATTTTGGGACTGAATATGCAAGCAGAGCATCTTCTTATCTCAGTCTGGGACAGATCTTTCTATTGTTTTTCATGCATGTGTTGAACCAATGCATAAATTTGTAGACAAATCTTACAGTGTTTCAGGGAGTATGAACTTGAATTAGAATGCTGTTTCTGCCCCCAAAAATGGTTAAGAATAAATAGATACCCTAATATTTTACCTTTTCTTCTTGGGATCATCCTGGGTATATGGTCCAACTACCTAATTGGCTTCACATCCTTCAAAAAAGGCCTTCCATTATGTAATCCATTTCTATATTGTATGTTTCAAAAAAATCATTAAATCAAAATTGCAAATCTGTGTATTGGCAAGAATTAGTTCATTAATTAGGAGGCCTCTGCCAAGCAAAAGCTTCATTACAGTACAAGACAGCAGTTATGTCCAGATCAGTACTCATTCTTCATTTGATCTCTCTAGACTTTCTCATGACAAAGCCTATCCTGTAATATAAAATAAAGGACAAACAGTTTCAAAACTTGACTGTCTGTGAGGAAAGTCATGAGACTAGTGCATGACTAGCAATGAAATTACAGCATATGCAGCTAAGCATTTATACATAAACACTTTTCCATACACTTGCAGGCAAAGCTTAGCTTCCTAATATTTCCTTCCAGCTTAGAGCCAGAACTTTTACACAATTTATCCAATGCTTGAAGTAACATACATGTTCACATCTAGAGGGGATCACACCTTTTGTCCTATCAAATGAATATGTGAGACAAGGCAAATTGCATCCTTCTTCCTCATATCAGAAACAATAATTTCTCAGATCAGTGATAAGATGGCATTTCACTGACACAGATTTCATAAACCAACTATTCTTAATCCCTGTAAGAATGAAATTAAAATAATTTCTGGGGAATCAAACCAGGAGAAGTTGCACCATCTTTATGAGGGAGAAAAACAGATGTCTTCAGCTCTTAAGATTCAGAAGCATTCTAAACATGATAAAGACTTCAAAAAATATTCCCAAGACAGATTTATTTTCCATTATGTGAGGACTCTCTTACCAGGGTTTTAGTGTTTGCTGTAATATCACATTTTATTCCCTTTAAGAAGAAAAAAAGATATTCACACAAATGTGCAAAATTCTGATTGTTCTTGTAGCTGGTGTTACTGTGTACCTTTGTTGACTTGGTATCTACACGTGTATGATCCTTCGGTTATGTTGCATTTCAAATCTAGCTAGAAGACCTAAATGAACCAGATGTCTGGTTTTACTTATGTTGAAAATCCTATTTTGATAATAATATCATATATGAGTATCACAAAAACCATATGTCATTAGCTAGTAACTAGTTAATATGCTGCTTTTAAAGTCAATGTTTGTGTCAGATACACCCATTATATTTATTTTGGTCTTCATTCCCTGAAGCTCTTGAGTAATTTGTGCAGTTGATTAAATAGAAATATATATTTTTTTATATTAGGCACAATGTGTATACCACACAACCTCCTTCACCAGCTTTAGAAAGGAGGAGTGCTTTAACTTGTCAATGTATGTCAGCCTTTGATATCAATGGGACATTTCAACTGCCCCTGAACACTCGTTTTTATACATACAAGTCCCTCCAGCCTTTTTTTTCCCAGTATTAAGCTAGCATTTTCATCTTTGTGATCTGCATAGTAAATTTTATTTCATACAGTAAATTAAGGTAAATTATATTTAGTTTATTCAGTTACTTCCCTAGGAAAGGCATCTCTGCTGGTGCATAATAACACTGTTGGGTGGGTTAGCTCTAGCATAATTTCATCTTTCTTATCATCTCTTCAGAGACGTGTTTTAAAACCAGGAGTTTTTATAAACTTCCAATAATTGTTCCACTGTCCTTTTTTTAAAAGAACATATTACAACATAGTAACTAGGGTGTGATTTTAGTTTTATGTAAAGTAGGGTTATTTTTGCAGTTGTAGGCTGTGATCCTCCATCCATCCATATGACTAATGTTCATATTCATAAAGCATCTTGCAAAACCACGTTTACAATCTTCCATGTGTTGGTTTTTATGTGAAGGTTACCTAATTGCATTAAGATCTAGTTAAATTCCAAATTTCTACCGTACATTCCAAATTTCTGTTCCGAAAGAACAAGCAATGTAAAAAATTATTTGGGAGTGATTTTCTTTCCCACAGAGTGAATGCCACCACACCATTTAACATTCCTAGCCTGCCTAGAATCTTTCATACACACTCAGATCATGATTTCTAATGGTAAGGAGTGGCACACAAGAAATGGAAAATCACACATTTGAGCACTAGAACACCAAAAAATGAAACTAATAATCAGAACTATTCACATTATTCAAAGGAACTAATTGTAGAAATACAATTAATTAACATAAATTAGACTTTGTTAAGAAAAACAGGTATTTAACAATTACACAGAAGTATGTGGTATTTTAAACACAAAAACAATTACATCAGCCTAAACTCCTAAAACTGACTAACAGTGCAATTAATCTATGTCAGCCACATTGAAAAGGTTACATGATACTACTCTTCAAATCCCTTATTTATCCTTTTCATATTTTTGAGGTTAAATTGAAACATTAGTTTGAACTACAGATATTTAACAAAAATATGGAAAAGTGAAAAAAGGTGGTGTTGGACAATTACTGAAAGGAAATGTAGAAGTTGGAAAGCACTTAAAAAAAGATAGAAGGATTATTCAGGAAATAACATTTGAATTAATGCATATTTTCACTAATGAAAGCTGAGTTTGAAGAACAACCCTGAATTCCTTCTTTTAAAACTGAATTTTAAGTAGCCTTACTGCACTTGACTCATTTTCAATGAGTCTAACCAAGCCTTGAAAAACTGCTTGCTTCCCTGAAAGAGATCAGGTTTGGTTTTCATAATTGTAACAAGCCATTCCTGCATATCTAATACGATATCAACAACTGAACTAGGATTAAAAAACCCAAAAGTGCAGTAAATAAATAAATAAATAAACAAACAAAAGAGTCAGGGTAAAATAGGTCGATCAATGCTCTATTTGCAGAGCTATCAGTGGTGAATGGATAACTGCTGGTGGTGTTGAAGACAGCCAGACTTGTCAAACCCTCAATTAAAATCCTGAATATGAACAATGTACCTGATAAACTACTTGATATAGGAACCAACAGGTGATAGTACCAATGACTGAACTAAAGCTTCTAACCTGGAGTCTTTTGATGGACAGCCAACCACTTTATTCTATGGAAGCCTAATAGCACTCTTCTAAAGGAAGGGTGGTCTAACACACCTCTTTTTGGAGCATGTGTGGAGATTCCTTCCTTCTTCAGTGGAGACACCTCAAAACTGAGAGAAACAGATTTTCCCACAGTCATTGGTATGCATGGGTGAGCCCAATCTGTACTTAATAATTGGTTTTGCAAGCTTTAATGTAATTGCTTCAATATTGCCCCAAAAATAGTAGTTATAGTTGTATATAGTTATATATTCTGCACAGTAAACAATTCTGAGTAAGGTATTTTAATCAATTTATTATCATAATCAATGTATTTGATTTGCCATCCTTAATCTTGAAAGTTGTATAAAGTTTCAGTTACTGTCGTACGATCTTTTAGACAGAAACCATTGATTAAAACTGGGTCTAAGATTGGACCCAGACACAGTTAGTGCCTGGGTCCAATCTTAGGAAAAGAAAGGAAATTAGAACGCAAAAGGGTCCTTTCTGCACCTTGTGACTCAACAGGAAGGTTTCTCCAACAAACTTTGTCTGAAGCTCCCATTTAGCATGAGATTCATGCAAGAAAAAATGATCAGCCTCCCAGATAACAATCCCTTCTAACCTAAGCTTTATCCATATTATCTGTTAGAAGTACTCCATTTAATTTAATTGCCTACAATTTTTATTGTTGGTGGGATAAATGAGTATCAACTTCTGAGTAGCTAGCCAAACTCAGAAATTCATAATTTACTAAGTTTTATCATTTATTTTAAAGAAATACCATTGTTCAATGAGCAGTAAATACTGCTGAATGTTAAACATCTAATTTTCTTTTTTTTATTTTTGAGTGTGTCTAAAGTATTTTACCATACTGAAATTTGATTGGGCAATCATACTGAAACTACATTGAGTTATTCTTCCATATAAATATCTTGATGATCATAATGACTGTGACAGTTTAAATAAGTAGTGCTGCTGCCTCTATGAACCTAAATAGGCCTGTGCTCATTCTACCCTTTCCAACTAGGCCATCATAATAAAATCATCTGAGTCTTTGCCTCCTATCATAGAAATTGCATTGAGAAAAATATGTATTGAAAAGTAAAATCAGTTAAAAAATTAAAAGATTCACTAGTGAAGACAATGTGCACCATTTTATTCATTTCATGTATGGATGAGGAATAGAATTCTCCAATTAAATTGATCACTTTCTGTTGCCAAGATGTCAGGTTAAATGTGTTGTGTACGATACAAATCCACACATCAGAGCAGTGATAGGGGACATTTTACTGTAAAAAGGTGAAAAAACTACCTCTTAACTGAAAAATTAAGCACTATAAATTTATCATTTTGCTCACTAGAATGAAAACAATAGCATGCCTCCTTTACTCTAAAGGTACAAATCCTTCGTTAAAGAATTCTGATAAAGGCAATTCATTTGAAGTTCATTGAACAGTTCTTCCAACATGACATCTGGTCTACATAAACTCTTGAAAAGCCAATCACTCTCAATTTTAGCTTAAACATAGCTATGTCTCTCCCATCATGTGTTATGGGAAAAAGTACTAACATAACTACTATGTAAATAGCACAGTAAGGTTTTATTTTAGTATGTACCAACCTCTTTGAAAGTTACTATCCAAGAAGTTTCTTTAGGAGGGAAAGGTTTAGAGACAGCACAGCACTAATACTCATGGAATCATTCAATAATCGTTGGAACTTACATGTAAAAACCCCAGATGAACAAATGTATCTCACATATTTTATGATCTGAATCTTAATTATTCCAACATTCCATTACTTTTGTTGTTGTTGTTCTTTGTATTTAAGAAGATGCGCTTGGATTCCAAATATATAATTTAATCTAGCAATTTTTCTGTATAATCTACATCCAAAATTGATGTAATTTTCCACTGTGTATCAGTTTAATCTTAGTGGAATATAAAATCAGACTATCTACTGCTTATTTCAATAATTCACTCTCACTGGCACTTCAGTTTTCCTTTTTGATTTTATGGGTAGATTTTAGATTTTGAAAATAAAAATTCACTAGTATTTATGCTACTTTGTCCTGCTCTTGTATATTTTTTCTTTAAATTTTAGGCCAAATCATTTGAATATGACATTTCTTTCAGAATATATATTCACAATGTACATGAATCTATATATCTTTTCAAAATGAAAGTGATACTCTTCCATATTTAGAAACTGAAGGTTATATTATCTATCATTTTCTGGCAAATTTTAGTCCCTGGGAATTCAAAGCAGCTGTAAGTTATTTTTCCTGGCCAATTGCACTTACCCGTACACTGACTGTATGGGTAACCAACTGGTGTCACAGAAAATGGCTTCTAATAGCAGACTATGTAAATAAAATTAAAACAGCCATTTTGATTCATGACTTTTTTCAGTATCTGACTATATAATAGTGCAGCATATTTTTGTAAGTCCCACCATTACCTATAATGGAAACCTCTCTATCCAAAATCTATTCTAAATCATTTTATTTTACTTTAAGTAATTGCGAATTATTTTCATACATATCAGTATTCATCTCATTATTTTACATCTGTTCATGGAAGGTTTGTTTTTTTTCTTCCAAAAAACCTTTTTTTACCAACACTATATATGGTTTAATGTTCTCTTAGTATTTGAAATAACTGCCCTAGTTTGGTCATTCCAGAAGAATTGAAAGATAATTTAGAAAGAGAGAAAATTGTTTATTTTTCACAGTGGAAATAAAGATTTTTTTATATTATTGATCAAAAAAACTCAAAGCAAAACAAAACAACCAAACAAAAAAACCCAACCCTATTAAAAGGTCAAAATATTAACAAAAGCTTATCTGTGCTTTTAGCATTAAGTAATATCTTCACTGAATATAGGATTCAATTGTATGCATTTTGGTGATACCCAACATCTGAAATCATATTTTTTCCATGACTTCCTTTTGACAAAGTTTATGTTAAAAAGCTTAAACTAGCATGATTGCCTCAGAACGGAATATGGTTGAATTTTATTTTTCTTAAATTAATACACTGCTTCAGAAAAAAAAAAATAGCAAGAAACTTCAAACTTTTTTTTTTAATTTCTGAGTTCAGTTCATTCTCCAAATGTACAGTCATAGCCAGTCTTGTAAAGGTACTTCAATCTTTTGTAACCATAGAGAAAAGGACTCAAAAAATCCATTTATGATTCCCCTAAAACTCCCCTGTTATAGGAAGAATCGTTGTATAAAAATATACTGATTTTCAAACTGTCATAAGTGGTAATTCACTAAAGTACTTCTTAATTCTATGAGTTTGAAGCACTGGAAGATCTTCAATCATTTTCTTGGATGGGAGGAAGAAGGTGGAGCAGGCTAAGGAAGCTGGAAAAAAAAGATGGGAACTGCAGCCCTAAATAATGTTTGAGTGCAGGAATTTTATTCATGTCATAAAAATTGGGTTATTCTGAATTCTGACTATAAAAAAACATATTAGTATTTTGTTAATATAAATAGTAGCTTAACCAAAATTGAGTATCTCTGAAGAATACCTACTTAGATTTTTAAGATATCTATGTTTATACACACTAAGGCATTCTGAAGGAAGAAGGAAAGAGGCAGATTGAAGTATATGAAAAGTTAACTTAGAGCTAACATTATTTTGAGCAATTTTTTTTATGTTTAAACAGACAGATAATCAAATATTGGTGCTGGCAGTAACTTTTGTGGTGCTGATTTTTTAAAATTTTTTTTCTTTACAGCATTTTATCTGCTCCCATGTTTTACTTCTGCAGCAGTTTTATTGTAGCTTCATGAATAATGATGAGAATAGAAGTCTTATTTAGCACATAAAAAATTTAAATATGCATGGGAAAAGGTTTTAAGTCTGAAAGTATTTACCTATCATAATTATCTTAATTATGTTAAAATTCAACCAAAAATCATCAATGTGTTGGTTGTCAATGTGCATCCTATACTTCATAGGAAAGAGGAAACTTGATGAATAGCATTATTGCATAAAATTTTAAATATAACCAAAACATTTTGGTCATAAATTTAATCATATTAATTTTAACAGGTACTACACAATACCTATTAGCAGTATAACTAAGCTGTAAATTTACAAGAAACTTTGTGACTGAACTTCAAACTGAAGTTGAGATTAGCTTTTATTTATGTCCTAAGACGATTGCTCATAAAATCTGTCTAGCTGAGATATTTATGCTTTAAAAAAAAAAAATAAAACTTCAAAATCTATATTTTTCAAGAAACAGTTTTCAAAACTTAGCTATGGTTCTCAATTTCATGGACTGCACTCATGACAGCAGTTACAGCTGTCTGGGCTACTCTGTTTACCTCTACTGAAGAGAATACCTTGAAGCAAATAAACAGTCCCATTTAAATAGTTAGCTATGAATAAAGCATGGGATTTTAGGGGTGTGTGTTCAGCCTAGACATGCATTCTTGTGCTTGTACATACCGGTGCTTGCATAGTCATAAAGGATTAGGGCATTTATTCAGAGAAAATTGTACTGAACACTGGAATTCATGTATTCAAATACTGAAATTAAGTGGTACCTGGACCACCAAAACTTTTAATCATAACCTTCATATTAAGAAGAGTGTGTTTCCACAGGTTTCAGACCCTTTAATACGTCTATCTCACCTTATTATGTTTGAGACTATCCTCTTGCCAACGTGAAGACCTATACGTTTAAATGTTTATTTTTTTCAGCTTGGTAATCAGTACATTTGTGATATAGTTGCAAGCAACTTGTTACTCACAACCAACCAGGTTCATTCTTATTATTCAAAACTCACCTGATAAGCAAGTAATAGTATAAAACAACTAGCAGAACCTTCATAAATGTAATTTTTTTTTATCTGTTGAAAGGGGAACAAGCTCCCTGTCAGACTTGGTAATGAAGTGTAATTGTATAAAATTTGAAATTTTTGTTATACTTTTGAACTTGCTTTTTGAAAGGTGATTTAGGTGCCCACACCTACATGACAGCACAGCAACCACCAGAGCACACTGTGGTCCACATGTGAGTTGACATGGAATCTTAAATATCATATAAACTCCCAAAAAATTTTCCCCCTTTTCATGCAGGGAGAACAAAGAGCTTTTCATTAACTAGAGGGCTTACATTTTGGGCTATTAAATATAGTTATTTGTATTAGATTTTTGTTTTCTAGATGTACTATTATACCAGCTCTTCTTCTGAAATAACTCTGATTAAAACCAATAGGGAGTTTCATGTTCGGATCCCCCCAAAAAAATACTTATTCAAAAGAATAAATTGAGGATTGCAACCTGTTACTCTATAGCAGATAAGAAGGGAAAAAACTTTAGAAAAATAATTCTTCTTAACAACTTTCTGCCAAATAATACAACATTGCCCATGTATAGAGTGCAGTTATGGAGGTCATACAGAAAGGGTAATTATCCTTTACACCTTCTGATGTGTTAAGGACAGAGCTAAGCATCCTCCCCAAGCACAGCAAGTACACAGGTATGTGATAAAGTCCTTTTATTCTACAAGAGTCAGAAAGTAGGTACCCCTCAAAATAACAAGAGTGTTCCAAAGCCCTGAAACTTTGTAAACTTCAAATTAATATATTTTCTTTCTTCTGAAATTGCGTATATTATAATGCCTTTGGAGAAATATATTTTTTCATATATATAATATATATATGTTTAAAAAAGATAAAATTAAAGTGTAAGTTTATTTTTGTCAATTTACTTAAATTTACTTAAATCAAATGTAAATTTTCTATAAGTACAATTTTTATTATTAATTCATGAAAAGCAACTTTATACAGGGATGTTATTTCTTAATAAACAATTAGATTGTAAATTCATAGAATACCCTGACTTAGAATGGACTCACAAGGATCACTGAGACCAAATCCTAATTCTACATAGGGCAACTTAAAAGATAAACTTTAAAAGATAAAGTATAGGGTATTGTTGAAAGGCTTTTGAA